>NC_091396.1:63525634-63826884 GCF_032191515.1 Phaenicophaeus curvirostris | reverse complement strand
GCGCTAGGTGGAATTTAATTACACTTCACAGCTCCTCGTGGAAGAGGACACACAGGGGCATTCCCAACCTGTTCTCTGTATTGTGGTGTAAACGGGGGTCTGGGGCATCACAGTTGTTTTCCCAAGATCATGCAGCAAGTTGGTGGCACAGCTGGGAACAGGGTTTAGGATTGACATGCTTTTTGTATCATGCTCTAATTAAAACACATGTTCTCCCTGGAGAAAGCTAAGTGAAGCTTTGAGAAGTCAAAAAATGGAAAGGCTCAGAAGGCTTTCAAAAATTATACTTTAAAAGCATGTGTTTACCTCTAATTTTTCACCTGGTCTAATTTGGGAGCATAAATTGTGCTGATCTGGTTTTTTGTTCTGCTTTTTCTGTGCCACTGATGGCACCTAAGCATGAAGCTACAGAGGCAAATCTGCCCCATTGGACAGCAAAGCGAAAACTGGATTGGGAATTTTTTGACTCATGTAAGCGGTCAGTGTTGTGCCCTGAAACATGATTTAATTCTTATTTTCGTCATCCAGGACACATCCTTACTCACCCTTTATAGAAATAGTAATTTTCATTGGATTCAGCACTGTTTAATCTGAACTTAATGGTATCCAGTAGAACAAATCTGGTTCAAGTGTCTCCTGCCAGTGCTTGGTAGAAGGCAAGGATTTGGTCTGCTAACTGTGTGCTGGGTTTTGTTTTTATACTTGGATTCACCAGTTCCCAAGAGATTTTTCATTGACAAGTTGAGTAATGAATTGAAGGAAAGACTGATGGTTGGTTTTTAAAATACATCATCATCATCCTCAAAAATAACCCTTCTGTAGCCTTTCCTGTTTAAAGAACTTTCTTTTGAGATTTCTCATGCTTATATAATCCCACTGCACTTCTTGACCATAAATCTTTTCTTAACAGCCAGGAGAAGGGTTGTAGATAGAGGTAATATCTTCAATGCCGCAACAGATACAGTTGGAAAAATCAGACAGGTATTTCGGCAGATAGACTCTTCAGGTAAAATGGAAGCAATGGTTTTAAAATGAAATGTAGGTGGAAACGGATCACTCAGATTTGCCGGAGATACATCTGAATAACAGAATTTATAGACAAAATTGTTTTAAGATGCGGAAAGTCAGAACTGGCATAGTAGCAACACGGCGTGCAGACCTAGTGTTGTGGCCAGCCTGGTGTTATAAGCAACCATATATTTGATTTTTATCATGATTTAGGCATTTTCTGTTTAGGAATGTTACAAACCTTTTCACCCCAGCTTTGGCTAGAAATCAGGTCAAATTTGTGGGAGAGATGCTCACAGTGAGTCTGCCACGAGCAAAGCGTTAAAGAGCAGAGCAGAAAGGAATGGGGTGGCTGTGGCTCTTCTGCCCTCCGTATGGAGGGCCAAATCAATGTGTGTGTTTTTGTGTCACAGTGTCCCTTTGCCCGGGGAACCTCTCTTTTGGAGATGCCTTTACAGCTTGTGTGTTGTTTTCGAGAAGTGGCATCCTTCGGTTTTTTGGACAGCAGCAGGTTGCAGATGGTTCCCAAAACATCTGATGGTGAAGGGTAACCTCTAAGCTGCTTTATGGGTTCTTTGTCCACACCTTAGCTGAGCTCCACTTGAAGAAATAGGAAGTCTGGGGGGCAGAAGAGGGTTCTGTTAGTAGACCAACTGCTGCGATTGTTAAACAGGGACAAGCCCGCAGGACACACAGGCCTCTCTTCAGGGTCGTCTCAGTGGACTCCGCAATTTTTGTTTTCCTTTAGAGCACTGTGAAAATACATCGAGTACAGGTCTTATCTGAGGCTTACAAAGATTGATATGATCTCACTACAGCCTTGACTGTGCCCTGGTTCTTAAGAGCACCAGATGTTTTGCTGAGCTGAAAGAAGTGTTTTGTGAGAGCACTGGGTTAAATCAGATTAAGGTGACTGCCTTTCACTGCCATTAGTATTTTGAACTTTTAATAAAGGTCTTCCTTAGGTCAATGTTCTCTCCTAAGATGTTCTCAGAAGTCTGTGCCTGTTACTACTACTATTATTGGTTGCTTTTTTGAGTGCATTCAGAGCTCCTGCTGAACTGACCTTGGCTCAGGATCATGGAAGTGCAATGGGTCCAGAACTGGGCGAGTCTCTAGAGCAGGAACGGGCTTCATGGACCTGGCTGGCATGCAGAGCGATCCAGGGAGTTGAGCCACACTCACAGGGGGAGAGAAATGTGTCTGTCTTGCCTGTCCATCTACACCCTTTGCATATTCGAGCAGAAAAAGCATTGCACTTTTATTAATGACATAATTTGCTTTTATAGTAGAAGATGAGTTCGGGAAAAGGTTAACTCTGGGACTTTGTGGCAATACACAATCAAGAATGCTAATACTCTGGAAGAGGGGCTTAATTTAGGGAAAGAATGTATATAGCCCTGTCTGTATAATAAGAGGCATCATTATCGGTTATTTTTTTCTGTTGCAATAACTCTTAGAAGCTTTCCCGGGAAATCGAGTCTTTCAGGTCTTTCACAAATGTATTTTGACACTTGGGCTGAAATCTTGGCTCTCTAAGGCTTACGTGGGAATTATACCATGAGCTTTAGTGAAGGTAAAATTTAATTCCTGGCCCTTTTCAGCTTTGTGCTACATTGCTGCAAATCAGCTCCTTCAGACAGAGCTTTCTGCCCTGCTGGGTCCCTATGGCTTTGATGGGCAAAGTGATCAGACTTGTTTACAGGTGACTGTGTTGTCAAGGCAGGTTACCCAGGAAGGGGGAGGGAAATGAGTGTCACATCTGTGGTGCTAAGACACCTTTTTCAGTTTTATTTTGCTGATATTATAGATGAAATAAGTGTCTGTTGTCTCTCCTGCCCTTACTCGCCCATGTAGTGTACGTCATGTCTTATTGGCAGGGTGATAAAGCATTGTTCTCATGGGACGTGGCACCTTCCCTGGAGGTGTTTAAGGGACGGGTGGACAAGGTGCTGAGGGGCATGGTTTAGTGTTTGATAGGAATGGTTGGACGCAATGATCCGGTGGGTCTTTTCCAACCTGGTGATTCTATGATTCTATGTAGACTTCTCTCCCCTAAATTAAAAGGGGGAGTTTAAAAAGCTGAGTTTTCATCTGATCCAAATTGAGTTCTGCAGAGCAGAAGTTCTTTAAAGGAGATTACTTCAAGTTTACAGGATGCCTGCCGTTGGGGATTCTCCCCTCGAAAAATCCCTAAATCTCTGCATAAAGACACCATAAACTGTGCCGTGAAGGTTTCCATCCTTCAGTTCAGTTGTCTGTTGAAAAGTTACTGAAGGGACGAACAAGAAGCTTATGTCGTTAGGGCTGTCTTTGGCATTCGAAGGCACAGGGTTCCTTTTGCAATTTCTGTGGCTGCAGGGGGCCTGCTGATACATAAATCAATGCAAAGTGGATTTTTGCACTAAGAAGTGTTACTAGATGACGTTTGTGAGTTTTCAATTGCAAGTGCCACCAATTCCTTACTCTTCCAGCTGTTTTGCTGAATGCTGAAAGATTAAGTGTGTCTGAATGCTGCTGAAATTGGGGGAGTTTTACATGATCTAAATATTTTATAGGTAGTTTATTTTTTAAAGGTACTATTACAACAGCTCATTGTGTGAATGCAGAAGCCTGAATAATGTCATTTGTTAGCAAAAGGAACAGCTGGATTTCCTTGAGGTCTGATCATCTGCTTTGCAAGTTGAGGATCTTAGGTTTCTAATATTTTTATCTGTGTGTGTCGCTGGTGGTGGGATGGGGTGATGGGTGAGACCTTGTTCTTTTGTGGGGGATGCTTGAGCGCTGCTGAGCGCTTGCCACAAGAGGTCACTGCAAGAGTTGTTGCGTTTCCAGGTTAATGTTTAAAATCTGAGAGAGAAGAGAAAAATGAAATTATTGATTTTTGTACAGCAAACATCCCCTTCTTTTTTTTATTGCTCTTGGAAGTAGTATACAGCCAAAGAATAATGTCAGGAAGTTAAGTGAGCTGTGGAAATACATTTTAGCCACTTTAATAGGGCACTTTTCCGTGGTTAACCGTGATTTTAAGTTACGCTTCTGGAAAGCTAAGGGAATAATATTTTCTGGTTTGATCAATTAAGTAATAGAAGAAGATTTTGGAGCACTCTGATGACCTGTTTTTCAGACAAAAAAAAAAAAAGTCTGATACTTGATTTATCAGCACATTTGGTACTGGTTATTTTAATGCCAAGCTCTGTGTAACCCAGATAACTGGAGCCCAATCCTGCACCCACACCTGGCAGCGGGAAGGAGTCTGATGGCTGGACTGGGAATGGGAGACACGCCTGCAGCATCATCTTGGTACTGGGTTAGGATCCATCCTGTTGACAGTTTTGCTTCAGCCACTTGCACGAAGAAGGGAGTATGGGTGAAGGAGGTGATTCTCTGCCAGAATGTGATTTTTTTTTTGAGATAGAGCCACACTCTGTGAAACTGTAGCCAGGACTAGGTTTTGGGCTGAGCCTTTGCAAGAGGAACCCCAGTGTCTGAAAAACCACTGTCACCATGACTTTCTCATCTGGGAACGTGAAGCAAGCACTCTATTTTATATAACACTAGCAATCTGATTTTTGGCTGCTCCCCGAGGGTGCCTGTGTGCCTTTAGTGAGAGCTACGGCGTGCTCCAGTTTAAATTTAGTTTCTCTAACATCTTTGTTGTGTTCTGCATAATTTTAATAGAGAACAGATGCAGTGGTAGAGTTTAAAAGATAACTGGGATAGGTGAGGATTAGCTTAACTCTATGATAAATGAATGTGGGGGGGAGAACCTGTGATCAGAATTGTATGAAATGCCATTTTGCAGGCAACTCATAGGGATACTCTGTTGTCCTTATTGACCCAAATTTCTTCCTGGGGTCAATGAAGTTGTGTCGCACTAAAGGCAGGGGACCACGCTGTTTGGAAGCTTTGAGATTCAGAAAGTTATTTTAAATAAAATTAAAGTTATTTTTTAATATGATTTATATTTATTTTTTTTTTATGATTAAAGTTATTTTTTTAAGTTTTCAGGAGGTAAACTCCAGGCAGACTTTTAATCTTTCTTCTTGAGCTCTCTTGCTAAATTGCTGAAATCTGCTGTGTCCCCAGCTAAGTGCCTTACATGTAGATTTAATATTTCAGCTAATGCTGGATTATTTATCTTCTGTTTTATTTGAGGAGCACTTGTTTGGGGCAGGAAATCGATCATTTTGGCATAGTCAGTATGATGGTATCTTGCTCTGGGTTTAGCCCTTTTTGCATTTTCATAATATGAGTATTAATAAAAACAACACTGGTACAGAAAGGTGACGTAAAGAGTGAGTCCTTTGAGAGATGTTTTTCAGGCAAGCAACACTTAATGTGCTGGATAAATTGCATGACACTGATGTTTTGCATTCTTTAAAGACACTGGGGAAATAATAGCTTTGTTAGAAGACAGCCATGTATTTTTATCGTAAGGAGTACAAAGTGCTGGTGGAGGTTGCTGCTTCAAGCGCAGGGATTTATCTGCAGACGGCCCTGGAGCTTAAGGGGTGGTGGTGCCCATCGAGGCTGACTTCAGAGGGCTGTGCCCCCCAGAAGGATTTAGGATTGTCTGTTATATTCTGTAGGGATACAATACATCTTGAGCAAGTGGTTGGAGTCACTGTAAACAACACCAGTAGAAATATGTATTATCAGGACCAAGACTTGCTCAGATGACCTATAAGAAAGTAAAAACTACACACACAGAGGAGCCCCATGAGTTTTCCAGGATGTTCTAAACCAGACTTGCAGCAACGTGCTGCGTAGTTACAAGGAGCCTCAGCTGAGAGCAGTTTGAGTGGTTTGGGGCTTTCATAAGTATTGGAGCTTTTACACTATTAGCAAACAAGGCAAATTCCAGATGCTTCACAGACCCTGTCAGGTCTAGACTGCATTTATTCTGCAGTGGAAAGCTGGTAATTCTGAAGGACGGCTCTGTGTGAAGTTCCTTGAGTTAAGAGTTTATTCCTAGATGGAAACACTGCTTTTTATTGTTGTAATAATTATTATTACTTGGATCTTCTACTGCTTCATTTTTTCATACTTGCCTGTTTTCTTGGGATGAGGTGAAATTCTGAAATGGTGATCTAAACCAATTTGGTTACAAGTGGTATCCAAGCAGCCTTAAGAAAAGATGATTAGAGACAATGTTTCTCACTCGGCTAAGCATATCTTCTGGAATGATTTAGCTGTTCTTGCTCTCCTGTGATTGCATAACATGAATTTTACACTGCTTTGGGCATTTCGTTAGTTAAAAAAAATTGCTTGCACGCTGTGGTGCCTTTTTTTTTTAAACAAAACAAGGCTGTGTGCTGTGTTGGGTATTAGCTACTGCAAGACAGAGTAAGATTAAAGTCTTACTGCTCTACAGCATCTACTGCCTTTGTGCAAAAGCGTCCTCTTAGAAAAGAAGCAGCACAGCAACAGCAAATACAATGCCTGTAACAACTGTTTTCGTGTGTTTTCCAGCCTGAAATTTTGTTAACTGTATGCTGCTAAGACCCAAATTCCTTGCCATCAGTATTAAATTTTGTAAATAAGAGAGTTATATTAGCTAATAAAAACCCTGCTGACTTTCTAAGAGGAATTTAACAACTCAACAATTTAACAATTTAAAGTTAAATTTAACAATTTAACAATTTAACAAATTTATACAAGTCTGCTGACTGAGCCCTGCTTCTCCACACTCTTATAGACAGACACAGGTGTTTAGACTTGTGTGGTAAAAAAACTTATACAACCTACAGATTTGTGACTTGAGCTCTCTACAATATATCAGAAAGGGAAATGGGTGGATAAAATGACTGGTGGGGGCAATGACATGAAGACAAGCTTAGAAATAATAAAAATTGACTTTTATCTCTGAGGAAATGGGAAGTGGAAATGCATTATCAGGAAAATACAAGCAAGGATGAATGCATTACCAGACATTTCAGGCTAATCATTGTGCAAGTTTTGAAGTTAGCTGCTTGTTAGTGTTTTGAGAGTATGAGTACATCACCACATGTTAATCAGGATCACAAGTACATAATATTTTTGTATACTGGATCAGACCATTGGTTTGTGAGATTGCCCTCAGCAACGGCCAATGTCTAGCAGACCAGGGGAGAAGTTCCCAGCCTCCATAGTAAAATATGGGTGAGATTGAGTGCTACTGTACACGGAGAGAGAAGACTTTCTTTTCTGGGCCACTGCACAGATATTGCACAGGTTTTAGTTACCAGTGTCTTACTGCAGAATGTGAATTGTATTTATGCATTGCCATCCATAACTTTGGCTCCCTTGACAATACCTGTTGTGATGCTTTCTTTCAGTGAAGTCATCGTATACTTAAAAACTGAGTAAATTCTGGTGTTCTGGTGTAGGTGTAGTGGCTGAATTTGCTGTTGTGCAGTTATTAGTAGCTAAACTCTCTTAAGAAACACTCACCCTTGAGAATACTTCCAATATAATGTATTCTTTCAAAAATTCTAGCTTGCAGAATACAGCTCTTGCATATTGAATCAAACTGGTAGACAGCTGTGGAGATCCCAGTGCTGGTGTCCTTGGCATTGCAGGGTTCATGCTTATACTTTAGAAATGACCGATTGTGTACAAGTCCTTTGTCTAACTCAAAAAAAATCTTTGGTATGAACTAACCAATAGGGAGTGTGGACCATCAGGAGAACAGGAGGCTCAGGAGTTAACCTGGGATTTGATGATGGAGGTGCACCCAGTGCTTGCCTGTTGCAGTGTCCATGGGGCACGTCTCTGAGCTGCCATCCAGTGAATAGCTGTGACCTGGGTGCTTTCCTCCTTGTTGAATGCAATAAGCACGGATGTATCTCAAGAAGGAACAAGTCAGTTGGCAGCCTGTAGGCAGGTCTGAAACACACTTGTCTTTATGCCTGATCTGCTTGAAGGAAAAGTTGGCTTGTGCTAAGAGGCTGCTCACCACAGAGTCACTGCAGCAGGTTACAGGGGGACATCAAGGTGCCGTTGGCTGATGGTCCTTGCTTTGGAGCTGCTGGTGAAGGAGAGCAGGAGGAATGTGCAGCCAGTTATGTCTGGGAGGGAACAAGTTCATCTTTGGTGTTAGGCTGCCCAGTTGCAACTGAAGACGGAGAGGAAATGAGGTTTTCCCAACCTTTGTCTCTTCCATCAGGTTCGAGCAGCTAGATGGAAATTAAACAGTGGAATTTGCCGTGGTCAGACTGATGGGAATCTTAACCCAAGACACAACTGTGATTAACCATTTTAGTGAGGAAACGTAACTGAATTGCAGAAATATGGAAGTCAGGCTTGTGAATGGATTTACTTCAGGACTGGCTGTTAGGACCCAGCCTCAGGGAAAGTAACTGTAGAAATGGACTTTCATGAGATGTTAGTGGTGATGATATAAAGCAGCCTTTTCTGCAGCTACATAAAACTCCTAGAAACTCTAGGATTCTGTTCTCTACTAATGAGTCTCTACTATTGACCAGGGTGAGGTTCCAAAGCTGTGACATATTAGAGAATATAGAGGGAGTCACAGCAGAGGACTGAAGGTAAAAACTCCTCTGTGTCTCCTTGCACTCAGCACTTTTGAGAAATTATGGCAAAAAAAAGAAGAGTTCTCTCAATGTCTTCTTATCCAGTATGCAATTTGGATTTTTACAGCTTGGTATGGACTGCATGATGTAAAGTGAAATTGTGGATTTAAGGAAGAATGCGTCTTGGTTGGAGAAAGTAACACGACTCCTGATAAAATGTGGGGTAGGCATGGAGTCATGTGGATGCTGAGACCGGGGCACACGGTAAAAACTGAGGATCAGATCTTCCTCAAATTTTATCAAGCTGCTCACTGAGCAGAGGCACTGAGGAAGCGTGGATTCCTGTGGCTTTGTGCCCACAGTTGGACTCATTGGTCTCTAGTAAGATGCAGACATTGATTCAAGATTTTTCATATTCACATGCTAGGTATGGATGAATAAGCCTTATTTGCTTAGGAGATAAGGGTGAAAAAGAAATCAGTTAAGTAATTCAAAATTCATGGGGACAAAAGAAAACACGTTGGAATATTTGGTCAAGTTTCTAGTGTGTTTATGCTTTATCCGATCTAATATCTTACAAATGCCAGTATCCACTAAGATACTTCCAAGGTCTGGTTTTCCCTAGTTTTATGGGATTTTTTTAAACTATCAATAGTTTGGCTTTATGTTTTATTCCCTTTCAAGTTTCTGGTGAATTTGATAAGTTTAGTGAATGCCTCGGGTATAAAGAAGTATAAAATCCATGAAAAACAATCGTTAAGTACTGTATGTGGGGTGCTGGCTGTAACACATATCTTCTGCTGTGCACTCTGTCCTGAAACAGTTACGTGGTGGGAATACACAAGATTGTGTCTGTTGGATGGAGAGGCTTTGAAGAAGGGTTATCTGCTTTTGGACTATGTCCCTCTGGGGAGAAGCCAGATGTGTACAGCATCCATGAGTGAGTTTAGTATCGCAGTCTCTCTATCGCCCAGGTTGTGTCCGTTGTGTCTAGAGGTTTAAGCTTGACATTGGGAAAAAGATTTTCACGGAAAGGGTCATTGGGCTCTGGAACAGGCTGCCCAGGGAGGGGGTTGAGTCACCTTCCCTGGAGGTGTTTAAGGGATGGGTGGATGAGGTGCTGAGGGACATGGTTTAGTGACTGATGGGAATGGTTGGACTTGATGATCCAGTGGGTCTCTTTCAACCTGGTGATTCTGTGATTCGGTGATATGTGAGCAAAAAAAACTTCAGTGAAAGATAATCCTATAAAGAGTTCTCTTTCCAGGTCTAACCAGAGGACGTGTAATAATTGTTATTTCCCTGTGGAATTAAGGATTGTTTACGCTGCCATCCTCTCCAGCTGCTGGGGTGTGGTGATGGTAGGTGGTTTCCATGGGGCAAGCCTGGCAGTTTTAGGGGTCTCTTTGCGTGTCCCCTTTGCCAAGTTGGAGGAGATGAAAGGTATTGAGGGGACATGAATACAGTGGGATGAATTCTAGCGAAGCCTTTGTTTTCCAGAGATTTAGGATGTCTCCTGTTTTAGTATCTACACTGCGCTGAGGAAAGCTGGGCTGAGTCCCCAGTGCAGAAAGGGCTGCAGAAAGCCAGGGAGATTTTATGTAATACGCAGGCTTTACTCTGTGTCTCCTGCTGCTTGTAGGGAAGGCATCTCCCATCGGGAAGGAAAGCAAATTTTTAAAGTTGACATTTAGGCTTAAGAATATTTGTGATGGATTCAAATAAATTCTTTGAGCTTAAAAGCATTAGATTTCAGAAAAACTAAACTTCTATTTCTTACATTGGTTGGCTTTTAGATATTTTTAATCTGCTTTTCTATAGAAAATCCAATAATCTCCAGATTATTTTTTTCCAAATTCATGCTTATAAGGAAAAAAAATGCTTTTCTTTTTGCAGTATGCTTTCCTTATTTGACAAAATAATATTTGCATAATGTACAATCCAGTCACAGTTATAAATATGCTGAGAAAGGCGTGTGTGGTTGATGCAAACCCAGAGCTATGTTTATGTGAAAATGACTGTGTGCACCTGAGTATGTCTGTAAGTAATTGACATAAACATTCTTCAGCTACTATGAGGAAAATTTGTAAAGATATTGTTATTTTTTTTCCCCACATGAACTGCTGAGAGGAGCGTTTCCTGTAATTTCTGTACAGCACTGATTGTTAATATTTGTATTTTAGTAGCTTTTCAGCATCAGTGAATGGGACCACTTAGGTTCATAGCTGCAGTCAAAATGAAATTGGAAACTAACAGGAAAAATAAAGAAAACTCTTAAGATTATCACAGACTTCAACTTGAGAACCTCTACTAAGTGAGAATATTATTTCTGAAACAAAATTAGGAGTATTCATGGTGTCGGTGAACGTATTTTGGAGTGCAAGAAGCTACTTATGTTACTAGGAGTTACCTTGTTTCATCATGAATTCTTTTCTGATACCCATTTTGATTTCAGTTCCCTCTGAAATTCCATCATGAATATCTCTGCATCTGCTGTGTAACACACAGAGGATTTCAATGTATCTTGCCACTGACCACAGCCCTTTCTTTCTCTCTTTCTCTTTTCAGAATCCAGTTTTCTGTTGGGAAATGCCCAGATTGTGGACTGGCCTGTAGTTTATAGTAATGACGGATTTTGTAAACTCTCTGGATATCATCGAGCTGACGTCATGCAGAAGAGTAGCACGTGCAGGTATGCAGACTATCTGTTTGTTGCCACTCAGTGCACTTTTAGAGCTGTAATCTGCTGGGAAGATGAATGAGCTTTTAGAAAAGGGCCGTTTTGCAGAAATTAAAGTATTGAAACAGGCTTTAGATGAATGAAACCAGCAACTTATTCAGGGCACGGTAAAGCACTTTGATATTTATCCTGGCTAGTATCAGTACGAATGTGCTCAAGCTTGTGATCCAATGAAGAAAGTGGGGTTTTAGGTAATATATTTCAAAGACTTTTTACTAGATTTTTCTTAATTCTCCTGTTATCATGGTGGGGGGCTGTGAGCTCTTCTGTAGCCCGTGTTGGTCCCTGTTATTACACAGAGAGCACAGTAATGTGCAAACAACATCTTTATTCCCAAAAGAGTGATTAAGCTGATGATCTATTTACTCTAAGCATTACAGTTTTATGGCTTTTTCCTTTTGTTGGTGGTCTTTCAGGAGTGGGCAGCTGTGATTTATGGTTAGACACACATCTGCGCCTTGCCTGCTGCATCCTATAAAAGGAAATGCTTTGGGGAAAGACTAAACCCTAATGCGTGCACGTGGGGGGTGTGTGTCTGAGCAAAATAAATGAGGAACAGAGGCAATAAGGAATGGCTGAGATACAAGTTTGTGTAGGTTTTCCCTTTATGCATTCAGGAAGCCACCGTCTCCAGGGCACTGCGAGGTGTTGATTTTTGGGAGGTAAGTGCAGCCAGACACTGATGCTCCAGCTGGCAGTAGCCAGGTGGGCAGCAAGCCTGTCCTCAAACGTCAGTCATCGCTTGCTCCTAAAAGCAACGTGTGCTGATGTGCGCTTGCTGCTTTCATCCGCCAGGTAGGGGAGGAAATCTTTGGGGTCCAGGGTTGCTCTGTGCAGCCAGGAGTCCTCTAGTGGGCAATGGAGAAGAAGTAGGCACGTGCTGCTTAAATGAAAGAAACAGCCTTACCACAGCCATCCTGTATATACATACATGATTTCTCCTTTGGTCTCTACTATCCCGTATATTGAACTGTATACGCTTGCTGTGAGGCAGCACTTTTATAGTCTGTGCACGTTAAAATAATTGCAAATCATAGAATGAGCTTGTAGAAAATTGTTGAGCAGGTGAAAGTTTAGCAATACCTTTCTAATAATGACTCCCCTATGCCTCAGATACTGAGAGGACTGAAAGCTTTATTCCGAGTGCTTTTTGAGAATGTGATGGGCTCTAGTTATCATTTGTAAGGACCTGTTTTGACCACTTTCAAGTAGATAATACAGGTGAATCATACAGATGCAAATTCAAGGAGGAATTACTGTGGAAAATGGAATTGGCCTCAAAGATGTTATTAATATTATTTTTTTTAATCTTCATTCTGTGCATCCATCTCTGGATATTAGAGAGGCCTCAATACACTCAAAGCACATCTAGTGCTTCCTTTGTGTCTGGATCTTGGCTGGTGGAGTAACGTACACAGGGTGATGTTTCCTTCTTCCCTGTCTTTGCAGATTAAAGGAGAGCTGGAGAGGTTTACAGCATGGTCTGATGTGCAAAGTGTAGCCTTCCAGAGCAACGTCTTCAGAGCTGCTCTCTCATGAAGAGCCGTGCAGCTGTAGGGAATGGAAAATAATCTTGAAGGCCAATGCTGCCTGCATAGGCTTTCTCAGTAGGATGCCATTGGAGGTTTTTTTGATATTTGGGGCCATTATTTAAATTATTTTCTGAGTCACATTCTCAGTCCAGAATTACTATGTTATGTCCAGATCATGTTACATTATGCATTAAAATTACTTAATATATAGTCTGCTTTACAGTGTCAAGGCAAATGTTCCAGGCTAAGAGTGCTATGGTGCCACAACTTTACTGCAGGTTTTGGAAGGGACTGTTTTTATAGCTTTTTAGTGTCAGAAATCCAACCAAAGACCAACATGCAGACACAAACAGTGTAAATCAAGCCTCTCACTTGGCTTATTGTTGTTACTGAAAATAAGTGTGATAAAGGACAATTTATAAATTTTGCAATAATTGATCAGTTTTCCCTTGCCTGTAAGATACAGTGCCTTCTAATCAGCTTTCAGCCATAGTTTTCTCCTAGGTAATCCAGTGAGTATTCACTATATCCTCTTTCTGTCTGTCCCACCCTATACACTACCGTGGGGCTGCTTATATGTCACCGTTATATTCAGTCTCAGGTAGTTGACTGGTACTGATCACAGGGAGGTGTGGAGAGGCTGAAGGCACTGGAGGTGATAGTGATTTTTGTTCCAGCTCAGGCAATGAGTTAGTCCTGTGACAAGCTGGTAATCCCTTTGATTTTTTTTTTCATCACCTTTTTAATCACCAACAATGTGCCCACTGACAGGAAAATCACTTAGAAATAACCTAGTACTAGAAATAACCTAGAAATAATCTTAGAAATAAGCCAGTTTCCCTGGTTTCACAGGCAATATGTAAAAGGCACAGGGCACACAGGGGTCAGACTAGGTCAATGTGTGTTCATCCTGGGTGCACATGGCACCCGAAGCTGTATGTGTAGTTGGAGCTGATACATAGAGTAATTGATATAAGTGAGTGCTAAAATACACAGGATTTTTAGGTGAAAGAGCTTGTTTGCTGTTGAAGCATTGCTGGGCCAAACGAAAATGAGCTGAGAGTGCAGGAGGAATGGGGCATCTGCATGTGCGACACCTCTAACCTTCAATTAACCATGCAAAAACCTCTGCCTGGAAATGCACTGATAGATCAACCAGCGTGCAGGAAAACTGCTTGTTTCATGCCCGACTGCCCACAGTCATAGACCTATAGAATCATAGAATAACCAGGTTCAAAAGGACCTACTGGATCATTGAGTCCAACCATTCCCATCAATCCCTAAACCATGTCTCTCAGCACCTCGTCCACCCGTCTTTTAAACACCTCCAGGGAAGGTGACTCAACCACCTCCCTGGGCAGCCTGTTCCAGAGCCCAATGACCCTTTCCGTGAATTTTTTTTTCCTGGTGTCCAGCCTAAACCTCCCCTGGCGGAGCTTGAGGCCATTCCCTCAGTCATGACAGTCATGACAGTGTATGGCTTCATGAATACACTGAAAGAATAAACAGTTAAAAAACATTAAAATTCAGTTTAATGTTCCAATTAATATCAACGATTTCTAAGTATTGTTGCTTATTAGTTAAGTTCTGTGTTCTCACAAGCGTTTGGAAGTGCAGGTACCTACCCTTTGAGTGGCTGGTTTGTAGACCTACCCTGGCATTTTACACTTGGCATTTGCTCCAGGCTTAGCTTTGCTTGCCCTTCCTTGCACCTGAGAGCTTCATGCTGAGCTTGGAGTAGCTGGTTGCTGGTTTTTGTTTTTAAAGAGGAAACCTGCTCTTAGCCCTTGTTTGTGCGTTGCCTTCCAGCTGTAACAAGGAGATAGGACTGGATCTCCTTGCTGAAGTGGTTGTTTGCAGTTAATGTTTCCACCAACACACTTGCAGTGCTCCAGTCAGCATCTTCGTGGTTTTCTTTTTTTACTGCTATTACAAGTGGGATTAAAAGAAAGCCTGTGAGTAAAATCCTGGCTCCAATGAAGCTAATGGCAAAATTCCCACTGAGTTCAAAGAAATGGGATTTTGTGTGGTGGGTACTGCATGCTAGACTTGAAAAAAAGACAGATTTGAAACTGGGATGTCACCTCTATGACCTGATTTTTGTGTATGTGAGGAAGCCTCCCTGCACTGCCAAAGCTGTGCGAAGAAACCTTGCTGAGCGTGCCAGTGGGACTTGGGTAGCTGCACCACTTTTCTTTAGAAATGGTGCCTGCTCTTTAACTTGCAAAGTTTTGAAGCTATTGACGTGTGTCTGTATTTGCTGTTCCTCCTGGGTAGACATTTGTCCATTGTAATTAATGCCTTTTCATCCAGCACTTCGGGATGAGTGCTATAAATTGGATGCAGGATTGTGCACCTTCTGTGCTTCACCTGTCCTCTGCCCTGGATAATTCCTTACAAACAGCTGTTAAATACCGCCCTGGCAAGCACAGCAGACCTGGAGCTGTTCTGATGCCAGCTGCTCTGGATCCTGACAAAGGACAGAAGAGCATACAGAGCTTCAGAGGAGGCTTTTCTGTGCCAAGAGATGCTTTCACAGGGAGGCAAGAGCCCAGGCATCTTAAATGACAAACGATCTGTTTCAGAGATGGGGAAATTATCTAAGATTGTGCTTTCTCTGAGCATTTCAGTAAGTCTCGTTTCTCTTTGATAAGTCTATTTTCTAGATAGCAAGATTCCCAGTAGCAGGGTGTATTTGTTATTTATGTCTTGTACAGTTTGCACTGAAGGCACTCGACAAGCACTAAATAACAAAACACGAGGCAGAAAAAGACAGAGTGATTGACTGAGGAAGTAGGAGTTCCTCCATGTGTACAAAATAGGGCAGACTAAATTAAATTAAACCTGTGATAAGCAAAGATCTTATGTAACTTATGCAGTGAGTGGCTTTGAGGTTTCTTCAGTGCTGTTAAAAATTGCCTTCTGAAAAATGTTTCTATTATTTCACTAGCCTTTTAAATGTCTTTTTATATGTGAAAATAATACAAGATTTGAGTATTGCAATAATAAGCTGCCTTTAATTTAAAACATAAAGTTGATTGATCATGTTCGGCAGCGCTAACTGGTATTGTTCACCACTCAATGCCAAGTACAATTTGTCATTTTAACACTTATTAGTGATGACTTTCTGTGTTATATGCCATGTAAAGTCGAGCACTTTAATAAATTCTTATTTTTTCCTTCAGGACTAAGAGAAACATTTTTTTTTAAATCTGAAGAACGCCAAAAAAAGAGAATTCAATTGCATAACAGGCTATGTGAAAAATACTAGCTCTTATTTTGTGTTAGAGACAGGACAATTTGCTTTACTTCATCAGTGCATTAAAAGAGGCAGAGGTTAAAAAAAGATAAGATCAAAAGATAAAATCAAATCTCTTTATTGTCATCTCACGTATAGCTATATGAAAGTTTATCAGCTGAACTCAAGAGGTGCTGAGGGATATGGTTTAGTGTTTGGTAGGAACGGTTGGACTCGGTGATCCGGTGGGTCTCTTCCAACCTGGTTATTCTGTGATTCTGTGATTCTGTGAAAGGCAGGTCATTTGAAAATGGGCAGTAGGCTATGCTTTGCATTTTCCAAAGACGGCTGTGTATGATAATGATGAGCAACACCTTAATGAAGCCTTGTGACCTGTTAAAACCATTTCCTGACATCAGTTGCTCTAGGGGTGTCTCTCTTACATTGCTCTCCCCAAGGTAACAGTTATGACATGTCATTTGTAGCTCTGCGTGCGTTACCAGTGAGGAAGCATCTGCAGTGAGATATGGATGCTGTAGTTACTCTGATGCCCCACAACTGCCTCCATCACCCATGCTGGGGAGCACTTTATTCTGGGATCAGCCCTTTTGCCTCCCTTGCCTGGCAGTGTAAAGAAAAGATTCAAGGTCTGGCCTTCATTGAGTATTTTAATGCTTGCCGAGTCACTAACCACTATGCTGGTTTATTGTTTCTTTGAGAACAGTAGACATAAAATAAATATTTATTGAACCTTTGGAGGCCTGTTGATCAATAAAAGAGAAGCTGCACTGAAACCACAGAGGCACTGATAACTTTCCTCTTGCGTATTCTCAGGGTTTTCTGTTGTAGGTTTCAGCTGAAGCTCAAACCGTTTGTGAACAAAGAAAATGGGGGGGTAAAAAAAAAAAGTCTGATCAATTAAAAGTATATTAATCCAAGTGTCTGAAAGCTTTTATCCCATGTTCCATATTCTTTGAGTTCTGTAATTGGGAATTTGCACAGAGTGGTCTTCACTTATTTTTAATCCAGGGAAGAACGACAACAAAAGCCTGGCTGTTTCCTTACAAAGGCTTTCCAAAGCAAGGTCAGGGGGTTGAGTTTCCTTATACCAGCTGAAAGTCTGACCTGGAAAAGAATGCAAAGATGAGATGGTCGAATGGCAAGAAATAGCAGAGTTAAAATTACATTTTTATATTCTCAGTCTCGGGGAGGATGCATAGAATCATAGAATCGTAGAATAGTTTGGGTTGGAAGGGACCTTAAAGATCATCCAATTCCAACCCCCCTGCCATGGGCAGGGACACGTCTCACTAGATCAAGCTTCCCAAGGCCCCATTCAATTTTTCCAAGGCCAAAAAACATCTCAAAAAACATTTTACCATTTTCTGTATTTTCACAGAAGTATTAAAGAGATGCGGTATACAATAAGGAAAAGTAGAGTCAATTTGGTTATGTTCGGTAGTAATGCAGACATAGTTGCATTTTATGAGACAGCTCATACACTTGCTTTGTGCTGAATTTTCAGAGAATTACAGTCATCACTTCTTATTGGTTAAATCCTCCCTCCTTTTGTAATTGGTATTTAGCAAAAGGATTCTGATTATCTTATTGTCGCGGGTAACCATAGAATCATAGAACTGATTGGAAAAAATTTTTGTGATCATGAAGTCCAACCTGACCTGTCCATTAGTAAATCATATCCCTAAGCACTTTGTCTACCTGTCTTTTACATACCTCCAGGGATGGTGACCCAACCACCTCCCTGGAAAGCCTCTGCCAGTGCCTGTGAACCCTTTTGGTGAAGAAATTTTTCCTAATGGCTAATCTAAACCTTCCCTGGTGCAAGTTGAAGCCATTCCCTCTCGTTCTATTGCCTGCCACCTGGGAGAAGAGACCAGCACAAGGCAATATTAGATTTGTAGCCGACGATTCAGCCAACAGCTTTTACTTGTATTAGCTTCCATTCCTCTTCCAGAAGCCTTTTCAAGAGGATTAAACAAAATTTGGGAGGTTTTAGAGGTTTTGTTCAGTTTTCTCCATTTTGACAGCAATATTCTCATGGCCCGCAGCTGTGGCAATTATGGTTTTATAGGCTATCAGAGCTTTTTATAACTGTATATCCTTAAAGATATGCTCAGAAAAGCACTTAATGAAACACTGCAGTAAATGTATTTACTGTCATTTAGAGCAAAAAGGTGGTCATGGTAACTCACTGTTGTAGGTTTCTTTGTGACACTCTTAATATTAAAATGAAGTGTAATTCATAATTACAGCTCATTAAAAGGCTCCAGTGCTCATGCCACCTAAGGTGACTGTAACAAAGTTGTTGCTTATGTAGAAAAAAGAAAAACTTTTTGTCTTTTTCAGTTTTATGTATGGTGAGCTGACAGACAAGAAGACCATTGAGAAAGTCAGACAGACTTTTGACAACTATGAGTCAAACTGCTTTGAAATTCTCCTCTACAAGAAAAACAGTATGTATATATTCGTGTATGGTGGGGAGAGTGAAAATGCATATTTAAAGTATATAATAGACTAAAATAAATTTTCATTTTGACATATGGGTAAATTTGGGGCAAGTTTTGGAGAAGAAATGGGTATTTTGGTCACCACAGCTCAAGAAAAGAGCTCCTTTTTTTCAGGATGAGTGTTCAGATTGCCAAGAATAGTTGTTCCCTGCTGTCTCTAGGCTGACTCCATCCTTCCAAAATATATTTAGTTTTGAGGATTGTTTCCCTGAGGGGAAAATGACTGGGTTAAGTGGAAAGAAATCCTGAATGAGGTTCCCCCACATTCCTCGGGAAACACCCTCATGTCTCCACAAGTGAGAGCCCATATCCTGATTGCTATGAGTGGATGCTCCCAGCAGCGCCTCTGCAGTGTGTAAATCAACACATGAGCTCTAGTTGGAGTGCTTAATTTGGTGTGTAACCCGCGGCTTAATTAGAAAACCAGAAGATTTTGTTACTTAATGATTTGTAGGACCTAAGTCCTTTCCTCTTGGTGGCATTGGTTTTACAGGAGGTTGTTAGAACAGAGGAAGATATTCTTTGGTTTGCCTTAAGCATGAGTCACTCCAGTCACATTTTCTATCCTGCCATGTATGTGGGTAGTACTTCTCATTTATTAACGTTATAGCATATACTAAGCAAAACTGCAGTGTTATGTGGTCTCACACTGGGCTCGTGCAGTGTGGATATCTCTCCTAAGCTGGTGGTTGAAATCTCTGCTTTTCTCAGTGGAGTTGAGCCGCCTCTTACACTGGCACAGGCCACCTTCCCAAGGTGCAACTCCAAAACTGTCAGATGAAATGTGCTCCAGAAAAGCCGATTCCTCTATATGAGAAGACCAAGTCTCATGGACTGTGTCAGTGGCCATGTCAAAGCAGTCTTGGCAGAGATGTTTTCTTCGGCTCGGCTTCCCTTGCCCAATCAGGATGCAGCTTCTGTGGGGTCAGGGAGCTTTGCTGCTGGTTCAGCTCCCTGGAGCCTGGGAGCTGAGCCCATGTCCTCCTCAGGGTGGACTTCAGTGCTGGCATGGAGCACGTTGCTGGGGTGAGGCTGGAGGTTTCCTCTGCACGTCGTGCCTGAGGAAAGGTGACGATGTGCCTCAGGAGAGAGATAACCGTGCCTGACTGCCCCATTTCACTGCAAGTTCACACAAACCTTTCGTGACATTGAAGAGAGTATCTTGTTTTCTTGGAACAAACTCATGCTTCACGCTGTATTTCCGCTTTCCCTTTTTAGACTAAAATTTCCTGTATGTGCACTTAAACAGTAGGAAATGTCTTCAGATTTCTCCAGTTCTGCCTGCTTCAAAGCATTTTTAGCTAACACTTTAATTAAAAAGAGAAGCAAGAGTGGCTCTGAAGTCCAGCTGTTTCTGCGGGTGCCCAGGGGAGCCCTCCAAATGACCTCTTTTCAGTTCCTCAGCATATGGATATGTCTGTTTTCTAGATTTTCTGCTTCTCTGCTCATTGCCTGTGCAGGTTACCTGTACGTCTTCTCACATTAGGGGAACTTCCCGTGACAGACTTGTGTTTGGTATCTTTGCATCTGGTGGTGCCTGGCACCACCCTGCCCCGTGTCTGTGTGATTTCTGAAGAGGATCCCAGACACCTAGTGCTCTCCCTGACCCTGGCTTCTCGTATTAACTGGACTGGCAGCTCCTGTTATAGCATGGGCCAGTCCTGAACTAAATTCCTTTCTGTTATATTTGATTATGAAAAGAAGAAAGCATTCTCTTGGTAACTTTTCTGTAACAAACTAGTCACTTTTTGCTTTGGATTGTGGATTGCTTGCTAGAGCTTGATTATGCTTCGGAGATTTATTGAGCTGCAGTTAACTTAAAAAAAAATCTTCAGTTTTGCCAAGATCTCCAAGCCTATACTTCTCATAAGTTATGCAGGATTGCAGCAGGACTTCATGGAAAAGTCACATTTCTTTTGAAGCTCCAGTCAATTCCCATCCATAACATCTACTTCCACTTCCTTCTCCATCACCCAAAGCCCCGAACTTCAGCCTCTTGCTAACACTATTAGGCTCAGCTTCTGGCTCCAGTTCAGCATCTGGTTTGCCAGGGTTTGGTCCTATTTGTCATGCTATGAGCCTTATAGAGGAATGTTCTTCAAGAAACTCCCTGGTTATTCTTCTTATCCTTCAGGCTGAGTGTTGGAGCAAATAAAGAAATAAAGACTAGTATCTGTTGGTATGAATGAATGTACTTCTGCATATACGTATATACGTATATACTTCTGAAAATGTAGGCACTTGCTCCATGGAAGGGCTTGTGTTTTTCACCTGCAGAGACCCTGCCTATTGCTGCTGTCTTGCACAGAGCTTGCAGTGCTCTCAGTGCACCCTGCTGCCCACGTTTTCAAACTGTCCAGACATGTTTTATATTTTTGATTATGTGGCCCAAGCTTTTCTTTCTCACCCATGTATATAGTGAAGCAGAAAATCTTGAGATAGTCAAGTAATGAGCATAATGGCTCTGGAGTTATCACAAAAAGCAGTCCTCTGTCTCCTGCACTTCTCCAGTATACTACTAATGAGTTACTGGTTTAATCCCAGTTCAGCAGTGCTGTGTTTTGTCAAGAACCTTTGTGGATTTTAGCGTTCCCCATAGTTGTCCTAGTCCAAAAGGGGTTTTGTTGCCCTCCAGGCACCTATCCTGTGGTTCCTGGCCCAGCTCCCAGATGTGATGTATTAGAGGAGATTTAGGGGGGCCAGAAGTGCCCGTGGGACAGCAGCGGCCAAGCAGCTTGTCTGAATGTGTCAGCTCTTAGGCTGGCATTCAGGCAGCTCGGGAGGAAAGTCATTATGTCAACTGTCTGAAAGCACATCAAATCCCAAAGGTAATTAGCTGGCTGTGAGGGCATTAGTAGTGCAGCGTGTGTAGGTGCAAGTCTGGGAGGGAGAGGACATGACTGTGGGCACAGGGCTTTGCTGGATGGAAAGCATCTCTGACATTTGCGTGCCTGCAGGTGAACATGGTATTTCTAAGCAAATTGATCAAAGTCTTGTAGTATATTGCCCCTTACAAAGCAGACATGCATGTATGTAGGGGACTGCCACATGCCTTTCAGCTTAGGAGGAATCAAACCCAGTTTCAGCTCCTGAGCACCTGCAGGAGCCCTGCGTAAGTATTTACCAAAAGCCATGCTAACCCCTCCAACACTGTAGGCTTTTTTTTTTTTTAGCTGTTTATTTGATGAGTGGTAGGATTTGAAAATAATTTTGAATTTATTTCAAAAGCTAAGTAGAGATAACTGCATTGGGAGATTGCTTCACTGAGCTGGACAGTGAGGAGGTGGAGGGTATGACCCGAAACACAGAAAAGAAATTGAATCTCTTGATTTGTCTTGACAGGGCATTTACAGTCTGTGTCTGGATTAGCTCAGGTCCTCTTACATAAGGGAGTAACTTTAAATTTGGAGCTTTTGACAGTACGCTCCAGTCATTTTGGATTCGATAACTTTATATTATGTGAAGAAGGAATCAAAGATACCATCCACTCATTTTTTCTTACCTGTCTACCCTGCAGACACTAAATTTGTCCAACGTGCTGGGACGAAAACAGGAGCAAGAGAGGAAGAATCATATATTTTATTTCAGAATGATAGATCTATAAAGCCTCCTGTCTCTGTTTATCGGAAAATTAAATTGGTAGCATTTCCCCATTTTAGTGAATCTGTAAAAATAGGAATAGATTGTTTTCCTTTGGGGAGGTAAAACTAAAAGATCTGGAAGATGTATAAAAATCTAATGATGGTCCTAAACGACATGTGTGTTATAATATCATATAAATGATGAAATATTCTGTGTACAGCTGGGTAAAATTTGTGCTACACCACAGTCCAATGTTGCTTTTCTCCTTTGCTTCAGGAACCCCAGTTTGGTTCTACATGCAAATTGCACCCATAAGAAATGAGCATGAAAAAGTGGTTTTGTTCCTGTGCACTTTTAAGGATATCACTTTGTTCAAACAACCGATTGAAGATGATTCAACAAAAGGTAAATATGAAATACAGTATATTTCTTTGCTAAATGATAAAGTACATGCTTGAGCTCAGTCCTGTGACAGAGCCATGTCATGCCTATGATCTGTGTCTTCAATTCAGGAAGTGTTTTGTGACCTGTCAGAATTTCAATGCCAGTCTCTGAAATTATTGCTTAAAAAATAAAAGATAAATCACCATGAGTGGAAATTCCCTAATAACAATTTGCTAGAGTGACAAGCCTTCCTTTCTCTTTGTAATTTCGCTGCTAAAAATGGCATAGTTTTGAGTCATTTTAAAGCTGTGTTGTTTCAGGGGACCTTTCTCCTAAGGTACTGGTATCTTCTTTTCAGAAAAAAATAATTCCGGCTCCTTTGTATTGAGAGGTTGATGTTTCCTTCCTTTCTGACAGCCTGTTTGAATTCTTTATTACTGGCCTGCAATGTTGACTGCATGGCAGTGTACATGGTACTTCTAATTTAACAGCTGCCGGTGATGGTGTTTGTTGAGATGTGCCATGCTCTAACAACCCATGGTCAGATCTGCAGCCTTGCACAAGCAATATCAGGTGGAGGAAGGTGCAGAGGATTTAATAGCATCCTCTGCTTTGGTTAAAAGACGTGTGTCTTGTGTCAGGTTCACATGTGTATTGCTTTGGTTAAAATAATGCATGTTCACATAAAGAAAGACATTCACGCTCCAGCGTCCACATCCCATCTCTTGGAAGTTGCCTTCTGATGATGAATTCCTTGCTATATTTTAGTCTTCGTGCTTGGATGAGGCTTGATTTCTCACTGGGAGCCATGTGTGCTGTAAGCCATCTTCTTTAGAATAAACTTAGTGTGATTTGAATGCAAGCAGGATTTAAAATGGTTTCTTATAGTCTAGATAACACTTATTATATGTTTGGATAACTGAAATGTAGATTTATTGAAGTAGACATAAAATAAAACCAAAGACCTTTCTTTGGGCTAACACAAAATAAGAGAATTTTTTATCAGGGGAGTATTATCCATGAAGTTACTAGATCCTGACAAAGGGATACCTTCTTGGCCATGATAAGATTTACTGCCTCTGCAATTTAGTCAGCAACCTGAAAATGTTCTTTTATTTTACTTTCAGCTCCATAACATGAAATTCTTCTGCCTGGAAATAATCTGAAATTTTTAGGATAAATGCCAGTTAATTGAGAGGACTTAATTCTAGAGGTCTGAAGGCATGTGACTGGCTCCTTGCTGCAGTGTTTATAATATGTATTGGGAGCTTGTCAAGGAAAAAGCCAATCTTTGCAAGGATCCTCTTGTAGGATTTCCTATTTGATGCTTCTGTTGGGACCTGTACTCATATAGAACCAACCCCCCAAAGTCCCTCCTTTCACTGGCTCTACCCCGGTTTCCACAGTATGTAGTTTTACTGAGCATTAAGTGGCTGCAGCAGAATGGGGAGAACACGTTGAAGGTGGCTCCCAAATGCAGAAATGATGAATGTTGCCTTCTTTGGATTCTTGGCCTGGGACATTCATAATCTGCTGCCTTCCCTGGAGGGGCAGGAATGTGCCGGGGAGGCTTAGCTCTCCTCGTCCCTGTCTTGTAGCTGAGGAGGTGCAGAATCCACCTGGCATCCATTATAGGAACAGTGTATGTTCTATGGGAAGGAGCAATACCTGTGAAGTGACTTGAGTACTGCTGTTCTCCAGTGAAGGGTACCATTAGTTAAAATGCCAGGTATTAACTAGGAACATTGCAAAATAGTGTTAGCAGCAGCCAGAGAGGTTTGACTGCATGTTTAAACAGCACTTATTTCTCTCTAAGTCGTACCTGAAAAAGAAGCCACAACAAAACATTGCAGAAGGCAGTACAGCCACGTCTCACGTGCCTTAAGAATTTGCTCAGGTTGTTTTGACTGAAGCATTGATTAACATCGATCAACACATCCAACAAGCTCCGTGATTGCAAACCATTGACCTGATTCTTCATTCTCCTTTTGCATAAATTAGAGCTAGTCTTTCATATTCTTCATATTAAAAAATATATTCAAATATTTGCATAATTTTACTACAAGTATGGGAAAACAGCACTGTTGCATTATCCTCTGCGTCTCAACTGGGTGGATCTTAGAGATCCCACAGCACTGGGATCACAGTGGTTTTTTGTCAGACGTAGTGCTATGAGAGATGCATAATTCATTGTCCTTGTAGGTAACATTACAGTGTGCTTGGAAGCTGCCGGACCACTTTCTTTTTGAATTATGAGATTGGTAAACAAATACATTACAATTTAGTGGATAATTTTTAAACTTTTGTAAGAAACATTTCAGTAAAATGCTGCTGTTGAGTGCTGGTATTTGTCATTGAAAAGGTTAGTTTTTTGGTTTTGTTTTTGGGGTTTTTTTTACTTTTATAAGGATTAGTCAGAAATTCTGCCAGGACCATGCAATACATAATACATAAGTAACTATGGTGCAGATGAGTTACTCTCCATTACTTATGGGAACAGTAAATTTGAGATAAAAATTTCAACAGAAATAAAATATTGATGCCATTATGCAATAACCTCTCTATACTAATACATTCTGCACTGTTCAAAGGTGTGTTGCCTTGTTGTGAAGCTTCAGTGTATTATGCTCCATCAAAGTACAAGGATTTGGTATTTAAATTATAATGGATCTGTCTATATTGTAAGGCATCAGTTGGTGTTGGATCCTGGAAATAAATGGTTGGGCTTGCCAGACTTGCTTGTGGTGTCTGCAACACGGTTGGTATCTTTTATAGATATTGAAAGGGAAGAGCAGTTTTGGGGCACTGGGAGAAGTGCCCCAGTGCTGAGGATACAGAACTATTCAGAAAGTGCCGAGGAGCTTGTTGTATTTGTGAAAACAGGACATAAAAGTAGAAAATCATTGTCTTACTACAAAGAACATCACAAGGGAGAGGTATGATATGGGCTCAGAAACAGGTTTGTTTACAGGCTCAGTACAGAAAATATAATTGACATCACAGGGACTTGTCCATGAGAATGAGGAGAATTAAAGAGGTCTGGGGCACTGCGACAGATGGTGTGTGTCTCCGCTTACCTGTGTGCTCACTTTTTGTTGTGTGTTAATGCTGCCAGAAAGGAGGAGAAGGAGGAGCAGGGGGCTTTGCTTGCAGGAGGGAGTAAAAGTAGTGAAAGATTTTCCTGGGTCACCCAAGAGACTGTGAATTTGTTGCAATCCAGAAAGCTGTTGAAACTTACTGGACTGAATGCAAGAGTGGAGAAAAGGGATATTTAAAAGCTACTCTCCATTAATGAAGTATAGTGGCAGGGATGAAAAAATCTTGTTTTCTGAAAGAATACAGGTAGTTCGACGCTAAAGATTTGACTGATTTTATTTTCTTGTTGTCCATGCTGGTATCTTCTTCTCTGGAGATATTCAAAACCCACCTGAATGTGTTCCAATGCAACCTGCTGTAGGTGAACATGCTTTAGCAGGGAGTTTGGACTGGATGATCTCCGGAAGCCCCTTCCATTCCCTACCATTCTGCGATTCTGCTCAGCCATGTGCAGGGGACCTATGATCTAAGTGTGTATGTAACTGTGTAACTCAGCAATGTAACTGTGACCCAAAAGTACTATTGTGTCTTTGTAAGTGGAAATTACTTAAAAAAGGTCTAAACATGCAAAAATGTAAAAAAAACCATCTCAAGTAGAAGCACTTGATAGTGGTGATGATAGTGGAAGGAAACAGCAGCCACATGCTTGATGTGTTTGCTCCTGGGTGAAGATGCCACCAGCAGCTGCGCGTATGCGGAGGGTAGGGGGAACATTTCTCCATCGACTCACTGGGTCAGTGGATGGATGAGCTGTGGGGATGGTGGCAGTGTGGAAAAGGAGGTGGGAGAATTTGTGGTGGGGCAGGAAATGATGGCTGCACTTGATGGTCACTGGGACAATGCCTTATTTTCTGGTGAAGCAGCTGTTCTATGTTTTGTCTTGTCTCTCTTTCTCATGTTCCTCTGTGGTAATATGAATATTTGTCTGATCTGAATTCAGTACAAAGCAATAGGTCCTACCTATGGTGGTGGAGAGCCAGATCCCCAGGTGTCCTGGATGAATGCCTTACATAGCAGAGGTAGAAGGCCATTACAAGCATATAAATGATTGTGTTATGGTGTTATGTATTTTCTTCCAGAGAATAAAACCCAAAGAATCTTCTTTTTTTTATGTTTAACCATTGTAGGGTCACAGTTGGATGCTTTTATCATCTTGCTGTGCTTTTATTCTGTCTTTACGCAATGGCTTTTTAAAAACATCTGAAGACTTCCAGTCCCTTCAAAGACACACGGTGATAATAATCTTGTATTTATTTGTCTGAGAAAAATGGAGCCATTTTTCTGGGCCCTAACTATTAAAAGGGCAAATGGGGCCACTTAAAATGTTAGCAACACTTGAAGTTGGTTGTGCTGTAGATTATATTGAACAGAAAGTTTAAGCATAGAAAAAAGGACCAGTGTTTTTTTGTCTAAGAGTTTCACCTAGTTGTGCAATGGCTTCATTCCTTTGTTATCATCAGAGAAGGAAAAATGTGGCCTGTAGGTAAACGTGGAAGTTTTATTTTCTGCTAGGAATCTCTCTGGTTATCTTGAGTCTCTTTTGAGTGAAAGATCAGGCTTGTCACCTCCTGGAAGTGACTAGGAAGTTCTGATGAATACTGATGGAACACTGAATTAGGATGCGAAGCTGTGTTAATGAAACTCCTACAACTCAGGACTGTGTGCTGTTCACAGATGGGAGCAGGACATTGCACAGCAGTATCCTGAAGTTGGGATTTTTTGGGTTTTTTTTCACTTGATGCAGCCAGACTTTGATAATCATGACTGTCTGGGACAATGCTGTAATGCATCCAGTGATATAACGCTTTATGGTTATATAACTCTATATAATGATACAACTCTATCTTGGAGTGTGACAGGGCTATAAAAAGTGTAGTAGTTGCAGAAATATGCACTCATGCTTACTAATCCTTGCTAAGCCTATATTTCGGATCCTTTTTTTATCTTTAATAAGTGCAAGTGATTAAGTATATGTAGCCAGTTGCACATGGCAGCTTTTTTCCTTGAGGGGGTATCAATCCTGGTGGTGATAATAGAAGAAGTGGGTGGAGGGATTAGAACATAAAAATGAGGTTTCTACCTTTAGCATAAGCACAGTGTGCCTGTCAAATACATCACCTTGACAGTAATCCATAACTGTAATTTAACAGGTCACAATTTGGTTTTCCTTCCCAGCCCACTTTTCCACTCCTGTAGTAACAAGGGTGTTGGTCCTATGGAGACCCACTTGTTCATGTGCTGTTTCCTATTGCTGTGATCTACAGTTTCACACCCTAGTGCCCTCAGGCTCCAATCACTTCCATCTCTCCATTGTCCCCTAGGTCTAGAGCACAGCATCCAGAGATGGTTGAGAAAGGACTTTGTGGGGGATGATAAGAGGAGTGTCATTTCCCAGGACATCAGATGGGCTTCCAGCGTGAAATGCAGACAACTCAAAAGAATGACACAAAGCTAGTCTCTTGGTGTTGGAAACCATCCGTTTTGGATGGGCACAACTTGCTAGTAACCAGGCAGACTTTCTGAGGTTGCTTTGCTGCTGTTCCTGCAGAGCGAGCATCCCTGTTATTGTCTTCGCATCCCTGTTATTGTCTTCAGTGACAGGCTGGTGGCACTTTCAGCAGACAATGCAAAGGCTGAACAGTCACAAAGAGGTAATTGTTCCTCTTAAGGATGACACCCTGAGGTCTTCTTGATGTCAGAGGGCCACCTTTGATGAAGAAGAGGGAATTTCCATATCCAGGGATGTTTAATTTCCTTCACAGAAATAAAGTACTTTTCCGAATCTAATATTGCCTTTTGAGGCCTTTGTGGGCTCCATCAGCAATGCACAATGTGCATTAACTGTCTGTAAATTTCCAGAAGTTTAATGTGCAATGAAAAACAAATCCCATTGAAATCAAATCTAAGCCTGTGAGACATTGAATTAAAGTGGAAGCTGATCTTTAAAGCAGTGACTGTGTGTAGATGGATGCACTTTATATGTAGAAAACTGAACACTCACATGCCATATATAAAATAATAAGGATAAATATAGCAAAGCTAGAGAATTTGAGAGTCTACTCTGTATATTACAGGTCATTACATTTCATTAAGTTATTCCTTTTCTGAACGCATGAGCTTGTGTGTAACTAAACTATCCCCTCCATACAAACATCCGGTATTGATTTAAAAGTCTGAAGAGACTGAGGATCCACCATATTCCTTCATTACACTTTTGGCTTTAAAAAAGTGTCATATTTAAATTAACTGGCTTCAGCTTCTTGCAGTAGCATCTTCTTATGCATTTTTTTTCCACTATACTAAAAAAGTCACAATAAGGTACTTATTATGGCTTATATCAAGTCACAGTTCTACCTTCTTTTGATAAAGTAAATGAATTGAGCTCCTTTAATTCTCTGTCTAGCCTGAATTTGAAGGTCTGGTGATGGCAGATAAAACAGATATTTTAGCTGGACTTTAATCCATCTTATTTGCAGCAGTAGGGGTGAAGCTGTAGTGGCATGAATTTCAGCCTCCCAGGTCCCAAACAAGTTTCTGCAGCTGTTATTGTAGCCGAGTGGGTTCACAGCTGACTCCCCAATATTGCCCACTACTCATCCTCTCCAAACTAACTCTTACTGTTTTATATCCAAAGACTAGGTGACTTTGCCAAAGCAAACCACGTGCTGAATGGCTTATCAACAAATCTCTGCATCCTTTTCAGAACTATTCTTTGCTAGGTATGTTTCCTTCTCCTGTACTGGAGATACAATTTGTATTCGTTTTGCCTAGAGATCTGATTTCCATTTAAAACACATTTCAATGGCACATGCCCAGTTATCAAGCACATCATCCTTTGTGACTGGCCTCACTACTGTTTAACATTCCTCTAATCTTCCTGTCATCTGGGCATTTTATCAGTCATTTTAGGACTTCGTAACCATAGAGAAAAGCACTAAATAGAAGGGGGCCTGTCCACTGGACTCCAGAAGGTTCTCCATAACAATTTTTTACTATTTTACACTGCTCTTTTTTCTGATATCTGCCAGGTAGCGAGTTCTTCATCCATTTAACCTGTAATTTACTGAACTGTGTAGTCTCAATTTTTTGTCATGTGTCACACAGTGTCAGTTCAGTGAAGATTACCGTACAACAGGATTTAGCCAATATGTGACTCTTGTAGTGATTCAAAGGCAGCACCAATATGAAGTGACGTTATGTGATGATCACTGTGACTGTGCTGCTTTGGGAGCTGTTGGGAGGAAGATCCTTGGCTGCAGGCAGGAGCAAACCAGGGGCAGCTGCTGAGGTGGTCATCAAGTCATTATTGCATGTTGCTCCCCAGTTCAGCCTGAGCGAGAGGTCAGTGACTGGTGCAGGGAGCTGCCCTGGCTCATGCCTCTCTGATGTATTTCATGCATACACTGTTGCTCTGGCAGACCATTGTATTAGGCTTGCAGCTTCTTCTGTCAAGGCGTTTGGCTGTCTTCCTGAACCAAATTTATTCTTTTATCAAATAATGAAATTATCATTGTGGGGCATTTTACATCGTTGCGTAATGACAGCCATTCATTATGTACCTTTCCTTTTCTTTTTTATTAAATGTATTGAAATTCAGATCGGCTTTTCTCTCATTTTGCTTGGCACAGAGATCAAGCTGAGCAACCTGTAATTAGTTGGGTCAGCCTATTTGCCCTTTTGCATATGGGTGCAGAAAGCCTTTTGGTCTTACTCTGGGAGGTCTTTAAAAACTTCATTGTTACTGTAATAAATCTAGCCAGAGAAGGATTTTTCCATAAGTCATTAGCTTGCCACATCCATTCTCATAAGCCATAATTTCTCATTCACATACTTACTCATTCCCTCATTCTTTCCATCTCTGTATACTTTATTGTATACTGATTTTTTATTTTTATAAACTGCCTTCCTTTTGACCCTGAGCCTTTGACTGGTGTAGTCCTTTTTCCTTGACCATTCAATAACACTGTTTTGCTATCTGACAAGCTCCTAAAATCCAGCTGACTGATGTTTACAGTACTTAGTCTTGTTTTGTGTTTTTTTTCTTCCCCAAATTTGCACTTGTTTTTATATACTTATTGGAAATAAGTCCTTGGTGGCCCTGTGTGCATGTATAGAGTTTAGCTTTAATTGCAGAAATGTGAAATTTAAGAGGCTGTGCACTGTGAATTTATGACTGTCAGAATTAAATTTAAAAATACATTGTATATCAAATGTAGTGTAGTGGTGTATAAATCCTAGCACTTTTCATCAGCAGATCTCAATATGGCTTGCAAAGTAGGTCATTAGCATTATCTTCATTTCAGGGAGAAGAAACTGAAGCTCAGAGAGGTAAAGTGATATGCCCAAGATTACCCGTTGATTCTTTATCTGTTTTGAGCTCCCCAGTAGTTGCAATGGATAGATGGTGGCTGGGAATACAACATTGAGCAAGAACAGAAGTCAGAAATAAAAATTATCCCAAGAGTGCAGTGCATTATCAGACAGTGGAACGAACAGAATTTTAAATCAAGAAATTAATCCTAATATTTTGAATTACATTTCAATAGACTCAGTGGTTCTTAAGTCTGTAAATAGTTTTACTGCATCATGGGAGTGATTGAGCTGTGTTTCACTATTATTCTATTTATTCAGGAATCCCATTTATCCCTCTCTCTCTAACAAAGCAAAACCAGGATGATTAAGTTTTTCAAAGAGACAATGAGCTCTTTCAGCCATACTTTACCTGCAATAAAGAGCAAACAGCCAGCCATTGTAATGATTTTGCTGTCTGAATGTCTAGAAATCGTTGAGATTTGTCGATGCTAACATGGATCATCCTTTTGCATCAATAGTTATGAATTGAATCCCATACTGCATAACTCTGAGTGGTGCTAGCTCTTTACTTTTGTGGATAAGCCATAGAGTATATATTATTTAAGCATTCTGTGTGTTAACTATTTTGTGCTTCACAGTAAGAGGAGAACAACTTTTCCATGTTCTTAAGGTGCTTCTTATACTCCTGCAGGCAGGAATCAACATGAGCATTGCTGTAATTACCCCCTACAGTTGTTTTTCATGCAGAATATCATTCTTAACCCAGGTGTTTTCAATGCAGTCTAAGATATTGGATAGTTCCCTGTAACACTGATTTAAAAGCCATCATTATTTGACAAAAAGGTTAATTGCTACTCAGTAGAGCTACACTAATATTTTATTAGGGGGAAGTAGTCATCTTTAGATTTTTCAGAGCAAGCGCTCACAAGCTAGTGAGGCTCATTCACAGAGCTTTAAACTAGACTTGAAGCGAGAGAGGGATAATATCAGGCTTGCCTGTGACAAGCTATGGGATAAAACACCAAGGTTAGAGCAATGAGGTGCTAGCGAGGGCCTTCAGCCTGCTTCTCTGAGATGTGCTAGCTATATTGCAGGCCTGAAGTCTTACAGAGATAAGCCAGGGGCTCCTGGTGTGATAGGAGCCAACAGGAAAACCCTGGTGAAATACCTCAAGGGAATGAAGATGTTTACCTCTAAGAAGGTGATGTGGCTGGCAGCCCTGCTGGAATGCCTCTACACCTCTGCACACAGCTTGGGCAACAAAGAGGAGGATTTGGAAGCCATCCTGCTGCTAGAAAACTATGACCTAGTTGCACCTACTAAAACTTGGTGGAAAGAATCCCATGACTGGAGTGTGGCTGTTGATGGCTACAGGCAAGGAAGGAGGGATGGAGGTGTTGTCTTCTACATCCAGAAATGGATAGAGTGTGAAGAGCTGTCTCTGAAGAACGGCTATGAGCAGGTTGAAAGCTTATAGGTAGGAATTAGAGATCAAGGCAAGAACGAGAACCTTGTGTTTGAGGTCTACCATGAAGGTGAAAGGGCTGGAGAACAGGCCTTATGAGGAGCGGCTGAGAGAGCTGGGGTTGTTTAGCCTGGAGAAGAGGAGGCTGAGGGGTGACCTCATTGCTCTCTACAACTACCTGAAAGGAGGTTGTAGAGAGGAGGGTGCTGGCCTCTTCTCCCAAGTGACAGGGGACAGGACAAGAGGGAATGGCCTCAAGCTCCGCCAGGGGAGGTTTAGGCTAGACGTTAGGAAAAAATTCTTTACAGAAAGGGTCATTGGGCACTGGAACAGGCTGCCCAGGGAGGTGGTTGAGTCACCTTCCCTGGAGGTGTTTAAGGGACGGGTGGACGAGGTGCTGAGGGATATGGTTTAGTGTTTGGTAGGAACGGTTGGACTCGGTGATCCGGTGGGTCTCTTCCAACCTGGTTATTCTGTGATTCTGTGATTCTGTGATATGGGGTCATTGACAAGAGAGATGGAAAACTGTTTGCCACTTAGACATCACATCATTTCTGTAGTGGTGTATGAATCTAGGGGGTATCTAAGTGAGCATCTAGAGCCATCTGGAAAGCTTTTTCACCTTTGAGGAGGTGTTCAGGTGCTCTATCTGCTTTTCTTGGCTATTGCTTACTTCCTTTCTGTGCTCCTGCACTCCTTCAAGCATCCTGGCATTATTTTTTTTTCTAAATTAATTTAGTATTTATTTTTTGCTCTTAAAAAAAAACTTTGGCTCAGCCATTGTGTGAAGTACGCCCCCAAGTCATCCCTGTCTCAGTCAGCCCCAGAGTCAGAGGGCTGTAAAATTGGCAGGCCTAATTAGAGCACGAGACATGGAGAATATTTTATGGATGTAAACTACTTGATTGTGACTAAAACGCATGGATGAATAAGAAATCTGTATGCTTGGAAGGACAGCGTTACAGCTGGGCCAAGGCAGAGAATAGTTTAGTTCATCTCTGTCAGCATGCTTACCTTCTTGTCCTGTTTTCATAACTATATGGAGTTAAAACTGTGTCTTCAATTTCTTGAGAATGCAAAAATTTTAGTTTAAGTAATGGATGGGAACCCAGAAATAATTTGCTAGGCTTCTGTGTAAGAACAGACCCTTGGATTGTATCATAAGAATAAATGCAGGTTGTGAGGCTTTTTTTTTTTTTTAAAGCAAGGGTACAAATTCTGGTTTTGACCATGAATCAGAAAGTAATTAAAGAGAATCACAGAAAATAATCCATTTATGTTATTCCAGAATTTTCCATTTGAGGTAAATATCTTCCTCTGAAACACCCAGTTTAACTTCTTGTAAGGAGAAGCTGCTGCTGGCCGGATCTGGTCTGTGATCTGATTATGTTGCCTTTATTCCTAAGACTTTGAGTGCAATGGTGCAAGTTCAAGGTATTATTTTTCAGGTGGTGTTGTGGAAGAAAGACACAATCCAGCTGAACTGAAGACAGCATCAGAAGTGTTGCTTTCTCTCACAAGTAGTATTTTTCCTTCTTGCACCTGCTATTTGTGCCACTCCTTTACTTTTTCCAGACTGAAAAGATCTGTGTGGACAGGTGATCACTAATACATGGATAAAATTATAATTCTTTTCAAGTCTTGTGTCTATAGAGGAAAAGAAAGGAGAGAATTGTTTGAAGAAACATTGAGAGCAGAAGGCAGCTATGTGAATTTTGCCTGATCTATACACATTGGTTTTAAATATAATTATAAACTTCTCTAGTCTACAACAAGGTCAAGAAACAGCAAAATGTACCCTGTGCAGATTATTTCAGACGCGAGGCAGCCTGTATACATTTTCACCTTCCCACTCATACCTCAGCATCTTGCTGTTGCTATGTTTTTAATTTGCCTGGTTTGTAAATAGGAAGCAAAAGAAGTTGGTACTTTTTCACACTATTGCAGATGGAGGGATTGGAGCAGGTAGAATAATGCTGGACTTTGTGCTGAATTAGAAAAAAGTCATGTTAGCGTATTATCTACTTCCAACGTGCAGAATCATGAGCTTCACAGGTCTGAAAGAAATGGACAAATGTGAAGGCTCTAAATGAGGCTGGAAGAGTTTTTGCCAAAGGTCTGCTCTAGCACAAAGCAAAGCTTTGGTCTTGGTGGAGAAAGGACACAATGAAATGGTTTGCCCTGTGAAAAGAAGAGGTCAGACCAGATGAGCAGAGTGGTAACCCTGAATGCTAAAATGTGTCTTCTTTCTTTCACATGACATTGATGATCTCACCAAGGTGGAAAAGGAACATTTGAAAAAGTCATAGTTCTTCCTTTTTTTTTAATTTTTACAGCAAAAGAATTGCTGTTGTTTGCTGTGTGTCTTACTCCTCCAGCTCCTTGTGGTACATCTTCCCCAACTTCCCTAGGCTGCCCATATTTGTGGTTAATGCAGAAGAGGTTTTTCTCATCAAAGATGATGACAAGGGATTTCGTACCTGTTTTGCTTTTATAAGAGGAGAGACATTTTTAAAACCCATATTTTTGCGAGTGGGATCTCTCAGCCTGGTAAACACCCTGGGGAAGGATTTCTAGAGAGTACATGAAGCCATCTCCTATTATTGCCAACCTGCAATGACTCTTCTTCAAATTCTCATCTAATCACTGTACAGAACAATACTCTAAACCTCAGAATACAAGTAAACCTTGGATGATTAACCAGCAGCCGTCAGAAACATCACGGAATCACAGAATGGTTGAGGTTAGGAGGGACTTCTGGAGGTCATTTTGTCCAAAACCCCTGCTCGAGTAAGGCCCCCTGTGGCCAGATGTCCAGCACCGTATCTATATGGCTTTTGAATGTCTTCAAGGAGGGAGACTCCACAACCTCTCCAACAGCCTGTGCCAGTAGTCAGTCGTCATCACAGTAAAGATGTGTTTCCTAGCGTTTAGACAGAACCTTCTGTGCTTCATTTTGTACCCTTTGCATTTGGTCCTGTCACTGTTCACCACTGGAAAGCGTCTGGCTCTGTCCTTTTTTCCATCCTTCCTCCAGGTATTTATATACGTTATTAAGATCCAGCTACACAAGTCTTTTCTTCTTCATGCTGAGCAGCCACAGCTCTTTCAGCCTTTCCTCAGAGGAGAGATTCTCCAGTCCTTTAATTTTGGTCCTCTGTTGGACTCTCTCCAGTATGTTCATGTCTCTGTTGTACTGGGTGGCCCAGAACTGGACACAGTAGAGGGGAAAGATCCCTTCCCTCGACCTGCTGGCAATACTTTTGTCTAATGCCATCAAGGATTCCATTCACTTCCTTTGCAGCACGGGCACATTGCTAGCTCATGTTCAGCCTGGTCTTCCAGGACCCCCAGGTCCTTTTCTCCAAACCACTTTCCAGCCGCATGACCCCCAGCATGTATTGGCACGTGGGGTTGTACACCCTGATGTACAGAACTTTGTACTTCTCCGTGTTGAACTTCATCAGGTTTCTGTCAGAGCTAGAGTAGCTGACAAAGCTGGGATGTGACAAATGAGGGTGCTCGGGACCGAATTCAGCAGTTTGACTGTGCTGGTTTGGCTTTGCTGAGAACTTTTCTGTCACTCTCTTATCAGCTCTGTGGAGCAGTGTGACAAACTAATCCTTGGGGATTGCCCCAAATCCATGCACAGGGAAGTTCTTTCCAGGGGAAGAGGACGCTGTGTGTACATTTATGTGTAGGTACCTGCCCGGAGTGTGGAGGTGGGTGTTTGCTTCCCAGAGGAGAACTGCTCTTTTTTTTTTTCCTGGTTCTTGCAGTGTGGTTGCAGAGTGCCAAAAGCAATTGGCTGGATGTATCGGGGCCTCCAGCAATTATGAGAAATGTCGGGTCAGAGCTGTCAGGATGCTGTTGCTGTGCTCACTTGCTCTTTGAAATCACTGGCTAAGAAAGATAAAGAACAGTTCTGACTTTTGTCTTCAACCTTTCTCCCTGTCACAGTTTTATAGACAATTAGGAAAAAGAAAACCACAAGAATTTTTTCTAGAAATTAATAGTTCATACTCAGATCACTATAGTCTCTCTTGACCTTGTTTTAAAACAGAAAGTGCATGTTCCTAATTGAATATCCCTGTAAGCTTGAGAAGCATGAGGCATATCTGAAGTTGGCATTTAAGGTTTAGATTTGAGAAGTTAATAAAATACTTCTATTTTTTACCTTTTCCTAATGCATTTTTTATGTGCGTTTTTGAGGTCATATATAAATAGCCAGACACAAATGTTTTGTACTGTGCTGGCGGTGTATGATGATATTTAGATCTGTTCTGACTGCTAAATGATGAACAGCAGATTTGCATGAATGTGATAGATACATGGTAAATTGCAAAGCCAAACTGAAAGTTACTTTTTTCTTGAAGTTCTATTGTCTTGCCTGCTTTCTGCTCTCCATTTTACCTATCCCAGCGTTTCCCTTAACTTTCCAAGTCCCTGACTCCTGTTAGACAACAGGCATTGAAAAATAAATCTAGGTAACATAGAAATGTATTTCCTTTCTCAGATGTGATTTTCCACCAGTTTTCACCTACTCTGCATTCCAGTTAAATATAAGTAAAACCTTCTTCTGAACTTATTTCCTGTCCATAACTTATTTGATATTTTATACACACCTGTGTAGTAAAACATCAGGTTCTACCTGGCTAAACTGAATGTTGAGCATCTTCTTCAGTGCTCTAGGAGAGGCATTTCCTACCTGCAGATATTTGAATTTTCAATTTTCCTGCTTAAACCCCTGATGTTTTCTTTGCTACTGCCAATTTACCGCATCCATTGACGCATCCACGCCAGCTGTCACGTTTGGGCATTTTTCTAGCAGGAATGACCTGATGACACGTACCAGGGTCGGTGCTGCTGTCAGTCACAAACTCTGATTGCTCCTCTCTGAACGCTGCAGAAAAAGTTACCCAGGGCAGCCCAGTGTGTGAGTCTCAAGCTACCATTAAGGCAGCTGTTTATCATTAGTTTAACACCTAAATGCATTTTGTAATGCTATTTAAAATGTAGTGCTTAATCTTTAAGGTATAATGATCTTTTATTTTTATTTGAAGCACTGCTGTTGATGCAGCCCTGATTTTTTTGTTTGTTTGGGTTTTTTTAAATTATTTTTTTTAAATGAAAGTTTTAGTTTTGTTCCTGAAGTTTAGTTGGGGCAAGAAATAGTAAAGACTTAAGGATCAGACTTTTGGGGCCGCTCCAGTAGGTCTGAATCAGCAGTGGCCTTTCTGTAGCTGGGAAGGATTTTACTTCAGCAGGATTTAAAGACTTGGGAAGCCTTTGCATTAACTTCTATGGCTTAGAATTAGATTTCAGCAGCATAGTAACTTCCCAGAAAGCTGAAATCACAGTATGATCCCTCTAACATAATGTCTCCAAAAGGCAGAAGAAAGAACAAGCCTAAGCATCTTGATTTTACTTGGATTTATTCGTGGTTGCCTTGAAACAGTGGTATTTTCTCTCTTTTGTGGTTTTTTTTAAGCCTGGTGCCTGAAGCTGTTTTGTGCAGCAATTTAGAAAAACTATTCAAGTCTGAGACTTAATATCAGTGAACATGAAGGAGATTTACTAGTGATTAATGAGGTCTGAGTACTTCTGACGTGATTTCCTTCTCTTTCTGCAGGTTGGACAAAGTTTGCTCGGTTGACACGGGCCCTAACAAACAGCCGGAGCGTCCTGCAGCAGCTAACGCCGATGAACAAGGCTGAGGTGGTGCACAAACACTCACGGTTAGCCGAAGTAAGTGGGACAGACACCAGCCTGCTCCCTTTGTAAGGCAGGAGGAAATTTGAGACCCCTTTCCTCCATTATTCCCATTAATAGATAATATTTTTAGAGGAAAATATTTCCTAACTCTGATTTTTTTGAGCATCTCCTCTGCCCATCCTAAAGCAGCTTTGTGTGCTAAGCCCATATTTCTGGGGCAGACTGTGCTCGCTCAGTCATGAAAACAGTCTCCATAGGTTGCTGTTACTTACTTGACCCTATTTCTGTGCATGCAATTCTCAGTTTGCTGGTTGTTTCTTAACTTGGGGTGCACAATGTGCTCCTCTCCGTGCTGTCTCACATCAACATGGAAACAGTCTTGATGTCCTTGAGGTCTGTGGGTGGTTAGTTAGTGTCATAGAATCATAGAATCACCAGGTTGGAAAAGACCCACCAGATCATTGAGTCCAACTGTTCTTATTGAATACTAAACCATGTCCCTCAGCACCTCATCCACCCGTCCCTTAAACACCTCCAGGTAAGGTGACTCAACCACCTCCCTGGGCAGCCTCTGCCAGTGTCCAATGACCCTTTCTGTGAAAAATTTTTTCCTAATGTTCAGCCTGCACCTCCCCTGGTGGAGCTTGAGGCCATTCCCTCTTGTCCTGTCCCCTGTCACTTGGAAGAAGAAGCCAGCACCCTCCTCTCCACAACTTCCCTTTAGGTAGTTGTAGAGAGCAATGAGGTCTTGGGCAGATGGGATTGTTTGAGAAACCAGATACTCCTCTTTGGAGGAATCCCTGTCTGGCTCCCTGAGGTTGTACATGCATGTGAGGTTGCCTACGTATATATCTTAATTTCAACTTTCTTGGAATGTCATTCCTAGAGTATTTTGCTCATCATTTTTTGATTCAGATCTGATGAAATGAACTTTTTGGTAGGTTGCAAGTATCTCCTTAAAAGCGCAGATGGTGCAACAAGTGAATGCCTTCAGGTTAACTGATGAAAGAGAGGTACTGCTTTCATCTTAATACCTACTGGCAATGAACAATACACAGATCAAAAATATAGGGGCGTTTTAGCACAACGGTGCTAAGCACAAAATCCTCAGCATAAAAGCCCAAACTCTCCAATACTCTGTGAAATCAAATTTTATTTAAATTATTGCAACAAGAAAGTGACAAATGATTAGTAGTTATCAACAACGAGTTAACAAAAACAGCTTTAAAGGCAATGCGCCTAATCATTACTGCAAGGGAATAAGTATAGTAATTAAGAAAGATATATTGCCAGTTGTTCTATTGTCATCATCCAGATTTGCAGTTGCCGTGGGAGCCTCTTTTGCAGCAAAGATTTGGAGAATCTGTCCGGGACAGCTGGGGGGTCCTATGCAGTCCATCCTCTCATAGGTGGAGTCTTCACTCCAAAGATTGCAGCAAAAGGGTCCAGCCTTTACATCTTATAAAAAAAACCCCAAAAACTTACATCATTCTAAAAATGCAGAGTTTCTGACCCAATTGCTCCCTGCCCCCTGTTCCCGGAGCATGGCCAAGGTCCCAATAGAGTACATATGGGAGCAGCTGGATATCTCATATCTTTAAACTAAGAGGCTGTTGATACACAGCACTCCTGCACAGCTGGTCTCTTTTTACACAGTGCTCGTGCTCGAGCTGATTGGTTCACCAGTGTATTGGTGGTCTTCTCATCCTGTATATGCTACAGAAGCTACAATTACAGTAGCCTAATTACAATTACACAGCCTAATTCTACTGATGATGCCGACTATGATACATTTTCTCACATTCTCTGTATTTAAAATAGCAGAGTACAATTCCACTGATAATAGTAACGTGAGAAGTTACAGATTAAACAGTACACATAGCAATACATATTGCACTGTCCACGGGCCTATATTGTTTTAGGCTCTGTCACTTCAAGGGGCTACTAAAAGTGACAGCCCTAAGCTTGTCCTAGGTTTGGTTTTAATAACTGGTAGGAGCTTTAAATGGTTTCTATCAGAATAGAAACCCACAATTTTCATGTGTTGGCAGTGTGATGTCTCCCCTTGACTTACCCCATACCAATAGTCTGGATGACTTCTGAGTTACATTCATATCTTGCTTTTCTGATTCATGACATTTCAGTGTTCTGTAGATCCAGTTATATCCATTATTGGTTTGTTCTAGAAAAGGGAAGGTATAGTAACAGAAGATATAGTGACAATATATATAGTAACAACAGAAGATAAAGCGACAATATTCAAATATGTTTAAAGCAATTGCAAAGAATGAGGGAGGAAATTTCTCACCAGATGCACTATACCTAGAGAAAAAGTAATCGAATTACGTCACAGCAAGGAAGATTTAGGTCAAACAGTACGAAAAGCTAAGGTAAGGGAGAAGGTTTTTCCTGAAATAGGTTGCTGGGAGAGTATGTACTCCTACAAGTCATTTAGAGCTGCAAAATGCTTTGTAGGCATTTTGTCAGGAATGCAGATTTGTCAGGAATGAATAGAGTTATAACATTGCTGTGCAGTCCCCATTTTCCATCCTTCTGTGTCTGAGGAGGAACGTTATTATCACAGCTCATCCCTTGCAGAATGTACTGCCCACTTTTATCAGACGTAACAGTTATCAGCCATTTACATTAGTTGTATGCAAGAATAATTCAGAGAGTCTGATGAATGCAGCTGACTAACAAGATATTGTGTATTCTTTAGTGGTTTAAAATTAAAAATTCATGCAGCATGAAAGAAATAATCATTATAGTTCAGTGGTCTCCACAGCCACTTGCCGCCCACTCACTGTGTCAAACTCTGCATGATATTATGTTAAGAATAATAATTATGCTTTTACAGTGCCATGGGAGCTCCTAACCACTCCACCATAGGAAGCATAGGGAACTACCAAGCACATGTTCATGGCTTTCAGATTGAGCCCTAAGTAGCTTATTATTCCAGCTATAGTGAGCCTGTTTCTAGCTCCTGTCCTAGTGAAGAAGGCTGGGAAAAAATAGGTCTGGATAAGCCAAGGAAAGAAGTCGCCGTCCTGATTTATCGTGACAGTAAAGTGTTGACCACAGATGAGTCCAAAGAGATAACTGGAGATAACAACCAGATTATGAGTCAAAGGCAGAATGGTGTGGTAAATGCAGGGGACAGTTCTGGCACTGGAAGAAGTTTTGTGTATTTGCACAAAGGCTACTGTGAAAAACTGACTATTGATCATTGCTTTTATTCCGAGTAAGGACCCATGGATCCATCAGTGTTCAGTGCAACACAGTGGCCAGCTGAACCTTGCCCGTTGAGTGGTTATAGGAGTCCTGTTAGTTATTCTTTTCCTGGTCACTGGAGAAGGGACACCTGGAGGTTGATATTTTTATGGGTCTCGCCAGGGCGTTGGCATCTCTGAAGTTCTCTGATGAGTGTCGTTGGGATCACACCACTCAGTGTGTGTTCCTGTTTAGCTGGAGCTCCACACATGGCTTTGTGTTACACCAAAGCTGGTGTGATACGTGGCTGTCGACAGAAGGAGCAGCCGTGGTCTCCTGGAGGTCTCTGCTGTGCTCTCAATGCTGCCTGTGTAGTGAGTCTAGTGATTTTCTGGCCATAGGATGAATTTGTACAACTCACCTGACTCCGGAGAAAACAAATGGCTAACTAATGTAACAATAAATTAGTTTTTCCATCATATCAGCTTAACTGACTTTCCTTACAGGTCATGATTGCTAAATCTGACCTTAAGGAGGATGTAACAAGCTGGCAGAAGCAAGTTTGCATCCAGTCAGCTTGCAGCCTGATATTGGGCCACGTTAGACATGTTGGCAAGCCGCATCTTCCAACACAGGATGAGAGGGGCTACTGTTGTCCCTTGGTGATTTCTGAAGAACAGATTTTCAGTAAAGCCAGACTTCTACCTGTCTGTTCTCAGTAACAGCTTCCACACCTTAAAAATCAGCCTGTAAAGAATTAATGGAGAATCCATATCAGTGGTACTTGAGTTCATATTCTTAGTTATTGTGCTGTTTATTCCTCTTCATCAAGGAAGCATCCTGTGTTTAATCATTTTTACACACATGAGACTGCTATTTGCAATGCAGCTGCCTCTGAAAATACAGTGCATCAGCTCCACTATGGGACAGGTGTAGGGCTGGAATGAGTTGCTGGAATTATTTATTCTATCCCATGCAGATTTGAGGTCTCCAAATGCAAAAGGTGTTATTAGTTCCAAAACAGACAGGAATCTCTTAGTTGTCAGCACAATATATTGCCGTGTTGGGCATTACTTCGTGCTTTTATTTCTTGTGTAGGACTGAGATAAGAAGTAATTAGATTAGCTGGGAGGAATATCTGAACTGAATTTGGCTTGGTTCCTTTGCAATATTTCCAGTTCCACATTTTATGAAAGTACACATGCAGGAGATTATAGTCATATGCAAAAAAAAGAAAATTACAAGAAATAAAAGAGAACCCATTAGTGTTACTGAGCTTATAAGAGCAACAACTTTTTGAAGAAGATGAGAAGACAGCATGATATTGCCAGGGTTGTTAGGGCAGAAAGTGTGCTCACAATGCCTCATTTTAGAAGGAGATCAGCCAGCAAGGCTGAAGTCTGTTTTACCTTTGATAGGGTATTGTTCTGGCTATACAGTGGTTTTAAAAAAGAGGTCAGGCATGAAAGATTAGTCTTGTAACACTTCCAAATATGAAGGAATACTCATGTTCATAACTGCAGAGCATGGCTGGTGTGGCACACACAATCTGTTTGTGGAGCCTCTCTGTCCTTGCTATTGGCACGGCTTCCCCTCAGTGCCTCCACAAAAACCTCCCTTTTTTGAAGAATATCCTTAGATGCCATGCTGCTCCTATTCATTGAGTCGTAGTTGCCACCACATATTCCTAATAAAACAGATAATTTAGAAACTGCAGGGTGACTTGCAGCATCCAATGGACACAGTCCTTTCTTTGTGTTGTTCCTTACAGAAATCCATAAGACCTCTTTTTGAATCATACTAATTACAAACAGGTAACATTTTCTTTTCTGTCTTTTACAGGTTCTCCAGCTGGGATCTGATATTCTTCCTCAGTACAAGCAAGAAGCTCCAAAGACTCCACCACACATTATACTACACTATTGTGCTTTTAAGACTACTTGGGACTGGGTCATCTTAATTCTGACCTTCTACACAGCAATTATGGTTCCATATAATGTCTCCTTCAAGACGAAACAAAACAACATTGCCTGGCTTGTGCTGGACAGTGTCGTGGACGTTATTTTTCTGGTTGACATTGTTTTGAACTTTCACACGACATTTGTTGGCCCTGGTGGAGAGGTTATTTCTGATCCCAAACTCATACGGATGAACTATCTGAAAACGTGGTTTGTGATTGATCTTTTGTCCTGTTTACCATATGACATCATTAATGCCTTTGAGAATGTGGATGAGGTAAGTGATTGCAGTACACCTTAAAAGGGTTGTTTTAATTAGGGATTAACGTAGACGCATGCTCCCAGACATTTGGCAGCCATAAGAGGCGATTGAAGCTCTGTTCAGATATGCAGGGATGGCCTTAAGCTGCTGGGCTTCACCTACATGGCATTCCTGTATTGGAGAAAAAGTGTCTTATGATTTCATAGAATCATAGAATCACCAGGTTGGAAGAGACTCACTGGATCATCCAGTCCAACCATTCCTATCAAACACTAAACCATGCCCCTCAGCACCTTGTCCACCCATCCGTTAAACACCTCCAGGGAAGGTGACTCAACCACCTCCCTGGGCAGCCTGTTCCAGTGCCCAATGACCCTTTCTGTGAAAAATTTTTTCCTGATGTCCAGCCTAAACCTCCCCTGGCGGAGCTTGAGGCCATTCCCTCTTGTCCTGTCCCCCGTCACTTGGAAGAAGAGGCCAGCACCCTCCTCTCCACAACCTCAGAATCACAGAATCACAGAATAACCAGGTTGGAAGAGACCCACCGGATCACCGAGTCCAACCGTTCCTACCAAACACTAAACCATATCCCTCAGCACCTCGTCCACCCGTGCCTTAAACACCTCCAGGGAAGGTGACTCAACCACCTCCCTGGGCAGCCTGTTCCAGTGCCCAATGACCCTTTCTGTAAAGAATTTTTTCCTAACGTCTAGCCTAAACCTCCCCTGTCGGAGCTTGAGGCCATTCCCTCTTGTCCTGTCCCCTGTCACTTGGGAGAAGAGGCCAGCACCCTCCTCTCTACAACGTCCTTTCAGGTAGTTGTAGAGAGCAATGAGGTCACCCCTCAGCCTCCTCTTCTCCAGGCTAAACACCCCCAGCTCTCTCAGCCGCTCCTCATAAGGCCTGTTCTCCAGCCCTTTCACCAGCTTTGTTGCTCTTCTCTGGACTCTCTCCAGAGCCTCAACATCCTTCTTGTGGTGAGGGCCCCAGAACTGAATACAATATTCAAGGAGCGGTCTCACCAGTGCCGTGTGTGGGTGTGTACGATAATGGATGTGGGTTTTTGAATTGCTTGTCATCCCAAAGCGTTGTTACACATCCATATCAAAATGGGCTGGATCAGTTGGGATGTCCCCCTGCCACAGCTGTCCTTTTCAGCTCAGCCCCAGTGATTGCCTCTAAGCAGTCCTAATCCATTCCAGGCCAGACTGATATGGCTTGACGTAAATAATCAAAACTCTATTTGCTCTGGTTGAAGCTGGTGGCAAATTTGCCACTGACACATATGAAAATTGAGAGAATGCTGTGGATGAACATTTTAAAAATCCTGCCCTAGGATTACTTTCTGAACCATGCTGTAATTTTCTTTTGTTTTATGATGTCTTTTAAAATGTGTGATTGAGAGGGAGATTTATCTCAATTTTTTTTTAAACAGTTCCTGAGTTACTGCTGGAATTTTAGAAACTGTTTGAAGAGAGAAAACATAAATATCTTAAATGGACACTGAATTAAATTTTTTCAACTGCTAAATGTATTAACATTTATGAAATTGAGCTTGCAGACTAAGATAATAGAGAAAACAAGCAATAACTATGACAAATAATGCATGCACAAATCAGTGTAGAGAAAGTCATTATTAAAATGCAACTATAATGGCATTAAGACTTGTTTTAATTTTTCTCTAGAGCCCTTTACCTTTAGGGCCATAAAGAGATGAAAAAGCCTCTGTTCATTTTTTAACATTTTACAGGGGTTTTTTGGACAACCTTTTTTTTTTAAAATTTTCAAATTCTGCAGTTGTATATCCTCATTATTCAAAATCTACATTCTTATTTTTTAACACAGACTTTGTTGCAGATTTTGTAGAGGTCCTTTAAAATTCCATCCCTGTCTCTGTGCTGAGTACCATCTTTTGACATTGTTCCATTTTATTTATAGCAAATATGACAGAAGTGATAATACTTGCAGCTTAAATTCAAGATCATATGAGAGCTGCCCGTCTGGGAGCAGGTTGTACAGTCAGGCTATGGAAGGAGGTGGCATTATCAAGGTTGCAAATATAATGCAGCTTTTAAAGATAACAGTATTTTAGACTAAGGGGATCTTGATTTTTTAAAAAATGCAGCATTATCTCCAGATTTATGTGCTTTAATATGTAAAGCAAACAGAAAAATTCTATGCCTAAGCAGTACAGATTTAAATGATGGGCTTATCCTCTAACATATAGATGGGAAATAAACCATCTGCAATATTTGTAGCAGTAAAGAGAAACATTGGCATAGTACGTTGTAATTGAGGCACATGTAAATTTGCAAACTTTAACCAAAATCTAATAACAATAACAAGGTAAGATAAAATGCAGTGATCCTAGAACTGCTAGCATTTACTTTCAGATTAATGGAATATCAGCTCCTTTTTAATAAGAAAACCAATAGCAACATTTCTTTCTCATAAAATGGTATGCTATGGCCCTGGAGCCTCCAGCATTGGAATATTAACTGCTTATGTACTTGATTTCAAACCCCTTCAACTCCTTTTTTCCCTAGTGCCTGAAAAGAATTGAAATGATTTTGAAAACAGGTATGTAAACAGTCAGTCCTTACTCCCCAGGTCTACATTTTCCCTTTTCTCTGTCTTCCAGGGAAGATTTTTTTCTTTTTTTTTTGTGTTATGACTTCTTTTGTGCCATTTAATAAGTCTTTTGATCTGGTCAGTGTGTTCTGGGTGGTTGTAGTTATTCATGCTCTTTATCTTCATTTGGCTTTTAGCATTTGTTTTAACTGGTAATTCTTTTCTGGCATTTAACATTTTGGCCCACTAGCAGCAGTGCACCCAAGCACTGTTCATGGGTAAGGAATAAGTAAATTGATAAGCTTAATTTGGAAGAAATATTCTGGTTGATTAAAAGGAGAATATTTCTCACTAGAAGGTGAGTGTTCCTCTATAAGGCAATTAGGAGAGATAAGAGTTCTGGTGGGTTTTAGGTCTTTCTCTTTGCGCTGGGTGTTGCATAAGGACACTGGTCTTTAGCATCACAGTTGGTGATTGTGGCATTTCAGAAAAAGTTAACCGAAAATCAGAGCTTAATGAGGAACATGTTGGGGCAGGTCCAGGTGCTTTTTGAGTTCTTGGTATGATGTCGAAGGATGGACTCAAATCAGAGTAAATAGCCCTAAAAGCTAGCTGAGTGAAAGATGACTTGCCAGATTTCCCTTCTGTGTCCCAAGTCCATCCCTCTTTTTTCCACATAAAGCATCAAATGCTGTATTGTGAGTTGTTAAGGGAGTAGAGGAGTAGGGGGAGACAACATTGCAGGCAGTTTCTTTTCCTCCCCATGGGCAGGTCTTTCATGCATAAAGAAAGGAAAGAAGACCAAGGAAGTTTAGGTTTGAATCTCTATTATATGTGGTATAGGTGCTTGAATGTTCTCATGCAGAAGTCGTTGTATAAAATGCCTTAGGCATCTGAGTGCTGTTTTGTCATGTCAGAATTAGGGATATAAATAAAAAGTTTACAAAAAAGAGTTTAAAAAAGGAAACGTGAGTTTTCTTGCTGAGGGTTGGAGTTCTTAAAATGCAGTCAGTGTCGGCTGGAGTAGGAACAGTGTCATTTCCATTAAGGACAATACTACGCCAAGGCTGGAGTCTTGTGAAACCTACCTGAGGCAACCAAGACTGCAAATCAGAGTTATTTTGTTGTTGAGTGAACGTAGAGCATCAGTAGAAGGATATGATGAAAAGGATTATGACACAGGAATTGAGAATTGGGGGGGATTAAGATGATTTGAGGCAGAATTAGAGGTGTAGGTTTCCATGCCTGGAGTTACAGAGCCAAGCTTTTGCAGGGGGATTTGGACGTATGACAAGGAGGGGGGAAAAGTAAGATAATGAGAGAGAGAGATACGTTACACAGCACAGAGTGATCTAAATTGATGTGATGGATGAGGAATTAAGTGGATAAGTGGTTTTGAAAGCAAGGTAAAATAGGCTGGAGGAAAATGAGCTAAGATAGAGGAAAGTGAAATCCTTAGTGGAATACGTACTTTATTTAAGAAAATTGGTAGAATGATAGTCCTAGAAATCAAAAAAATGCATGGCATCTTTTCTAACAGGGAAACATTACTTGCACTGAAATATGTTCTGGCTAAACCAAAGCCATACAGAAAACCTTTCTTATATAGAAGTGTGAGAAGGAGCACTATAAAACATACTGAGGTATTCAGCCACTTTTCAAGGTACAAGCTGGAATGAAGGATGTGTGGTCAGAGCCTCTGAAACCAGGCTGATTATTTTTTAAAGTAAATGAAATCTTTGAAACTTCAGAGTTAGTCCAAAATCGCATGTCTGTCTGCCTGCCCATCTGTCTGTCTCTTCTTTTAAATTAAAAAGATAAAGAAAAAAAATTGGAATAGTGGGGGATATGGTGCTTGTATCCAAAGAATTCAGTCACATGAAATTCCTAATATTACTCCACAGTGAAATATTTAGTGACTGGAAGTTGGTGTTTGTCTGGAGTTACATGCCACTTATAGTGATTATAATTTTTAACCTGAGTAATTAGGTAATTAGGTGTATGTAACATTTTATTCCCTTGGTGTATGCACCATTACTTGTATTTCTAAAATCATGACTTCCTATTTTTGAAGCTGGAGAATTGCATTACCTTGAGTATTAGCCTTTATATGTGTTCTGCATACTAGAGAGAGATAAATATGCAGCCACTCAGTCTGGGCTACCAAAAGGTTGTTTATAGCATGAGTAACCACCAATTCCATACAAGTCACAACTATCAGAGTCACACTGTGCTGAAATTGTTAGTAGATGGATTTTGTGTGCTCGGGGATGCTGATCCTGTTGCTTCTTCAGATATGATCAAATCATGCTACAACTCCCTTTAGGACCAGATGCTTAGATTTATATCCCAGGGAAAGCAGGATGTTGTGGAGATGCTTGGTTCTTGCCATGCCATTGGGAGACTACCTGGAGCTGGAAGGACCTCAGGCAGCCACACTCAGGTGTAGGCATGCTGGCACAGTGCTGCTGAAGGCTGTTTTGAGTCTTTGAGTCTTGTAAATAAGTATATAGAACAAATTTACCAAGACAAGCTTTTGGCCAAATCGATTTTTTTTTTTTTCTTTTCTGGGAATCTTCACTGAAATTCATGATTTTCTGAGTTTGTAATAGAAGAAACTTTGAAGCTTGGTCTCATCTCTGCCAGAAACATGGCCCTAAAATGGCATAGGACATATTGTGAGGAGTGGGACCAGATGTGAGGATGGTACACGCAGATAGCCAAATAGGTGATTCTGAAATGAGTTGCATTAAAGATCATCCTCTCTGCAAAAATTAGTTTTCATGACCCAATGGCTGGAAGCAAAAGCAGAAAAATTTAAACAACTTAAAACTTTAAAGCTCTATGTCTGTATTTTAATAATGTAAGAAGACTACATGACCCAATGGCCTTCAAAATTTAGTGATGTGCAGGTCATATTAAAGCATGGGATCTGTGACTATAATCTTCTTTCAATTCCTCTTATCAGTTTCAGCAGCGGCAGAAACTTCTTTGCATCACTGCAATTAATAGCAACTAAAATAGCAATGTCTGTAAATCAAAAGCAAATAAAAGCTGATACAACTAGTTTAGCCATACTCAGATCTGTCGTGCTTTACTGCAAGCTTTCCCTTTCTGGGAGATATTTGAAGAAGGCTTTATGGACCCTAGTCTGAGTGATATATGCAAGGTGAAGATAAATCAGTGTTTCAAGAATGTAGCTTTGGCTCTGAAAGAAAGTCTGTGGCTAGCTACCTTTCTTAAAACTAGGTGACTGACGTGGAGAAAATAATTCCCAGAACTGAATCCCTGCTGCAGCCAAGTGTTAAACTATGATGAAAACTGAGCAACATAAACCTGAGGCCTGGCATTTTCCCCTTTGTTATGCAGTTGGGAGGCAATTAACTATGATGAATACTGTAATCCTGCTGTAGTGTGCAGAAAACCACAATATAATAATACAGCGGCTTGGTTATGATGTCCAGATGTAAATCTATCCACCTTAGGCATATATTATGTAGATGGTCAACCATATTCACCCCTGTTGCTTATTTACCCCTACTACCCCTATTGTCCGTAATTGAAGAATTGCACCGTATCTCTTTAGCTTTTATTCAAGCTATGGTTTTATTCAAGTTCTGCCACTGTTTAACAGCGATCACTGTTGAGCAGGTCAATGCAGAGGGTGGTGGGAGACAAAGTTTTCCCATGAGATAGATGTGACCTGGTAGCCTTGTGCTGTGCCACTCTAATGCAGATTATGGCATACTGAACTTTAATTATATGCCTCAATGATATTCCCCCTCTCATCCCTCTCTCCTTTTTTTTTTAATTTTTTAATGTGTTGTATATGTTACTGGGAAGCAGATGTTGAGTACAAGCCACTTAAATCAAATCTTTAGTTAGAGCTGTATTACATGATGCAGAGTTCTGTTGGAGCAAACTGTGTGTGGAGTACTTTCAAGGGAAGCTTCAAGTCCTGCATGATCCCTTTGCTTGCAGAGGAGGGGAAGGCTTACAAAGGAAATGAGGCAAATGAAATAATCTGGTCAGATACTCACTGAAATAACGCTGATGGTAGCAGCACAAATCCCCATTACTGAGATTGCTGTACTTGGCCGTCCATGGGAGGAAAAGAGACACAGGCTTAGGGACATGCAATTGCTCTGCACAAAATGGAGCCAAGGTGCAGCCTTGGGGAAACCAACTGCATGGCTAATATTAGAGTCTTTGTATAAGATGCCTTATGCACTTGAATGGTAGGAAGAAAGCCTTATGACTTGGTGTGAATCTTCATTTTCTTAAAGACTGTGTTGGTGTTACATAGACCCCGTGGCATCAGGCATGTCCAGGAATACATGCAGAAGCATTACAGTTCCAATTGTTCTCTCCTCTCCTCTCCTCTCCTCTCCTCTCCTCTCCTCTCCTCTCCTCTCCTCTCCTCTCCTCTCCTCTCCTCTCCTCTCCTCTCCTCTCCTCTCCTCTCCTCTCCTCTCCTCTCCTCTCCTCTCCTCTCCTCTCCTCTCCTCTCCTCTCCTCTCCTCTCCTCTCCTCTCCTCTCCTCTCCTCTCCTCTCCTCTCCTCTCCTCTCCTCTCCTCTCCTCTCCTCTCCTCTCCTCTCCTCTCCTCTCCTCTCCGTTCAGTTTGTTGCTGACATTAATCTGTTGGCAGTATTTAAGGGCATTATCCCGCTCAGAAGTTGTCTGAAACAATGGAACATAACCTTCCTCTACCTCCCATGTCATTATCTATTCACCTTCCCTAAATAAGCGACAGTTGGGTATTACAGTATCATCCTCTGTTTTCCCTGGTAGGGCACACTGATGCACTAACAAATAAATACTGCAAGATGCCATATCCCCTTTAACTTGGATCTAAAAGAAATAATTTAAAATTGATCTTTTTCTCACTGTTTGATATATATTACATTGCATAGTTGTGCCATAAACAATTCACTAGAAATTTATTTAAATTATAGCTTATTGACATTTGTGTTAGAGAAAAAAACTATGAAAAGCTCCCCCATCCTCACGGAAAAAAAAAAGATAAATATCAAGTAATAAATTTAGTGGTGCTTTCACAAACTTGCATGAGAAAACCCACTTGCTTTCTTTTTGCTTTAAGGACTCAATTTTGTGCTCACTACAGTTGCTACTCCCATTGCTAGCACTGGTATAGGGTCAAGTATTAAAAGGGCTCTGCTTGCATCTAAACCCAGGATCAAGACAGCTTGTCCAGAAGCAAAGGCCCTTACTCCCTTGTGGATCTATGTAATTGAATGCAGCCCTAAATTCAGTTCTTAAAGTGGTGAAAAATCAGAAAAGTTGCTTTTTTCTCATTTCAGCACTTTGATTTGTGACTGTGCAACTTTATTACGTTAATTGTTTTCCAAAAATGAAAGGTTTCTAAGATATATTGGAAGATTTATTTTAACATTAACTTCAGTAAAGAAGCCTTAAGGAGCTAACTAGGGATTTTAGAGCTAAGCTCCATTTAAGTAGCTAAGCTCAAAAAATTTGTTTTGGGAATGATTTGCTACTTAAATTTGAACAGCCTATATACATCCTCCTGGATAGTCCTCCTGCACTACGCAGAATAATACTTTCTGGAGATGTGCCTTTAGGCTCACCTGCTCGTTTTGGCAAGAGCTCACTGTTTCAGTTGTTCCCAAAACCTGTAGGCACTTTGTTTTCATTTACATGGTGTACTACCATGTAACATCTGCTTGGTAATGATTGCCCAGGGTTTAGAAAAATGGTGCTTTTTTCACTTCTTCAGTACCAAATGCTGAGCTATAGCTTGACTTTACAGATTTGGCTAAGAGATTAGTTTGTGTGAATTTATTTTTCTGTAATTACTTCTGATGAGGGAAAGGTAATCAAAGATTTTCCCATGCTTCTGTAACTGAAGTGTTTGGCCGGTATTTCAATATATACTAAGCATGGGATTCTTCTGATAAAACACATTGGCATAGTCTACAAGGAGAAACAGGCACATTGAGGGTATGGCTTCTCATGTTCTAATATGCTTCAAAATAGATCTGAGGTGTCACCCTGCTCTAAAAAGCCTATTTCTCATCACTGACTGTAACGACACACTAGTGTGACTAGCTCAGATGCAGATCCCTCTATGGTATAGTTTATACTGGGATGTGATGCATCCTGCCCTTAAGACTTTATTTGCTTCACTTCAACTTTTCAAAGGATATAAAAAACAAAAGCAGAAAAACAATAATAGGATTAAAACTCATGGGGATCTTTTCAGTCACCGAGCTATTGGCTTTGGTGGGCAGGTTCATCATATCACTTTTTCCATAAACTGCTCAAAATCCGCCTTAACTCATGGTGTCTGCAATTCTGTTTTAATCTGCAGTCTGCACATTTGTCCCTGTGCCAGCCTTCTTGGTTAAATATTTTTTTTCCTTCCCTCCTGTTTATCTTCTTGATGTGCTTAGAAAGAACAGTCATCCCACTCCCCCAGCACAAACACGCCTATTTTCCTTCCCTTAATCTAAACAAACTCATCTTGTCTAGGAACCTCTTTTCTGAAATTTTATGAAAATTTTCCTGGCCCTTCCAGCTGCCTCACTCTGCAAGGAGTTGAGTTTGAATACATCCCCTTAGCACAGGGCTGTACTCCAAGTGGATAACTCATCTTCGCCTTGAAAGTGTGGTTTGGCTTTTCCTCTTAATGGCAGAAACACTCAAATGATCTGTCCTGGAGCTGGGATAACCTTTTCTGTGAGTGCAACCCACTGATTGCTATAAATCACTGTGGAATTAACCCGTTATCTCAGTCATTTTCAGCTAAGGAGCTTTGTAGTTGAAATTTTTGTTAAGTTGCCATGAAAGATACCTTGAGATTCTGTATTGTTAAGCTTTATCACATTTTCCTTTACTCCCACCCAGGTATTCTTTATACTGACAGTGCCCTCCAAAGGTGTGCCATCAGCAGAACACAAGGGCACTTAATATTTCTGCTAATATCACTAAGAAAACAATTAGATCATGGAGAGTTGTCACTTGTAACCCCTCATAGACTTCTTTTGTCTGGTCTTCATTTTGCTATCCTTTTCACAAGTTCCTCATTCACCTTTCAACCCCACTTGTAGTCTCTGTTTTCTCTGCGTTTCCTAATAATTTCACCTGTCACTTTACTGAAAAAAAGTATGTCTTGTCTTCAGAAAATGGGGTGTGTTGTCAGAGAAAGCTGTCAGGAGAAACTTGGCTAGATCCCAGCTAACCTCAGCTTAGCAAACCTACTGCTGCAGTGATTGCATTTTGATTTATCTCAATGTTTCTAATTACTCTTTCCCTTAAGGTTTGTTCGGGTAATGTATCTGTTTATATCCTTTTTGATGTATTAGCTTTTCTGGAAAACATCATCTTTAAAAACTAAAGCTAAGAATAATTTAATTTTTAGCCCAAGCCTGGCTTATTTTTACTTCATTGCAGGTTGATCACTTCATTGTTCTTTTTTTTTCATGTCTGAATGTAAAGAATCTTTGAGTATTTGTTTTAATATTCTTTACAAGGAAAGGTTCAACCTGACGTTTGGCAATTATCACTTTATTTTTATTCTTTTTACCATCTAAGCTGTAGCTTTCTGTTGATCAATTTTGTATTTCTCATTTATTTTTTGTTCTCTATTTCTGTTTTCTATTTTTGATGATTATTTATACATTTAGAAATGATGCTCAGCTTTAAAAGTTTTTCCCCTTCTTTGAGATACAGCCTCTGGATATTTTGTACCTTTTGATGTAAGGGCATTCCAGGTGTCTTTAGCTACCAGGTCTCTGACTCTCTTATCTTTCACAGTCCAGTTGCCTTCACTTATTATTGTCTATAGTTCAATATACTGTCATTTATAATTTATTCGCTCTTGCCCTTTTGAGGTCAAGAGCCCTGGTCCAGTTTGCTTTGTGACTGTTGATTTTTTAATGAACAGATTCAATTCCTTCCTCAAGCCAATGGGGACTTCTTCAAAATCATATCAGAAGCAAATGTAGTGTAGCATCACTTTCTGTGGAGTAATTGACTGTTCAATAAAGAAATAAGCAGGCTATTGCATCTGCAGAAAATCTCAGCCTACTGTTATTAATAGCATTTATTCTCCAAGCTCATATTGAGAAAGATAAGTCTCACATTGTGAAGCAGTGCTCTGTAATATCCATCTCTGTAATAAGATAATACGGGTTTGGATGATGCCCAGATCTGGGCTCTCCAGATTTCTAAGGATGGGTTTAATTTCCCCCCCTGTAAGCTGTGTAATTGATAGTCTTCAGCTTCTTTGTATTCAGTGGGAGGGGGGAGAGACAGCTCCAGGAGTGATTCATCCCGTCCTCGTCCTCGCTGTCTGAGATTAATTGGGTGAATCACTCTCCTGATGTGCCTCTCTCTTCACTCACCAGAGAGGAAAGCTGGACAATTCACACAGACTGGATGGCTGGCTCTTATGTTGTGGCGTTACCTGAGGGGAGTCCCACCCCTGGAGGGTGGTTAGAGCTCAGTTTTGTTGTGGCTGTGGCTTCTGCAGGTGTGCTTGAGCTCAGCTTCTGTGAAACTATTTGCTCTTGCATGGAGATAAAGAGCTCGGCCTGGGCTGCAGACTCCTCAGAGGGTTTGACCGCTTTAATGGCTAGTTTTGCTGAATGCAGGTTGCTGTAATTGCTTGCGTCTTGCAACTCTAAGAGTTTATTAAGGATAATTAATTAAGCATATTAGCTTCTGTTTCACTTAAGAAGGTCTGTACATACCTCAGTCACACCTTGATTGCAGTGGCAATATGCCCTACAACACTTCATAGAAAGGTTCCAATCTCCCGTTCTTGGCTGCTCCCTAAATTCTTGAAAACCACAGTATGCTGGACATCAAAACAAGTGAAAAAGCTCTTCTTTTTTTTTTTGCTTCTGACCTTTTCTGGGACAGTGTTTTCTGTTAAATGATGCAGGACCAATCCCCATTTTCAGAGCTGGGAGGATTTCAGTTTTAGAACATATTTAAAATGCATGTTTCATGGTTTTGTTGCTGTTTCATATGTGCCCACAGCTAACAATGTATAAATAAAAAATTGTGGAGTGAAATCTAATTGAAAAAATGCCTACAGTTAAAAACAAATTGTTCCTTTATAGAAAAAAAATGGACAAATTTACCTTTTCAACATTCTGGGATTCAATTTTGAGGTTTAAGCACATTATAGTATATTTAGATGGCATAAAGTGCTGGCTGTTTTTCTTTTTATTTTAGTTTTTAAATACTTATGCAATAATTTCCTGCTGCAGCTCTGCTATTCTGCTTCTCCTTTAGAGCTGAACAGACTCCACTCCCCATTACATGGCAATCATACTGACTAGAATGATTTTCTGCGCTTGTTAGCCTTCATTTTCCTTTGGCGACAATCACAGAACCATAGAATAGTTTGGGTCGGAAGGGACCTTAAAGATCATCTAGTTCCAACCCCCCCTGCCATGGGCAGGGGCACCTCCCACTAGATCAGGGTGCCTAAGGCGTTGTCCAGCCTGGCCTTGAACACCTCCAGGGATGGGGCAGCCACAGCTTCCCTGGGCAACCTGTTCCAGTGCCTCACCACTCTTATCGTGAAGAAATTCCTCCTTATGTCTAGTCTAAATCTGCCGCTCTCCAGTTTATAGCCATTGCCCCTAGTCTAATCACTGCCTTTGTAAAAACTCCCTCTCCAACTTTCTTGTAGGCCCCCTTCAAGTACTAGTTGGTCGCTATAAGGTGTCCTTGGACAATGTTCCCTTTATCTTGTGTGTTTAGCCCTCAATCCCTGGATAACATGACTTAGTCAGCTTCATCCTTCCTATTGCCTGGCTTATCAGGGATTCATTAAGCATAAGAGAACTTAGCTCCCTGTTCTTGCTCAAGGTGCAGAGATCTGTCCCACTGCATGAATCACAGTTCCAGGAAACATCTTTCTCTACCTTTTGGTCAGAAAAATTTAGCAAGATGCAGACATACAGCTTAGACGCTTGTTTCATCCTGGAAGACTGAAGTTTGACAGTGTGATAACACCTTGGATCTGAAATGGCAAGATTCAGGTAATTTTAATATGAAGGAGTAGTCCCTCAGCATTTCCGTGCTGTCATCACTTGTTTCTACACTATCAGATTGAACTTCCTTTCTTAATATATTGTGATAATTTGAGGATGCAGACTTCAAGGTGCTTATGTCAATAAACTTGAGCTTTGTTTAATCATGAATGGATATTTCAATTCTAAAGTTGAACATTCATTCCTTAAAAATGTCTTTTGGATTACATTTTGTATTGTCTACATCTTTTGTTGTGGTTTCAGCTGTCTGCTAAATAGAAATGGTGCTACAAAAAGGGCTGGTTCAGAGCTACTGCTTGTGTCCTCTCCTGATCCAATGGCCTTAGAAGTCACTAAGAACATCTTTTGTGACTCACACTTGTAACAATTAAGTCAATTGCGTGTATCAGATAGGAATTTGGTTCCAAATGTGACACGCAAAATGCAATGCTGGAGTAAGTGTTTTTTCAGTTAAAAGATTTCTACAGCTGAAGTGACTGAAGATGAGCAAGCTGAATGTCCTCATCTGATTAAGGCATGATCAAATATATTAGTCAAAACCTCAAGGGGCAGGACTGGATGTTTCCTAACATATTGAGATATTCTCCGTCAGAGAAGACAGACCAGCAGGTATTAGGGACAGTTGGCCCAATCGACTAAATTTGATGATAGAGTGACAAATGCTCCTCCCAGAAGTTTGGATCTTCAGTGTCAAAACATGATGCTAGTGCCAAACGGAATAATCTGCCTCATTCAAGGTTTCTAAAGCTTCATTCAGGTTTTCTAATCATGTCCCTGTTCTTTGTATGCTAAGGTTACTTCAGTTAGAGCAGATGCTCATCCTTTAGTAGAAGTATTTCCAAAATTCATTATGGAGCATAAATGCAGTTAAATGAAAAAATGGAATTAAAGGCTGCTAGCAATTAGTTTAGTTTAGAACACTGAATTTTTTAATAGCCCAAACTTAATTCACGGCACTTAGTCTTTCATATGATTTTCACCAAAGAGGTCGTTGCTGAATCATGGGCAGAGCTTTGTACAATTAACAATTGTCCATTTATCATCAGGCAATTTTTTAGTATAAAGATACGGGCTTGACCCAACCCAGTACTTAGACAGTGTGATGCATCACATGTACATTTAGTATGTGCTTAATTGCTCTTTCCTAGGTAGTGTTTTATGGAATAGGCTCTTAAACCTTCCAATATTGTCTATATATTTTGCAAGATTAACATGAAATGTGAATACTCAATAAATACAATAAATATATCTCTGTTTCTTTGACCTTAAACTAGTGGGTCAGACTAAACTGGCTTTAAGACTTGCAGTGAAACTTACTTAAAGTAAGAAAGAACTTTTTAGAAAGAACACATTTCAATGTCAGCTAAAATGAAACATTTCTCTTTGTTTTATGAATAGCAGATGTGATTGTTATCTATGCTTAGGAAAAAAAGATAATCACAGCACAATCTTTCTCCCAGACTTTGAAATATAAGCTGTATTTTTGTATTGTAAAACTGCCCATGCAACTTAGAGAGAGAAGATGTAATATGCAAGGAGGATGAAATGTCAGGCTGTAAATTTTTCTGATCAAGAGTTGACTCTCGGCTTGGGTTTGTGCAGTAGAAAGTGCAGTGTAAGCTTTGCCTCTGGGATGAACACATGCTACTGGCTGCAAAATGGGGATTCCCAAATTTAGATTCCAGGTCTCTAACTCCTTCCCTGGCCTTAATCTTGATAATTAACAGTGACTTTAAGTAAAATAGTAATAATGTTTATCTTATTGACTGACACAATAGGACCTGATCCTTCAAAACCCCTCTGATTTCACAGCAAATTGTAAACTTTGAGAATCAGTGAAAGAACCTGCAGATTAATTTCCTGATATACACTATTAAACTACACTGTTGTTTTCTTTTTAAATGTAGATACTATTTCTGTGGGGTGTGACCCTCATTCAGTAGTCCACTGGCCCCAGTACATTGTGTAATGAACATTGTAAAGAACTTTCTAGCTGGATGTTCAGAGTGCCTTACAGATACATATATCACAGCAAATAAGTAGATATATGTTTAGATGGAAATGAGAAAGATAAACTAGATCTGTGTCTTGTGTAAATGCAAAATACAGAAATCAAAATGGGAAAATTCCACTTCCCTCCATGGTATTAGTCATCATGAGAGCCTGAATGCAAATGCAGAACTTCAATTTATTAAGGATTTGGGGATCTGAAACAAATTCCAGCAGGATTTGGAAAGCATACAAGAACTTTGTTGAACAGACTACATCTAGAAATATCAGGTGTGTGTTACCCTTCAAACATTAGTTGTAAAAAGAAACAGAGGTGCAAAAGAGATTAATGTTTTTCTGGTATGGAAAACTCCAGAAACTCGTCTTTTACTGTTTGATAATATAATTAGCCAGTGTTTTGACTAGACTGATTTGATAATGATGCATAGAAAAGGGCAATTTAATCTTGGCACAGTAACTAGGAATGTTTGCTTCATTGCTTTCTATGTCTTAATTTCTACTTTAAATTAAATGTCTTCAGCTTCTGAATGTTTTATATTAGAAACCTTCCTTTGCCAACCTTCTATTTTGAGCCACTAATTAATTTAATGCACAAGTTACGTATATCATGGGACTGCAATAGATCAGGAACATATTTTTCTTCTCTCTGCATCTATAAACTCTGTTAAAATACATTGCAAGCCATTTGTGCATTGAGGAGGACATATACATTTCTTGTTCCTTCTCAGATGTTTCTATTAACTTTTTGATGGTCCCTGTGCTTCTGTTCCCTAAATATTTGGACTTCCATTTATTTGTACTTCATTTATATTTTATGGAACAATCCAAATGCAAGCATTTGGATATATGTGGATCAGAAAGGAGATTAACCCTATATACAGAGGCATGTGTCTCTCTTGCCAGTGCCCTGTGGCATTACCCACACTTGTCAGTTCCAACTTCAGTCAGTGAAACATCATCTAAGTAGCAAAAGATCTGGAGTTATATTAGCTGTGGAAATGGATGATAATGAAGTGGAGACTGTTGGACTAGAGGAATTAACTCAGCTACCCTCTGATGCATGAGAGAAACAACAGGCAGATTTCTCTCTAGTTACCCAGTAAAATTACTTTCTGACATTGCTCTTGAGCATCTGTTAATACTGAGAATTGTTTAAGTTGGTGGACACTTGCTTTGGTCAGAATAGCAATTGTCTGCTTGGATTTAATAGAGTGCTGTTGTCCTCTGAGAAGCTTCAAGAAGACACTGCTTGATGGTGTAGCTCTATCTGTCACTGCTCTTCCACCACGTTTGACCTCCTAGAGGTCAAAGTAGAGTCTCTTGTTTACTTCAAACTGGCAATGTATTGAGTCCCTCATTTCTCACTTTGGATTTCATAGAACTCTTTTATTACTTGAAAAGACTGAGCTTGAACAAAGTAATTTATCCACCTAATGAGTGTCAATGTTGATTTACCCTGATGAGGATTAAAGTACTGGAAGGGAATGAGGGTTTGATCTTGTATTTTATGACCTGGAGCATGACAAAAATGTATAGAAAGATTTAAAGCAGGTGCAGGAATTGCTGCTCAGCCTTCTGTGTTAACCAGCAGGATATTTCAGATTAAATAATGAATTTTTATTCTTTCCTAGGGCATCAGTAGCCTCTTCAGTTCCTTAAAAGTGGTGCGTCTTCTACGACTCGGTCGAGTTGCCCGGAAGCTGGACCATTACCTGGAATATGGTGCTGCTGTACTGGTACTGTTGGTGTGTGTGTTTGGACTGGTGGCCCACTGGCTAGCCTGCATATGGTACAGCATTGGGGACTACGAAGTTATAGATGAAGTCACTAATACAATCAAAACAGACAGCTGGCTCTACCAGTTGGCACTGAGTATTGGGACACCATATCGATACAACACCACTGGCTCAGGGCAGTGGGAAGGAGGACCCAGTAAAGACTCCTTGTACATATCCTCTCTCTACTTTACCATGACAAGCCTTACAACAATAGGATTTGGAAACATAGCACCAACCACTGATGGAGAGAAGATTTTTTCAGTGGCCATGATGATGGTTGGCTGTGAGTAGAATTTGATTTTATTGTATTTAAGCAAAAGGTGGTTGTATAGCTCATATGATAGTTGCATAGCACACTTGCTGTAAGCTTTCTTGACATCCTAAAAAACCTGAAGTACCTCTAAGTAATAATGAAATGCACTTTGGATTATTGAAACCAGGAACTGAAGTTCTGTAGTAGCTGCAGCTTTTGAATTGTTTGCGAGACTAAGTATAGTACATACATAAGTCTGACCAGTGATGATTTTATATTGAGTCCAAGGCCTCTTTGTGCTTTAAAGATAGTTTTGATCATGTTTGAAAGGTCTTGACTGGAATTTAGTTAAAAGTTACAAAAATGTATATTCAAATTCAGGTACTTGACTGAGTTTTGTTTGTAAACCTGCATTGGCTTGAAAAGGTTTGAAGTGGTTTAAACCAATCTCAAAACACATAGGGACTTTGTAAGGTGACTGTGTACTTTATGGCACTGATTTGACTTAAAGCTCCTGATTTTATCTCCTGAATGTGGTGACCTTTGTCACCTGCAAAACTAGAAGTGAAGGAAATCGTAAGACACTATATTCTACCTTTTGTCTGCTTCCTGCTGTTCTGCAGCTCCGCTGAAATAGTCTAAAAACAAGTGGAAAGACACGTTTCTCATTTCATGTGCTGGTAAGGTGAGATAACGAAGCAGCTTTCCAGGTTAATGGAGATCTCCAAAATTCAAAATAAAGACTGCTGAAAATGTTAATATCATTTAGGGGAATTATTTTTCTGTTAAATAAATAATGCTTGGTATTTCTTTGTTGCTTCCCATTTTCTGAGCTCCTTACAAACATTAAGCAATTATGTAACAAGAGAGCAAACAAAACCTTTTGAAAATAAGATCTGCATAATCTCTCTGATAATTATCTCAGCTAACACTTTGAGCTCATCTCAGAGAAATACTGAACTATAAAAAGGAAGTTTTCTTGCTAAAGTCTTTCTAGACCTTTAGAAGATTAAAGCTATTTGTTTGGGGATTTTTAAATCCTTTTTAAAAAGAGATGTTGCAGTGTTAGGACTTTGCTTACAGCACAGTGCACTGAAATTTCTGCTGAACAGCATCCTTACATGATAGCTTGACGTTTTTCAAAACATTTCAAAGTCCATATAAAGCAAATCCCCAAGCCAGAGCAGTAATGTGCTATCACAGGTGGGCCATAGAAAATCTATAGGTGCTGCTTAGCTGTGTGTTGAAACTGCTTTGTAGTATTTACAGAAGGCTGGGGATTTGGAGAATAAAAGGGTTTTAGAACACTTGAAATATTGTAATATTTGCTTACCTTGGCTTTTGCTGGGACTTCATTTGCTCTGCAAAGGAGGGTCCTACAGAAGAAACTGAGCAGCCATGGTAAATGATTTAGGGTAGGGTGAGAGCCATATAAACATAATTAATAATAATAATAGCATCAACAACAAAATGGCCTCAGTACATGACAAGGAAAGAGAGCTTGTAGCCTGCTTTGTATTTGTTCTAGGTGGATTGAACTCTTGCTTTTTTCATCTCTGAAACACATGTTAAAGATGGGAAATGCACGTAGCGGTTTCAAAGTCAGCATTTACAGCAACTTTTGTATGTGCCACTGGCTGGTTTAAATAGTTTTCCTAAGTGGCACCTACAAAATTATTACAGGCACATGTCGTATTTACAAGCGGTACCTGTCAGCTTAGCAGTTGGAACACCATGACTAGGTTTATAGGTTTTTGGGCAATTTCAAAAGTAGAATCTAAAATTCAAGAGGCACAGCAAAAGGGCAATCAGGTTGCTTATTGCATAAAAATAATGCCATCAAAATAAATGTGCCTTCTCCTGTGAATGGGGTGAAGAGCACTATGGCAGACAGGAAGGCTACAGACAGAAGAAACCTTTTTAGATTATTTGCAAGTGTAAAAATGTTCAATCAAACGACAGAATCTTTTGCAAACATATCAATGAACATTTGAAGATTTGAAGTTTATGAATATTCATATAATGACTGCTTTGAAATCTAAAGGAGTTGCTTGGTTGATTGAATACTGGTGAGAAAATATGCAAACCTCCAGATAGGTACTGCTCATGGGTTTTATACTTGCAATATTTCTGCACAGTTGTAAAAACACACTTTGCAGCGCCAGCTGCCAAAACATGATAGCCTGAATGCCAAAACGGGACAGGAAAGCACAACAAAGAGCTGCTGGAAAATGCAATTTCTCAGGCAATCAAAGTGGCCACTGAGCCTGGGAAAAGGGTTTGGCCCCTAAAAAAGGTGTAAATAAGAACTGAAAATTATTCATTCTAATTGTTTTCAAAACAAGATATTTCAGTTTTTCTTTTGAAACAGTACTTCAATTACTGTTCAATCGATAAAAAACTCTAGTTCATGAACTTACTCCTGTTACAAGCAGAGAAAGGCTGTGAAATTGCTTTGGTAGATTTCCTGAAGAAGTTTGCTAATACCAGTAGTTGATATTGGCAGTGTCTTTTCTAACAGACTGTGCCAAATAAATGTCTTAAACTAAGCACTGGAATCAGAGATGGTAATTCATCACAATCCCAGCTGCCTACTCATGCAAACTTTAGATACGGAAGAAAATCTTCACTGCGTTGTCAGCTAGCAGCAGCTTGTTCTGCAAGCCAGAAGTGTCCTATTCACGCTGGCAAAGTTATCAGGACCTGCGAGGAGTATTTAGAGAGATTTGCAAATCCTTCTGGTGGGCAGGATTGCAAAGTGGTGTACTTGTTAAAAATAGCTGAATTAAGATTCTGTAGCTGCTGATAAAGCATTGCTCGGTGCGGGGTGGTGGTGGGGGAAACCCAGATGAATAGGTATGTTTTTCGGTTTGATTGGCAGTTTGTCACTTGCTTGTTCACTGAGGACAAAATCAGGTGGGATATTTAGACTGAAATACCTCACCTATCTCGCGGAAAATAGAGCTTTGAATAACTCAACTTCATCTTGTGGAGCTTGCTTCAGATTTCTTTCTGACTCACTTGCTTTTTCTTGGTGCCCAGTGCTGTTCAGCAATATTTTTTCTTTTTCTTATTGACACTTGAAAAGCTAAAAATAGCGAACACAAAGCATCGTGTGACAGTGGAGCAAGGTTTTTACAAGGGTTATTGTTTAAATACCTATTCTGCATTTGCTGCCTAGACTTGCTGAATATGCATTAAAAATCTGATTTTTCGTAGCTCCTTTTCTGTTGATATAGGTCATTTTGTCCCCTCTCTGCACAGAACAGAACAAACAAGTAGATCCGTCAGATCCTTTGAATGGACCAGGAATCATTTATCATTCATGAAGACCTTTCTTGTAAACATCCCATTATCTGCTGTCAGCTCACAGCCTATAGCAGGAAACTCAGTCTCCGCTCTGTCTGTTGCTCTAGCTCAGTCCATAGGCAGGTTTTAAGCTTCTGCAACACGGCCATAGATGTTAGGGTGAACGAATTGGCTTTGTGGCTTTCCGAAAAGGAATATATTAAGAAAAAAAGCCAGAAATATAGTTTTTTTTCGTAGAACGTTACTGTCTTGCAACCCAGCATAGCCAGAATTTCAGTAAGCAAAAAGTTGGTAAAAGGGAAAAGGCATTTCGGGCAAGGTGGCAATATGGCAGGGTGAAACAGCTTGAAGAATTCAGGAGTGATGGGGTTTTCTGAAGAAACAAGTGTGAATGCTTAAATGACAAGAGTCTGTGTACTGCCATATACCTTCATCCTTGCTGTGCATCCACTGGGAGAAAAAGTGGCCAGCCCCACAGCTTGCAACGCACAAGATCTCTGATACACTTCTGCATACTTCTTGTGTAACCTGGAACAATCACTTTGCCCCTGTCCGTGTGCAACAATGAAGCTGCTCTGAATGACATAGAGCAGCTTACAGAGTCGGTCTAGCCTCATAAATATAGCATTTTCATGAATTTTTTTGCCTGGCTGAGTGGGCACAACCCAGTGTGTACCTCATCTAATCGATAACAGAAATCCAGTATATTCCACTGGTCACTGAAGTGCTCCCATGGTCCTTGCTGCAAGGGAAGGTCAGAACAAGATATCGAAGGCAGGAATGTCAATGAACATTGAATACTTCGCTGATTCTCAGGGCGTGAAAGTCCCAGAAGAATCACTTAGTCATCTATCAGTTCCCAGAAGAGCTGAGAAAGTGGTTTTGTTGTTCTTGCCTCAGGGAGATACTTACATCTCATATACATAGTTTGCTTTGGCTCCTGTTTACTTCCAGATTTATGGGGAGGTTGTTGTGTGAGAGATATTATTTTTCAATTAGTGGTTTTAAAATTCTGAATTCTGAATTAATGATTTTTTGATTCAAATTGTTTTTGAATGATCAGAAGAATTTGTTGTTGTGATTGTATAGGATAATTTCTCTGGAAAACTGGTCATTTCTGCCAGCTGTTGGACCAATTTCTAGGCAGCTCTTTTCAAAACTCAGTTTCTAATTTCATGGCTTGAAATGCTTGACTTCTTCTTTCCAGCTTAAAAACACCCAGGATGATGATTTTTAGGTTGGAAAAGAAAAAAGATGTGATTGCTCCCACTTTGACCCCAAATTGTTATTGTCCAGGGGACAGCTGATGAATGAGAGAATGGGTGGGTTCCTCTTGATACCCTGCTCTACTTTTAATTTTATTATACTAAGCAGAAAGAATAAGACATGCTTTTTCCTGTTGAGATTGAGTGAGATGCTCTCATCCAAGTCACATCTGGTTCTGAAACCTCCTGTACTGAGTGAACGATGCTGAAAGGCTGCTGGTTGCTAGCAACACCCTACCTTGCTGCTGCTCCACTCTTGTTTTGGAGTTGTGATATGGACTACTATGGGCTGTCAGTCATCTCTCCATTGATCTGCCAAACCCTAGTTCATTATTCTAGTGGGTTCTTTCATTGTTCAAGTAACATTCATCAGTTCCCTGCCAATATATGGTAGTTAGCCACTTCAGTGCTGTTTGCATGAATCGTGGAGGTTTTTCTAGTAAATTTGTTAAGCAGTGGCTAAGCCCACGCACTGACACAACAGTGTATAATTGTAGGAAAGTGCCTGTCTGGCAGACTTCCAGACAAGCAATCCCAGGAGTCCATAGGATTTAATTTTGATCCTGAGGAAAATGTATGTGTAAGATAGCACCTTCTAGCAAACGTTGTTGCCAGTAACGTAGATTAAATCTTTTTTTTTCCCCAGCAACAGATAGTAATGTGAGAAGACTTTACATTTGTAGGAATTCATAGGCTTGAGTGTTCTGCTATGGTTGAAATCCAATTCTGTTCTAAGGGTGTCCTACAAGAGTCAGTCTTGTGTAAGGGCATTTTCTTTTCCTGCAGAGGTGTGGGATATGGGAGAGACCATGCACCACCTGTCCAGGAGCTGCAGAAAGGTTTGACCTCTTCAGCAGTAGAGGACTTGTGCCAGTTTTTGTGCTGCACCTTACAGTTTCTTAAAATGAGGGCCAGTGGGGGGAAACATGTCTTTGAACAAGAACATGGCTTAGCTAGTGAGCTCTTAATTGCTTCAGCAACATACAGATGTAACCCCCAAATTAGGTTTGGCATGTGGGGTGCAGGATGCTTCCACAGCAACTAGTATGAAGTGGCTGTAGAGCTGGGTAACAGCCTGCACTCCCTACGGGTTTGCTTGCAGGTTATTGCCAGGTTGGACCTCACAAAGTTCTGACTGTATTTGGCCCATTGAAGGAGGTATGAAGCAGCTGCTCGTTTCTTCATGGTCTTCTGCCCGGTACAATGTGAATCTACTGCATAGTTTAGTAAAATTACCCTGATGGAAACTACTGAGAGGAGAACACAGGGATGCTTCTGAAATAGGAGCTTTTCTGAGTACAACTGCTTCCCTCCTGCTCTTCTGCACAAGCACGCATCCACCCAGAAAGTTTGTAAACTCAGCTGTGCATTAATACGTATGTCTCAAAGACAGAGCATTGTATTTTGGGGCAATGTAGATTGTTGAAAGGAAAGAATTAATTTCTAATGGGACTTCTAAGAGATGCAGGGCTAATGGAGGAGAAGATGTTTCTGTGGGGACTGCCTTGCAGTAAAGAAATGCTTAACCCAGAGTGGTTTTAAACATTGAGATAGGGTACTGAAGATTCTCCCATAAGGGCTCATGTGAGAGCATTTGTAGCTGTCTTGTTCTGGGACAGTTGGCATTTGGCCTTGTCATCATATCCTGATGGATGAAATACCAGAAGAAAAGCCCTGCTCCGCCTCCTTGTCTTTGAAGTGAGTGTATCTTGGTATTTCAGAGCTTGAAGAAGGATTCTCAAATGGCAGTAGGACACCTAGAAGACTAGAGGTAAAGATTACTGCACAAATAAGTCAGTGATAAAAGTTATGAATGAAACTGAGGATAAATGTATTAGATCAGTGTTTCGGATGAGGCAATGAAAAAGGTAGTAAATTCTTTAACATCCAAATCAGGAGAGAGTAAAACTGTTTATTCACATTTACCCATCAGCTCAAACAGAAGGAAATGACACAGAAGGTACATGAAGTTGCTTTGCAAGTAGATATTCACCAGTTTGAGTGCCATTGAAAAAGCACTGGGGCTGTTGAAATGTAATCCAAGTGCTATCCTCTCTACAAAGCAAGGATATCAAGATTCTTTCAGTGATAACTTTTAATTATTAGTAATCGCAGTTACGCCCCCCAGCTTGAGCAGATGAAGTGTTTCCAGACAGGGCACTGGTCTCAGTGCAGCAGCTGAACTTGGCAATCTAAATATTCTCTGAAGAGCTGCATGGCAAGGGCTTAGAGTATAAGTGTATCAGTAACCCACAGTAAAAAGCAAGTTGCTCTTAGGGAGTAAAATATCTAGCATCATCCATTTTTTCATGAAACTTCAGTCTAAGAGTGAGGTTGGGGTCGATGCAGCAAAGGTAGAACAACTGCTATGACTCCGACATAGCAGTAGATTTTTAGACATTCAGGTTCTAGTTTATAGCAAAACCATGTATTTCTATAAAGAGCATTAAAAACGTAAAACAGCCTCCTTAGAAAGCTTTATGGGATTTTTTGCAAAGTTAGAGCCAGCGTGTATTTATATAAGCTTTAGTTTTATCATCGTTGGCTTGAAATGTTTAAATGGATTTATTGTATCAAGAGAGATGAGGCAATGAGTGGAAGAGGTAAGAATTAAGAAAGAAATGTTATTTCATGTTATTGAGCTATATTATTTAAAATAACTGAAAATTGCTGTTAAATGAATGAGACATAAATGTGGAAAATCAACGTTTACACTGTGCTCTTGCTCCCACACAGTGCAAGCAACCACCTAAAATGGTCACAGAGGGATTATCAGGTTGTCTTGGATTACTCATATCAACTGTATCTCTCAGGAAGCAAAAAGTTTTAATTAATCCAACTGGATCAGCAAATATATTCGACTAGCTCACAACAGAGCACAACTTTATAGCATATTTTGCTAGAAGGATAAACAAATCTTAGATAAAAGGTAACCCTCAAGGTATTATACCACCTGGATGGAAGGAGCTTGTTTGTATTTTTCTGATCTGGAGTTTCAGAAAGCCAAGTAAGAGATCTAGGCCTGTATCTGCATAGAGACTCTTGGAAATATGCAAGGCTTAATTTTGTTTACTTCATAGAATCATAAAATAGTTTGGGTTGGAAGGGACCTTAAAGCCCATTCAGTTCCAACCCCCCTGCCATGGGCAGGGACACCTCCCACTGGATCAGGCAGCCCAAGGCCCCATCCAACCTGGCCTTGAACACCTCCAGGGATGGGGCAGCCACAGTTTCCCTGGGCAACCTGTTCTAGTGCCTCATCACTCTCATAGTGAAGAAATTCCTCCTTATGTCTAGTCTAAGTCTGGCCCTCTCCAGTTTATACCCACTGGCCCTAGGCATATCACTCCAGGCCTTTGTGGACAGTCCCTCCCCAGCTTTCTTGGAGCCCCTTTCCGTACTGGAAGATCACTATAAGGTCTCCTCAAAGCCTTCTCTTCTCCAGACTGAACAACTCTCTCAGCCTGTCCTCGTATGGGAGGTGCTCCAGCCCTCTGATCATCCTTGTAGCCTCCTCTGGACCCATTCCGACAGCATCCTTCTGAGATAACACCTCTGTGTGGTTGGTGTTCAAAAGGGAAAGATAGCCAAGTAAATCAGGCCAGTTCCTCAAGTAGCTCATGCCTGATTTCAGTGGAGCTGTGCCCTGGTGTGGGCACTGCTTTTCACTTAGTAAGACAGGTATTTTCTGTTGAATCTCCTTAATACTGGCCTAGCTTTACTTGCAGACAAGTGCTGTGGTTTATCTACCAGAACACACAGAAAGCTGTCAGGATGGCAGTGGAGTGAGGAGACAAGTTGGTTTTGGAAGTGTCCCAGTGTAGAAAAATTGAATCAGACCTTAAAATATTATTTTTTTCCAACCTATCAGGAGATTTTCTTGCCTAAATTTTCTTGGCTTGAATTTCGGAAGTGAAAAACTGTGTGACATTGTTGCACATCCAGAGGCTGATGGAGTTGGAAGTTTTGTGTTGTTTTTTGTAAAAGAAATAAAACGCCCAGTCTCTAGGAGGTTTCATTATAGCACTACTACCTGTGGTACTGTAACATATTTGGTATTGCCAAGACTTTTCAGGTAATTGGATAAAAGATGACAGATACTTAGTTCTTGGTTTTTCATTGCTTCGTTTCTTTAATTCTGAAGTAGTGCAATGTCATGTTCCTCAAAAAATACTGAGAGCACCAAGGACTCAGCCTGCATGTCTCTCATCTTCTTCATTCATCTTCCCTGTGGCTTTTTATGCACGAATCTTGTTAGAACCAGGAAAAATATTTCCACTGGTGGGAGCTTACCCTATGTGGGACTATGACTGCAAGTTCCTCGTTAAAGAGCTTTACACCCTTGCCTTCAATTTAGAGGAAGGACAGGATACCATCCAAAATGACGTCTCTCCCCTGGGTACCTGCTGTGCATCCTTGCAAGTGCTGAGTAAAAAAAAATCCAGATATGCTTCAGTAGGAATATTTTGATTGTGAATGATTGAAAGTAGTTTTCTTCCACTGGCCAGCAGCCAGCATGGATTTGACAAGATGAGTTCATGGCAAATTAATCTGATTTCTTTTTTTGACAAGATAACTGCCTATGAATAAGGGGAATTTAGTAGATATGATACATGTGAACTTTTAAAAAGAGCTTTAACACTTTTCTGCATAGGGGTCTCGTAGAGAACAAGTGTAAGATGATTTAAACACAGTCATAACAAAGTCGGTGATCACTGATTGAAAAATCTCTCTCAAAAAGTGATCACAGGCTTCACTGTCAAATCTGGAAGGAACCGCTGGAGAAGTCTTTGCCCCATGTGTGATTTTATTCAATACTTCCATTAGCAGAGTTGAGTGACAGAACTGTGAGAATACATTGAGAGCGTTACGGGAATGGTTGCAAATGACAGCATCGGAATCCATAATGATCCCAATAAAATGCTAAGGTGGCCCAAAATCAGCAAGGTGAATGTCAATAAAGACAAGTGCAAAGCATCATGTGTAAAGAGGTCAAATCGAATGCATAACTTCAGTATAGAGGATAACTGGCTCTGCTGCTGTGAGGCTGGAGAGGATCTTGGTGGAAAAGAGAGGGGAAAAGTGATAGGCAACTGGAGACTGAATGTAGCACAAAAGTTGGATAAAACCTGTAAATCTCACTCTGGAAACTATCAGGAGCAATGTCATAGGCAAGCTGAAGAAGGCATTTATTCAGCTGGGCTAAGGGCTCATCATGAGACATCTTTTCTTTTTTATTTAGATACGAGTCTTTAAGAAAGCTGTAGACCAGCTGGAGAGAGTAGATCAATACAAATCTGTTACAAGACAAGATCTCAGGGGAACAGTTGGAGGAGCTGACTTTTGTTTAAGGCAATGGAAACTGAAGGGGAACGTGAAGATTGACTTCTACTGTGGAAAGAGTGTGCTTGAAATGGAAAAAATTGTTGATCCTCTGTGTTTTCTGAAGGGCAATCAGGTCAGTTAGGAGGGAATGAAAGACTGATATTGGAAACAGGGGATTCCAACCAAAACTTTTCAGCTGTGAGTGCAAAGCCACCACCAGATTTGGTGGACTCCACGTCATTGATGAGTATGTGTTAGGCTTGCTCCAGCTCTCTTTGCTTCTGCCTCAGTATGGGAGTTGGATCAGGCAATTCCTTGAGGTTCCTCCCAACCCTGCATCTCCCTGATGTTGCAGGGAGAGTAAGGTACAGCTGAAAGTCTTCGGTATGTGTTAAGCCATGCAAAGCTCACGTTCTCTAGATGGTTGACCGTCTGTTAACATTAAGTGATGTTTTATGGCCCATGAGGTAGTAATCACATGTTTGTACTGTGTATTTGTCCTGTATCAATTCCATACTTGAACAGTAAAATATGCGTGGATATACTGGTGTTCTTTCATCCTGGGGAAATTAAGATCCCCATGGAAATGCTGTTGTCATTCAAATTGTGCATTGAGAAGGTGAATGGAGGTGTTCAGCATTAAAACAAAGGTTTAGTGAGATTTTATGAAGAACCAGGGCTTCATGGTAGTGTTCATATTCTCTAATGTATTTGGAAGGCACTGCTTGGAGCTGATGAATCTTGATTCAATTATTTATGGAAGAAGAATCTGTTCTCACTGTGGATCTGAATCAAGAAAATACAGAAGAAACAGGGAAATGAATTTCAATAGAGGACTTTGACTTTGCTTTTGGCTTTAAATGTTTTTGTTACTGAAGTATAGTTCTAAGCTAAGTGTTCTTGCCTCAGTGTTTTCATCAGGACTTTTTCATTCAAAAAATAAAGGCTTATAATTAAGAAAGAGAAAATATTAATTTTATCTTGTAAATTTTATCCCCCATTTCTTTTTTTTCCTGTCTTTATTCTTTTAAATTATATTTAAAAAAAACCAACCACATCTTTTGCTAATATCCACTGGAAGAAGGATGGAAATAAATTCTTCATTAATGACTGAGAAAAAAAGAGAGATTTTGGGGCAATTTTCAATTTGTGTCTTTTTCTAGAGGAAACTAAGCAGGCAGGTAAAAAAAGATGACTAGCAGATAGAATTTTGGTGGGGTTTTTTTTAAAGTTGAAAGATTAGTAAGGTTTTATCTTATTTTGTCTACATTTGTGTTGCATAACAACATGAAGGATTTTGTAATAAAGCTGAATATTTAATTTCTTCTGAAGTATGTTCTGAAAATTAAAGCATATTTCAAAGCTCTATTGTGCAGTGAAATAAAATTGAAATAACTTGAAGTTGATGGAAAAGGGGTTATAAATATCTGCCATTTATTTCCACATGGTGATGTGACAATTAGAGATAGCTTTGAGGCTGAATTCCTCTGCAGGAGAAAGCCCAGCTCTATAGAAATGGCATTGTGTTGAGTTCTGTGCCAGTTTTTCCTCAGCAGAAGATGGTCGGTCTTGACAGAAAAGTGTCTTACATTGGATCTTTCCTGAAGTTTGAACACTGGAAGTAGCAGTCATCTCTGTGACCCTTCAAAATGTGTTTGTGTGTGCACATGCCAACAGTAGCGGTACTGGCTAGGGAAAAAAACCTGTAATCCTCACAATGCATTGGCAAGGTTGAACAGTCTGAAAGCATCATCAGTTGTCACACAGACAAGCTCTATCTGCCTTAGCATGAGGTGTTGCATCCTTTAAGTCTCATCTCTCTTACCTTATATGTGATCAAAAAGCATTAGGTTAAAGGTGTGATGGGCAGAGCTAGCTATGATGAATTCTCACCTGTGTTTTAAAGGCATTTAATCAGGTCCTTTATTCTGTCCTGAAATGGAACCTTCAACCTGCAGTGTGTTTTAAGCACTCGGATAGTCCCACTGACCTCATTGTTGCTTAATGCGAGCTTACTTTTAAGTGATTTTCTGGCCACGAGCCATAATGAAGGGAACATTTCTGACGTTTAAGGTTTATAGGTGGATCTTCCAAATATAGTCAAGAGGGGATTAGGAGGGTAAGTCCTGTTTGAAGGTCACTGGGACTCATGCCTAAAATTCATGTAGGCATGTGGTAAAACCTCAACATTCATTTCAATGAGGTCCTATGCACAGAAATAATTTTTTACATGATGCCTTTGAATGATCACCTGTTTGGAAAAGACATGGGAACACTGTCATTGCTTTATGTGGTGAAAGGACTAGCTTTATTGCCCTTCTTCTTCCTCCTTGAGCAGAAACATTTTAAAGCACAAAATCTGATGGATGCTTCCACTCCATTATTTTTGAATAGGAAATTGAGGTATAAGGAAAGTTACAACTGTGCCTCATTAATGCAGACATTTCATGTCCAAATTGGTAGTTCATCTTACCTAAAGGAAATATGACTTTCTCGTTAATCAAACACAATCTTTCTGCATTAGCCCTTGAAAGAAAAAGGAAAAATGAAAGCAAGTCAATAAGGTAAGAAAGAAGTTCAGAAAAAAAGCCGTTGGCATCAGTGCTGTGTTGAAAATTGTTGAAAGGGCTGGAGGATGTAAGTCTGAAAAGATTAAATGTGAGTGAAAATTGGTCGTGCAAGAAGGAGCTTATAATCACATCACCTTCTCTGAAGGTGAATGCTGTGAAGAAGGAGAGAAGCAGGAGTGTGTATGATGCCTACAACACCTGTGGCATGGTCACAGCCCTTAGAGGTCATTTCCAGCCTTTCTTTTCCCCATACATGAAATCATTTGAGCAGAGAGATCTGTTTAGTGGTGTGCAAGACACCGTGTGCTTTTTGCATGTGAGTAACGGTGTGTTGAGACCTATCGCATACATTTCAGCTGCAGCAGGGGCTTAAAGCTGGTCCTGCTGAGAAATGAAACATCTTGTGGGCATCTTGTGGGAGCTGGTGGGGTTGATGTCACTGAGCTCTTTTCCCCGTTTCTGTTCCTCAGTTAGGAGCAGGCAGGTGCCCATGGTTGCACCCATGTTGAGGTTGCTCTGCTGTCGTCTAGGAAGTTGAGGGGTAGCACTGGCTCTTATATGGGATTTTGAAAGGCAGAATTAGAGAGATTTGTGTGAAGCATCAATCTTCAGTTCAAAATAATAAAACTTCAATGGCAGAACTTCCTTAATATTTTTCAGGGATCATAACAAATGCACATTATTTGTGTTCTGTTGATGGGCTTTGGAGCAGGACTGCAATATTAGGAAGCTAGTGACTTCATAAATCGGACAACCTGCTTTGGGCATTTTAGAGAAAAAAAATAAACAAACCCAAGTTTCTGAGTGGTGCCCAGCACTGCAGCTGAGTTACATATTCCACCAGCTGCTAAAGGAGAAAGCACAAATGTAAATAAAGTTTCTGTGTAACCTGTTAAAAAACCAAACCAAACCAAGAAACTCAGGAATATCAGATAGTATTGCTTAATTAAAGCTTAAAGTGCTTTGCTAAACAGAGAACTTAGTGATAAATACTGGGGATCTTCCAATTAAAACACTCCCTAGCTACTTAGGAAAGAGCTCTAAACTTCCTTCATTACAGTCAGAATAGCAAGAAAATTATTTGTATGGTTTAAACATGGATGTGCTTTTTTTTGAACACTTCTTATAAGCTAGAGAAGCCATTAAATACTTTTAAATGTTTGCAATATTATAACAGATGATTAGAGGCTTTGGAAGGAGTTTAATGGAAACTGCATCAGTATTGAACACCCAGATGAGCACATAGAATAGGAGGGACAGGAAGCCGAGCTGCGCAGATTTGATATAGCCTAATTAGTCAGATTGTTGTTGTTTTTATTATACAGTCTATTATTGATATACAAACATGCTGTTGAGGATTCGGTAATCTAAAACATTGCAGTTCATTAGAGTTTTTAGTGGTGCTGTAATAGCCACGCTCCATCTGGATCATAATAAGAAATAATGGACTGTAGAGAAGTTATGCATCCTCACCTTGTAATCTATTTTCAGCCAGCTGAGAAAGAAACAGTCGGGAGGTTTGCTGAAATATGTCATTTTGTGATAGCAAACTCAAAGGGAACAGAGTCTTGTGTTCTTCATCTCTGCACCAGATATTTATTCCTTTCTTCCGTCATGTGCAGCACAAATATTTCTAATCACATTTGTACTGTGGATAAAGGCATGTCCTTGTGTTAATATGACACAGATATTTCTGCAGTGGCAGAATGACATTTTTAACACTTTTATGTTACTACGATAAGAATGTCAGAAAGAATCAGACTGTCTCATAGTTTATTTTCTTACAGGTTATAATTGTAGCGATAAAGCATCTTCACATATAATGGCAGCACATGGAGGTTATTAACTTATTTGTGTTTTCATGTGTACATGAAAGTGAAGAGGAGTCAGTTGTGGCCTCCTTTAATAGGTAGCTTTTACTGGAGGAACCAGAGGTTTTGGGCTGAGATGTCTAAAGATTTAAGGCTCTCACCTAGGAATGTAGAACCTTCAGTTTCATTTTCAGATCTGACATTTGGTACAATCATGAACTTTGACATCTGATAAATTTTGTGGGTTTTTTTCTTCTCCAAATCTATGCTTGATTTATTGGTTTAAATGTTAAACGGCTAGGAGCAGGAACTCCACATGTTTTTGTACAGTGCCTACCAAACCACATTCCAAGTTACACGGAGCCAATAAAAACATAGGAAAATGTTCCAGGAATCACAAAAAAAAAAAAAAAAAAAGAGGAGTCTGATTGCACTGAATTAGTCCGAAGTTCCGTAGTTGACTCCACGTAACTGGTTCAGTCCTCAGGTTAAATACAAAGAGTGCAGGAGAAACTTAATTTTTTCAATGTACAGTTTAAAAGCCCAGGTGAAGGCAGAGGTAAATGGAACATACTGTCCATTGCTCTAGCTGATCTAATAGCCTGTAGTCAGGATATTTCATGATGGCCAAAAGTTTATGTGGATGTGAGACACAGCATTTGTGGGAAGAAATCAGACGAACCTTGTCTTTCATCCTGAGTTAAAAATAAATAAATAATATTAATAAAATAATTATATTATTTTGCTCCAGGGGAGGCAGCCTACCAAATCGAAATGGAGGCAGTTCTTCCTACTGTGAGCACTATGTTTAATGGTAAATAGTTCTGAGATTAATATAGCCACGGTACATGGGAACAGTACAGATTTGTGCTGAAATTAGTGCCTGTCTCTTGCTTCTCATAGGAATGCAGTGAGTGTATGTAGGCATAAATGTGACAGTCCAATATCTTTTAAACTGTTATTTTGGCACGTTAAAGGCAGAACAAATTTTACAGTAGAATGACAAGATACATATGGCCAACACAGTAAAGGTATCTACTATAAATCTAAGATTTGGAAGTCCCATCAAAGGTATTGAAAAAGAGCGTTGTTTAGGATATTAGGCAACGTGTTCAAAATGTTCATATACAGCTCAAATACAAATACAGCTTTGGGGAATTTATGTCTCATTCGCTTTCAGAAAGATCTTGGTATTTGCATCATGTTTCCTTTTTTTTCTGACAGCTTTTTCCATTGCAACCAATATAGAATCTTTTAAACTAGTTTAGGATCTGCTCCTTGCTCCCTTTTTACCTCCTAAAAACAACACAGATATATTAGTTGTAAAGCAGAAATATGAGATAACAGCTACTAAACAGGCAAGAATGAGAGAAACCATCAAGACTTTACTCTGAGGTCCCTGACCTCTGAGCACAAGGTCTTGGAGTGTTGAAGCCTTAATAGTATATGAATATTATACACAATTTTTCCATGAAGAACAAGAAAACAGTCTCACTGATTTTAGTTTTTAAATGATGATTTGTCATTGGTTTGCACTTTCTACATGAAAGTTCCTTGGTTTCCTGTTCTTGCAACCTGTTTCTGTCTGAAAAATTTTGGAGTAACCTTAAAAAAAGAGCAAAATAAAATAATTTCTACTGTAGATGAACAATCATTATTTTTGCAAAGTTTGTTTGCAAACTTTTTCAAAGTTTGTATGTCTATTTTATCCTAATGTGATCCATAATTGCATTAGCTTTGATACTTTTGCCTATTGATGTTGTTGGTATTACATATACTTCCAAAATGAACGAAGATGACTCTGTTTTTCACATAGAGCTACAACAAATGAAAACCAGCCAAATTAATTTTCCCTTAGATTTCCGAAAAACATTCACTTTCAGGCTGGAAAGTATCAGGGCAAAACAGAGTCTGACAAAAGGGAGGAAGTTTAGAGTGGGAGGTGAAAGTCTCGCTCAGCTGGGGAACGCACTGTTCACTCTGCAGATAATGGTTTAACTCTCATTCTTGCTTCGAACTGGATATCCCTGTTTTGGAAAAAAACCCATTGAATATACAGTGTATATTCACATGTATATTGTAAAGACATAGTATTACCTTACTTCTATTTCTTGCCCCAAATAAAATTTGACAATCAGCTTTATATTTGTGATAGTCACTTCATTTCATAGTTGCTTCACATTCAACACATCTAACTAAAAATGTGGAAAAAGTAAGTATCCTAGGCAAATTTGCTTTGAAAAGTGTGACAAAATGGGCGAAAAGTTAATTTTTGACAACTCTATTTTTATGTTTTGATTATATTCCTTAATTTTAGAACCCAGTGTAAAACGACAGACTTTATTGAGTACTATTTAGGCATTCTGGTGTCATATATATTAGACTGAGACATTTTGATAGTTATCCCATTGTTATCCTCAGGGACTCTATTCTCAAATGCTGGTTTTGTTCAAATGGTTTCTGTGAAGGTGGTAATTAATTTTTTTCATAATCTTTCCTCACAAAATTGTTGATGTGGCACAACGGTTGACCTGAAAAGCAGGTAGGTAGTTACGCACAGCCATCCATGTCATCCCAGGGTAAAATCCTGACTTAGTATTTCTGCTTATTTCCCTGCAACCAGCATGTTACCCCTGTTGTTTTGACAGTGAGGTGAGACCTACAGGATGTATAGGCTCTACTATGCACCAGTACATGTTTCTGATACTAATTTTAGCTCACTTTTTGTGACAAGGTAGAGTGTGGAGTGTGTTATCTTGGAGGCTGATTTGTGTGTCGTCTTTTCATTCAAACAGGGGGAATCTTCTGCCCCCATCTCCTTTTCTACTCCTTTCTTTTTTCTTTTTAAGATAAAGGAGAAGCTGGCTTTAGTCAGGGAATGCTTATGATGTCAAGAGGTGAAAGTATCAACTCAGAGTTACTTTTTGTGGCTGTTCGTAGCATCTATTTCAATAGGCAGGAAATGAAGTCTGTGTTGTGTGTCATCATAGAAGTTGGAATTGTAAGTAAAAATCTTCTTTTGTCCTGTTTTGTGATGAAATCATCCATGCTGTCCCATAAGACAGTGGAATAGCATGTGAAATAATTACTGCTAATTGAACCGTCCTGACTTAAAACCATTTCTTTAATCTGATTAGGCTAAATACATATCTGAGTGCTGTATGGGACAGTTAATGAACATATTTAGTAGCAAGGATCATGGTGAAAGTAGAAAAAGTTGAAATGAATAGTGGTCAGGAATTTTTCTTCCTCTTTTCCAACACTGAGAACTGGGATGTGAGGGCTGGCAGTGAGGGATGTTCCCTGTGTCCCAGGGGAAAGAATTTCTGCTGGTGTCTGAAACACCACAGCAACAGGACGAAGTTTTTTCTTTCCTTCGGGATATTAGTGCTCTGTGTTCTTCATGCAGGATAAATAAGCTTTCTTGCAGAATTATTTTGTCAAATTCTTTTAAGTGCAGTGTATTTGAGACATTTAAAAATCTATTTAAAAAGCACTTTGGGCCCATTTCTTTGTAGTCATTCTGTTTGCTTCAGCTTTATTCTTGTCCATTTTTCACTAGAAAATTTGATACACAGTTCTGAAAAAGGACAGACTCCCACCTTTTCATAATCAGTACCTATATACTTGCCCATTAATCAAGCATTTAGTAGACAGTGCAGTGAGCTTATTTCAAAAAGCAAGTTGTCTCACACGACAAATTGCTAAAGATGAAGGAATACAAGAAGTACCAAACAGCTGTAGTAAATTCTCTGAGGAGGAGGATTCAACTTGCTTCTTTCTTCCAGTGGTTGCATCGGCAGAGCTCCTCTCTGTGTGCTTTGTGTGGATCCGAGATTTCATCTTCGCAAAGGATGAATAAAACCATAGTCAGAGATTACCCAAGGTAAAAATGGCAGGCAAGCATTTTTTTCCTCATCCAGACCTTATGGAGGCAAAGGGCACAGATTTTAGAGTGTCCGTAGGGACTTGGGTTCATTTTCTAACCTGAGGTGAAACTGGAACAGAAGTTCTGTGCAAAGGGCTTTGTTTGCAGTGGAAATGGCTCATGGAAAGGACAGTACACCCTTTTATTTTAGGTCTTGGAAAATTTCTATTAAGTGAAAGGACCAGTATAATCAGATTGAAATATTATTTCTGGACCTTTTATTCTGTCTATTCCTTTATTGGCCTGAAAAAAATAACAAGATCGGGCAAAAAGGGAAAGAAGGGAACAGAAACATATGCTCAGAGCATGCAGGAGAATTTCAAGGCATCTGTGGTCCGTAGGTCCTTGTTGAATTAACCAGAAGAAAATTATTTTGGACCTTCATCCAGCTGCCACTTTTTCCCACTCTATCACCCACTTTAGAGCCAACTTTACCCAAGTAATGTGGAATTTTGTTCAGCCTTTTCCCAGAGACTCAGAGAACTGATAAAACCATGTGGTGAAAGGTATAGTGCCGTTTCTAAGATACCCTTAATGAGAAAACTCTTTTTCTTAATGGCAATAAACTGAACAACTCAAAAAAAAGGTTCTGATGTATTATAGTAGATGATCATTTTTACCATCAGCACAAAACTTGACCTTCAATTTGATCTGTGACCTGAAAAAAATTTTTATTAGTGCTTCAATACTGTCCCAGTGGTGTTCTGTGGGCTAATTCAGGGTTTGGGTGCGTAACATATGAGTATCATATAAAAATGGAGTTAGGTAGAGGTAGGAAGTGAGTCTATTCCCCAGAGAGGCTCAAATTACATCCATAATTAAGCAACAAGAGTAATTGTTTTAATTAAAGTTATGTGCTTTTCTTTTTTGACCTCAGGCTGTAGTTTTTCAGTGTGCTCTGGGACTTCTATTTTAGCAGCCATCGTGCGGCATACTTTCTTAGTAAAAAGCAGTATCATAGGAGGACATTATCTTGGATACCCTGTTATCTTGCAAAAGTATATTATTTCTCATAAATGAATATAAATGTAATGCATGATCCAGAATGTTTTACAAATGGTCCCCTTGGCTAGATTTCATCTTGCCAAATGTAAGACGTGATATAAAAAGTACTGTCTTTGCTAACCTCCTTTAGGTTTCTTCTAGACTGGTTTGGAAGAAACAGGCACTTTCAAAGCACAATTCAGTTCTTTAAAAGGAGATGAAATCATATTGTTACTAACTTCAATATCGATATCTGTATCCAGCATTTCCTTAGAAAGAGAGGTAGAGCTTTGTATGTACAATGCAACTGTACTTAGATAAAATCTCTTCATGAAGCATAGGAGTTTCTACATTGCCAGTAAATGTTTTGTCTTAAAAGTTTGTAGAATTGAAATAGCATATTTGTATGGAAAAGAAAGGATAAAAAAGCAAAAAAGACCGTTTCCCTTTGTATGTATATTCAGTGCATGTGGGTAGGTGCGGATTTATATATAAACTTGCTGTGTGTGTCTGAATGCTTTGTTTTTATAATTGCTCTACTTTTATCATTCCTTCAATTGTAGGCAAAACTTTCTTTCCCTATTCTGTGTATTTATAATATGTGCAGCCATCACCACAAGTGGGCTCTACTAATTGGTGTAATTGTGGTTTCCGTGATGAAAGCACTTTGTCTAGAATTATTTGAGCAATGAACAAAAGTGAGACCAGCTTGGAACTATCTGAAGTGTGCTTACTCTGTATATACGAATGCAGCTTCTAGCTGCAACAATTCAAGTTGGATCAGGTTCATTTGGTATAAATACGTGATCCAGGGAGAATGCGCTGAGCACTGACAGACTTCAAAATGGAAGTAGCTTGATGGTGCTGAAAACCTGCTTTATTTTATCCTCTCCTGAAAAGGTGTCTCAAGTTGCACAGCGCAATCTGCTGATAGCGCCTTCTTAATAAATAGCTTCATTTTAACCGTATTGCACGAGTCATGCGCAGAAATTAAGAGCTGCTGTTGGGCTTTGTTAGCGGATATGTGGACCTGTGATAAATTCCTGCCTTGCTTATGTTTTCCTTTGTTATTTGGTAATCTTCTAAGCAATGGTAAATATGAGTGAGAGCTGAGTGTGCTGCTTTATACAATAACCACTAACCTAATTCCTGCAGGGAAATGGGGCAGTCAGTGCTACTGTACGCTTGGGAGAAGAACAGCTTATGAGAGAGCCAATAAGTACCTTAAGATTGAATGCAAAATTGATAACATCATTTTGATTCAGCAGAGCAACTCAGTGAATGCTGCTCCCAAACCCCATTAGATTGATCAGTTCTGACGAGCATTACCTTACACGGCTTGGTGTAGATGCTGGACGCAGTCACTTGTTAAGTTGTTCATGCACTGGCTAGGTGATTTATCTCTCTACAAAAGTATTTAGCTCTCTGGGTTGCAGGATAATTTGTATATATTTGGCACTTGAAGTCAGTGTGCATCACTTCATTAGAGTTTATTAACTAGTCTCATATAATAGATCCAGCCACAGTCAGTCTCACATACAGGCTTGGCACCAGATATAGTGGGTCATGGTAAGTGAGTTGTTTGTAAGCTGGAGACTTGTTTAGAATTCTGGAAGTATGGAAGCCTTTGATTAAACTGTTATATAAATAGATTTCAAAGCATGAAGAGTGGAGGCAAGAAACCTGCAACACATACCTTTATGAGAAACTGTGGTTTGCCTTTTTCAGAGGGGACAGTCATAGTTTGTCCTCTGGGCTGGGTCTTCAGAAGACACAATCAATACAATCGTAATCCTACTAAACCTACTTGTTTTCAAATAAAATTGAAAACATTCATTTTCAGTATGAATTGAGCTGTGAAATACCAAACTTAATGTAGATAACTTCTCCAGCATTCCATATACTTTGTTCATTTTTAAGAAATACAGGGTTTTTTTTCTGATTTGAATGTCACAGTTTGCATTGCACCACATTATCATGAATGTTGAATTACACTGCAGCAATAAATATAAACCACTACTTATATCTACAAATGCTACAGCTACTTCCCTCCAAATGTTTGCATATTTTAAATAGTAACAAAAATTAGAAATGGAAAGCATTTTTTTTCTTTTAACCAGCATATAATAGACTGAATACATGAGTGCTTCCCTACCACACACTCATTTTTCAACCTGCCAAGACCAAATGTGCTTGACAAAGAATCGAGAAAGCAAGCAAAAATCAAAAATTGATTTAGGAGGCTTAGGCTTCACTTCCTCTGAGCAACTGGCTGTCTGTACTGTCAAGGTTTTTCATGTAAGTAAATTCCAATCATAAAAATGAAGAGTTATCATTATGATTGATGGTGCAGGAAATTTTAGGTCTAAAATGGTCAAGAAAGAATACCTGAGATGTGTGATCAAGTTGTAATGATGCTTAGTTACCAAGGATAACCAAGAGTCACCCTTCAACAGATGGGCTCCATGCCGAATTATCCACCCACTGATGAGTTGGATCTACCTTTTCTTTCTTTCCCTCTCTTGTGCTGAGGCGCAATATAGAAAATGATGATCAGGTGAATTCTCACGGGAATAAATAGAAATAATTTTTATAAAATGTTGTATCACTTGAGACTTGCTGCTACCTGAAGTCACCATTGATAAGAGGGACTCCTCACCATGGCATACGGTGCTACTACAGCACTGTCTTGCTGTTAGCTGCCCGTGTGGAATCTCTTTCCTGACTGAGTCCGTTAGAAGAGCAGTTGAATGAAGTAATGCATTATTTTGTTGCAAAGTAATGATGTTTCATATGTCTAATGCTTGAATTTCCTGAACATGTCATGGGAGTGCCTCATAGTGCATAGGGACCTTGAAGAACTTAATGATTTTTTAAAAATAAGTTTGTGGTTACAGAAAGGGCAGGCCCTAAGTGCCTTTGCTCTAAATTTTGACTTTTCCCGTGATGCACAGAGGCTGCAGCATGTTGTTTATTCAGCAGGACTAGGCAGACAAACAAGGTCATTAGGAAAATCATAAACTGCAAGGTAGTTCTATTGTCTCTTGAAATTTTAACTATACAGTAAAATACGATGATTTCAGCACAGTACAGACCCTGCTTTTTCACTCTAATTAGATTTGTTCTAAACATTTGCAGCTAAAGGCCTTTGCAGAGGAACAGAAAAGAGGAGCCAGACTGCGACTGACCTTTTCAATTTGTTCAGGGGCCAGGCAAAGGTGCACTACCTTGGTCATTTGTAGAACAGTTTAATAATCTCAAACATTCTCAATTTTCGCTAATTACACCCAGATACTCAGTATGTCCTAATGTTCACTGACAAAAAGTTATTTATGTTTCCCAATCAGTCAAGAAAACTGGTATTTCTCTACATATTCTCAGCGTCTTGGTAGGTGAAGAGACCACCGGGTTATGGGGAAATATGTTATATTGTGATTGCTACTGCCACTGCTCAGTTTTCTTGCTTCCTGCTGTTTTTTAAAAGCAGTTTTATTTCAAACTGTACAAGAGAAAATGCTTCAGGGAAGAAGCATCTGTAGCAATAGCCAGGGAACAATCTCTATCCCCACAGTAATTCTTTGGTTGTTTGACCTCGTACTTTTAATCTCCTCAAGAAATTTATTCCTTGACCTCATAGTTCTAATCCTGTCACAAATTTTATTCCTCAAATTTACAGTTTAATCCCTTTGCTAATTCCACTCCTGAGCTCCAGGTTGAGTGGGGTTTTGTGTTAGCACATATTTGAATCTGGTATTTGACAGTCAGATATGAACCTTTCTTACTGTGCTGCCTTGGCTTGTTTCTGGTTTAAAGCTGAAGTGGTAGGAAAATAATTAGAAGATGCTTTTATATACGTACGTAAATGTATTCCAGGGGACATCCAACTATTTCTGGGCCAAGAAGTTATTGTGAGACATTTAGGTTGGGAAATTCAGGTGAGCAGTTGCAATTTACCTTAACAAGGGTATCATTTGCTTAGATGAACATTAACCTACTCTTAAGATGAGTCTCTTGAACTTGATTATTGTATTATTACAATTATGTCCTCTGGAGGATTTGAGTTAGCAAGATCTGCAAATGAGTAGGATGTTCAGGCTCGGAGATTAAGAGGAAGGTTTGAGTTTCAGTGTGCGTTCCTATATTTGAACGAAAAAAGGAATATATATTTACTGACCAGCACATAGCAGAGGCCAAGTACGTGGAGGTGAAAGGCACTGCATCCTGTCCTTTTTCTTCTATTCAGTTTCCCACAGTGCATCAGTTTTTAAATTGAGGATTAAATCTTCAACATTTTAGCCCCTTTCATGAAGGGCTTTCTTTTTCTTTACTTTTCCCTTTTTGCCAGTTATTTAAACCCATCTGCTGTTTACGTTTTGTCACTTTGAGTGCTTACTCCCTTTCTTTAGTCTTGTTCCCTTCTGTCTGTCACTCTATGAAAATAATTGTGGTATTTGGAAAGTTCGATTGAAAGTTGCTCAGTTTTGTCTGTGGCAAGTCCTTTTGCTGGCAACTACACTAGGGCATGTAGATACTTTTTTGTCTCTGTATATTTAACATTAAAACTTCATTTACCAAAGGCAGAGTGGAGTGCAGGCAGCTGGAGTGGTAGTGACTCCCAACATCCACATTAGCAGCCTTGCAGAAATGTGCTGTTGTGCATCTGTGCTTAAAGGTGATTTTCAGGATTTTCAAATGCTGATGAGCAATTATACCTCGAAATAGCAGGGAGGCATTTTTCAAATGCTGATTTATTGTTTTACTCTCACTTTACTGGAAAAAAACAGTTTACTGCTTTAGAACCTTTCTGTTTGTTTATCTGTTTGTTAGCTTTTGATCAGCTATAGAGCTAGATGGTAAAAAGTCTGACAAAAAGTTCCTCAGGAGTATCAGACAAAAAAGAGGAGGAAATGCAGTCAAAATTGTTCCTGGACATCTTCCTGCTTTCCATCCCGATAACTCAGTTTCCCAGAAGCTAACTTGCCTGACCTGGGATAAAACTCATCAGTGCCAATTATCATTACCATTATTATTAAATAGCACCATTTAATTAAGACGATTCTGTCTGCTATGCCTCTGCCTCTATTTTATTTCCCTGCCCTTTCTGGATCCACTCAACAGTCTCAGCAATTTAAATATTAAATACCTGACAGAGCATTGACTATGGAAGACAGTGTGTTTTAAAAACTGTAATGCAAAAGCCTTAAAACCAGGTATGTCAGTGCTCCCTGTATTTTAGTATCAGTGTCAGTTGTGTTTCATTTGTTAAGTGCAAAAGTAGTGGTGGCATCAGAGATAACAGAAGCGCAGACCTGATGTCAGAGATCTCATCTGCTAGTAAAACTTTGAATGTGTTTCTGATGTTAATGCAAGCACAGTGACCTCCAGGATGAAGCCAAATGCTCATCCCTGCAAAGTCGGATGGCTCAGCTCTGTCATAACCAAGGCTCAGCAAAGTTGCGCCGTATAGATGCATTATTTGTTTTGGCAGTTTTGAGATTGCAGAGTGGAGAAGGCTCAAACAGGAAAGTAGCATTATGTATGTAGAAAGAGTGGTTATGAAGAAACTGAGGTCAGGGGAGGTTTTGTGTGTGTGCAGAGCTGCAACAGGAAAAACAATGTTTAGGAAAATGGCTGAGGTTGATGGGACACTTGTGTGGTTTCATGCCCCAGTGCTGAAACTCTGACTATTCTGGATTAAAGACAACTGTGTGACCAGGCTTGTAAGAGGAGAACTGAGCCATCTTTTCTGGTAGGGAAAGACATATACGTATGTCTTTTATGAGACATATACAGGATGTATACTTATGACACTATATATAGTGCATACACAGGCCTTCTCTATACACGCACGGGTAGACTCACTCTTTAACCAGGTTCCCTGTCAACTTTGAAAAGCTGAGGGACCCATAAAATGGTGTGATAGAAAATGCAAAGACTGTCTCTGGAGCACAGGAATATTACAGTGAAAGGAAGAGTGAACACTCATGAAGACAAACCCATAAATGCCTTGTGTCAAAATAGATCAGATTATTTCTTAAATATGAAGTTTAATTGAAATAAACTGTATTTGTATCATGATGGAAGTCATGGCTCAGGTATGCTTGAGGTCTTGTGTTAATTCCAGTTCTCTGGGGTGTTTCTTAGCCCAGAGATTTCTTTACACTCTATCCTGTGGCAGATGCTTTATAGGCATGTCAGTCACTCAAGCTGCTGTATTTAATGCATGCATTACTGTTAACACAGAAGGTGTTAATATCTGTAATGATATTTCCTTTGAAAAAGCCAGCAGCATTTATTCTAGCTCTTTATCTTTAATGTGATTGTCAAGATGTTGCAATGTTGGAAAAGGAAATGGTGACATTCAAGCCACCTCAGAGTAGTAATTCCATTAGAGCACTTTCCAATTCCTTAGCTATGGCCTTGGCTTCTTTAATTAGCAGAGAAATGTAATAGAGATGTATTAGTGAAGGGAATTGGAGTGTTTTCTGAAGAAAGAAAAATGCCCACTTTTCTGTTACAAGTGTGAATAAACATCCACAGCTGAATTGGATCCACAGGACCATCTCCTACGGTTTGCTTTGGATGGTGAAAACCAGAGATTACAAAAATGCTCCACCACTAGTAACAAGTTTTCAAAGTAGTAGCTGAAGCTGCCAACATCCTTTTAAATTGTAGATGCCTTTTATCTGCATCCTGGGTCAGAGCGCTGGACGGGAACAATATGGAAATAGCCAAATAAGATGGCCATTGCCTAGTGGGTTGTTGTTGAACACAGTGGATATTCAAAAATTGGAGATCCCATGAGCAGCAGCTTACAAGGCAGAGTGGCTCCTCTGCCCATCTGAGACTCACCACCACGAATGCAGTGGAAGCCAGCAGTTGTGCTTTGAAAGGACCCAATATGGTTCAGCACAGCAGGGTGGCTGCCCTTGCCTTGTGTATTAGAGGAGAAGCTGATCATCAGAATACTTTGCTAGGACCTGGACAACACGTCTTCTAGGTCCCAGGTCACCCTTCTAATTTGTCCCTCGTATTGAAACCTGCCCTGGGCTCCCAGTTGTTCTCTCCCAGGTGAACTCATTCATCTCCTGTGAACAAGCCTGGCTGTTCATTTTTAACTCTTCCCCACATCCTAGTTTCAGCAACCACTGTTTGCAGGTGCCTGTGTTTGGTCCCTCCTATATCCTTGCCAAGTCTGTTTCTCTCTGCAGAAAAGCAACATTGAAGGTGACTCAGGAATATTTAGATTACAAAAAGAAGCAGAAGATGATTCTGAGTAATTCCAGGGTTAGTCCTCATTGCAACACAATGATGCAGGCATCTGAATTTGCTTAACCTTTGTGTTCTGGTTACACTTCTTCTCTGGACCTGTTCCATGATGTCCAAAGACCCGAACAGTGATCCATATTTCACTTTGCAAGGCACTCCTCCAAGTGAAATTCTCTGTTCAGAATGTTTATGCTGAAATACTCTGGCATTGAGGTGAAGCTGTGTGTACTGACCAGTTTCATCTGCAGTACAACGTCCTGAATTCCTTTTTTGAAAATTTCAATGAGTAAGAGCATTTAATACAATTAGATAATCACATCAAGAGAAAAAGCAAATTTTTAAATAGAACACTTCTTCAAAAATTGGTATTTTAGAAGATGTTTTAGTTCTTGAAAAATCAAATTAGCAAGATTGTATTTTCTGTGCAAATGCTTGCTACTTTTGAGGGCTTTTCCCAACTCCTGCAAAAACCTTTGAGTATATTAACGTGTAATTATAAAATGTCCGAAAATGGTAAAGCCATTTTATACTCCTTATAAAGAAGAGTGAAAATGATGAGATTGTTTTATACTTGGAAAAATATATATTTTTAGCATAAATAATAGGCTTTTCTTTCTCAAATGGTTTTCATTGTATATTTACTGCTATTTGTGTGGAAAGCAGCAGCTATAGTATCATTCTTGAGAAACTGAAAACAGTCAGCTGCAAATAAACAGCCGGGTGGTTACTGGGGATCTGGACAAAGAGGAGGAGATTGCACCTGCGTTTACTATCCTGGTGCAGCTAAATTCTTAATATCTCCAGTCACCCAATTTTTCATTTATTTTCTTGGCCAGATATAGTGCCAGGGTAACTAAGCAAAGCAGTGCTTAAATTCGTCTTTCTCTGTCATTCCCTCTTTACTTCTGCCAGTGCTAAAATCAATACACATCTCCCAAATAAGTCTCTGAAGAAGCTCGAGGCAAAGGAATCTGTCTCCAGGTTTGCTGTCAGAACAGTGTTAATGCAGCACTTCCAATAATGCAGATAATGTGAAACGGTCTGGATTTAGACAGTTTTTGGTTTCTCAGAATAGATGGCAGCTTTTCTGTATTGATTTCAAATAGATCATGAAATGTTCATGTATTGAAGGTAAAAAGATTCTATAAACTTTTACAAAGAACTGGAAAAAATATTATGTATTGCCAATGAAATCTTAGTCCTATTACTCATCTTTTATCCACCTTTCTTTCCCTTCCCTTCTCTTTCTTTCTTAGCAAGGAACTGTTGAAAAGAAGTTCTGTCAGCTTATAGGGAAGGACTATTGCAGTTGTTTGAGCTTGATTTTTCTGATGCCAGTTTTATGTAACTTATGTCTCCAGAACTTCTATTGTCACTTTTCTCTAAATAGAAGACATCACACCTAATATAGAGTCTTTTTATCTTTTTGTCATTTAAATATATTACCCATAAATTTAGAACCTGTTAAAAATTATTTTTAGTTAGGAAAATAAAGTGCTGGGTAATGTTCTTTTTCTCCCCTCCATTTATCTATGAAGATAACATTTTCTCAAGTAACTTTTTCAAAAGGCTTTCCTATTACAAGTTATTTGAAGTGCATATTACCAGACTAATTAAAATTCTTACATGACTACCTTTGCTGTTACTTAGCTTGTGGCTGTGCTATGGGCTTACAGACGAGTTCATCATAAAAGCCTCATTGCATTATTAAATAATGCAAAATACAGTTGGGATACACAGTTGTGTTCAGTTGTGCAGAAACACAGTTGGGATATTTTCCTGGAAAATGTTTCATATTTTTGTAGAAAGCATCCTTATTTCTTAACTAGTGATGATCCGCACCTTCCCTGACGGGAATCATCCCCTTCCAAGGTAACACAAGCTTGCTGTATCCTGAATAAAACTGTCTGTCCAAAGCAGTGACCTGACCAACTGGTGAATGTCCTACAGAGCCACTAGTTCACTGGTAACGGTATAGTATTAAGTCACATTTTAGATCCATGCAGAGGACAGAGTCACTGCTTCTTCGTGGACAGGTTGTACTGCCCTTGTCATCATTTTACAAAATGGTATTTGAATGATTCCATTCCTATCTGAAATAAAATAAGTGAGACATAGTGAGAAATAGACTTGCTTCTGAAGGACTGTGATATGTATTTTTAGTAGTTGATATTAGGAAATAATATTATTTTATTTTTCTCTGAAGGAAAATGAAAGTTAGCACATGGAAGATAGGTCACGATAAACATGTTCAATAGCCTTTCCCAGATGTCACCTCAGCCTGTGTAAGAATCAAGAGATCAAAAATATGAGAGTTTTCTTCTTCCAGTAATTAAGAAAAATCAAGATACCAGATGAGCAGTTACTTTAAAACCACTAGTAATAATGTGGTACTGAAATGTGGCACAATGTGACCTGTCTTAACATCCTCATGACTTTAAATACAAAGATACTCAGTGCAGCCCTTAAAAACCTGAATGCAAATACAATAGGAGTATTGCAGAAATCCCTTACTAGTGAGTAAATTGGGAAATTATTAAAGCTGTTAACGTTTTTGAGGGAGATTATTGTTTCAATAGAAGATGCTAATTTGTCAAAGGGGAAGATTATCAAACTGATCTTGCCAACACATGTTTTCAAAACTTGTTATCACACTGTGTCCTCTTCCTTCCTTTCTGTCTTGGTAAATTCTATATGGAACAAACTGACCTATCCATTTTATCATTAAGCATCCTTCACTTTGAGTTTGAATATAAAATAGTGCAAAACAATTTCATTTTTTTCCTATCACCTCCTATCTTTTTTGTTGAGGAGGGGGGTGACGACAGGCATAAGGGGACATGCTTTGCCATGCATGTTGCACACTGACTCTGCTCAGTGACATTAATTCCTTTATTCTTGTCTCATTATGAAGCAATTAATGATTCTACCTCTGCACAAGACAGAAGGAGATTTGTGGGGTGGACACAGGGTTGCTTAAATTCTCTGTCATCTCTGCACGGGGTTGAAAGGATCATTTCTCATCCTGTACTTGGTCCCTCTCAGTATATGTCCTTTAAATTACTTACAATTTGCTGATAGCTCTTAGAGGGTGAACCTGAAAGTTGACAGAACATTAATTTTGTGTAAATGAGATGGAGATGGGTAAGCTCTTACTAATTATAATCAGAAAATGGTAGCCTTTGAGAATTTTAATTTGTTGTTATTTTGGTTAGAGCAGTCAGAAGTGGCTTTCCTAAAGGAAAATAAATACATTAGGTAAATAAATCAGTCCTTGAATCCAGCATGAGCCTGCCCAAAATAATAATAATAGAAATGAAATTTAATAATAGCCTTATGCCTCTGAAGAGTGAAATGGAGGTAATGCCAAAGACTTCAATAGCAAGTTTGTTATTATATCTGACTTGGTAGTTAAGATATTGTTAGCTTCTGCCACAATTCCTAGCCTAGCCTTGTTGATGAATCATCATCAACAACAATAAAAGCACATTTAACTCAGCAAGTCTGTTAATAATGTAAAAATGAAAATAAATTAATATTTTCTTACCATAAATAAACCTCGTTTATTCTCAATCTGTATTAGTTCTGCAATATTAAGTATGTAGTTTTGAAGAGCAGAACCAGAGCTTTAGTGGTGTATAAAAATAAAAATAATGGATATAGCTAATATTCTGTTTCACTAGCAACTTTTACAAGGACAAATACACTATGAGGGTTGTTCCCGCTGTGTGTTTCAGATACGACTGTGATTCTCTAAATGGATGTAATCATCCAAGGTGCTGCAGTATAAGCAGTGTGATAACTGTCTAAAACCAGTCCAAAAACTGAATGTAGCGACTGAGCCATTCCCAGTCTTCCCTTTTTCAGGGATGCCTTCAAAACATGTAATTAGGAAGGAAGGTGTCTATTAGGTTTGTAACAGCTGTTGCTTTGAGTCCCTGTGCTTTGCTACCTGGAAACTCATGGAGGAAGGGTACCTCTTCCTTGCAGTGCCCTGACTCCTGCATTCTAGTGCATGTATAGACATAAGCAGGGCATGCTTTGGGGCCAGCATTTGGACAGTCATCACTACTGTGCCATGGGAGCAGCCCATCCTGTCCCAGTGGACGTATGATGGTGGTGGCACGTGGAAGGTAGTGGCAGATGTGGAGATGAGTTCTCTGTTTCTTTTTTTGTCTGAATTTGAGGGGAAAAATGCAGTTGGGGTGAGTGTGATGCATTGTCCTCGGTGTTCTGTGGGTGATAAAATGTGTCCCATGTCTTAGACCAAAGCCACATTGTGGAGCAACACGTGAGAGAGCTGAGGTTGTTTAGCCTAGAGAAGAGGAGGCTGAGGGGAGACCTCATTGCTCTCTACAACTACCTGAAAGGAGGTTGTAGAGAGGAGGGTGCTGGCCTCTTCTCCCAAGTGACAGGGGACAGGACAAGAGGGAATGGCCTCAAGCTCCGCCCGGGGAGGTTTAGGCTGGACGTTAGGAAAAAATTTTTCATGGGAAGGGTCATTGGGCACTGGCAGAGGCTGCCCAGGGAGGTGGTTGAGTCACCTTCCCTGGAGGTGTTTAAGGGACGGGTGGATGAGGTGCTAAGGGGCATGGTTTAGTGTTTGATAGGAATGGTTGGACTCGATGATCTGGTGGGTCTCTTCCAACCTGTTTATTCTATGATTCTATGACTGGATGATCCGGTGGGTCTCTTCCAACCTGGTGATTCTATGATTCTATGATTAGAGAAATCAGACAGAGCTTTGGCTGCAAAGAGCCCCAAGTCTTCGATACTGCTAGTAACTCCAGTAGGAGCCACAGGGCAGAAGCTGATGAAGCTATTAGTTATGGTTACTTCAGTAAAACATGTCTCTTGTGATGAGACCTTGCCGTTTGGCAGCTGAACTAAAGATGCTTCATGTGACAAAGTTGTGCTGTGATATGCCAGAGTGCTAAAGATGTGCAGTCTTGACTAGTTTTATCAGAAGAAACTTCAGGAAAAAACCCCATTTTTAGCCCTATTATTCTGATAAAACATGGCTGTAAAGGTCGGATCGTGAATTATTTTTTATGAATATATGTGAGGCTGAGGAGCTGGTGGAAGTGAGATGTTCTGTATGAATTCTTCAGAAACATCCAGGGATACAGAAATATGGTGTCATTTCTTACAGTGTCATGGCAACCAGCTCTACTCAGAGGAGGCATCATCAATTAGGTTAAATAATTAGGAATAACACTGCGTAAAATGAGGAAGAAGAGCTTAGAGTGATGTCAGGTGGGAGGCAGTTAAGCTTCTAAACAAAGTAAAAAATATGCTGCATCACTTCTGGACGACTTGAGCAGAGGCTGAAAGGAGACATGAGGGGGAGACAGAAAGGGAGGGAATGAGATAGTGAAAAAAAGCTTATGGTAGAAACTTATTCAGATAACATAGGAAGTGTTTAGATGAACCTTTAGTTTTATTGAAAATTACATGTTTTGAAGAAAAGAATTAATACGCATAATTTTTTTTTTTTACTTCCTAACTTTGTTTTCAAGATAACAGAAGAGGCTTCTCTTGCTCATTCTCTTTCTGTGCTTTTGAGATCTTTTACACTAGAAAGAATCTGGAGAAAAAAGCTTCTCTTCGTTTTCTGATGGAAAGGTTTTAAAAAATAAGAGGAAATGATATTTTATTTTTTAAAAAATTCATTTTGATGCTGGAAAGCATACAACATAGGGAAGAAACAAGACATTACATTTCTGCTTTCACTTTAAAAGATCCTCTACAACTACAATGTCAGATGAAGAAAATCCACAAATGTTATTCTCTTTGGGGTTTTTTTGCTAATCTTTAACCTATTTTATTAGAAAAAAGTGGCAAAATAATAAAATGAGGAATGATAATTTTTAAACACAATAAATGTCTCAGTTTTATAAAACACTTCATTTTGAATTTTCCAATGAGAAATAGAACAGGAAGTATCGAGGTAAACTACAGGTATGGAACAAAATTGAATCATATATCTTCATAAAATATATGCCAAAATGTGAAATATTGAGTGGCTGTGATATTTTTTGGTTTTGATTTGCTCCTAATTAGTAACATTATCTATCCTTCCATATGTACAGTATCCATGTTGCAAAGAACTTACTATGAATAGACATGAAAAAAAATGGAAATAGTTTCCCAAAGGCCTTTTGCCCTGCCTTTGGGAAACTTCCCATACAGATTCTCAAAGGAAAAGCTAAACATACCTGTTTATTGCCAACTCAAAAACTCACTAACATCAGCAACTACTTTCCGTTGACCTCAGTGAATTATGGATCACAACCTCTGGGAAAAATTAGTTGAGATTATATCATTGAGAACCAGCGCAGGTTAGCTTGTAAATTTGGTTCAAAATGTTTTTATTTAGGTTAGGTAAATGTGTTCTAATGTTATGCTTACTAATATGTACTTGCAGGAGTAAATGCTTACATAAAATGAGAAGTATGTGAAAGATTGTTTCTCCCAATCATCAGCAGAGGAGATGAAGCAGCTCTGCTCCATAGATAATAAATTTGAATATCTTAAAAGATTAAAGGATGTATTTTCAGTTTGATCAAACAAACTGTGGGGAATAAAATGAACTCCTTTGGGATTGGGTTTGCAAAAGTGAATAAAAAATTTAAAGAAAACAGCTTTGCAAAGTCAACTACAGTTAATAGTTCAGTATGAAATTAATGTACTGTACTGCAGAGGCTTGGGAACAAGCAGGCTGGAAGGCCTGAAAAGATGTACTAATAAATGGGTTGTTGAATTCCATTTTCATTGGGTTTGAAGAATTCATTCTGCAAGGCTTAAAACAGTTTCTTATTCACAGAAGTAATTAGTGGTGGGAACAACTGAATGTGAATGATACCTGCAGTAGGACTACCTTGTTTAGGTCAGTAACACAGAAGGACCAGAAGACTGAAATTCCTCATTCTATGTACAATCCCTATTCTGTCTATAATTTCAGATGCCATTGTCCTTAGCAAAGGAAATTAATAACATCCATGCCCATTATAAGTGCCTCAACAGCTGAGAAGTAACTGAGGATGCTTCATGGACTGGCAGAATAAGTGGGAAGAAAGACACCGAAGTAATAAATTTTCCTTCAGCTATCAGATTTTGACAAAACATATTTCTTTCAGCTATCAGAATATGATTAAAAACATTGAAGGCATCAAGGTCACTTAAAGCAGCCTCTTGGATTCATAGCTGATCTCACTGTTACTTGAATAAAGACAGTAGATGTTCAGCGTCTTTCCATAATGACTCATGCAATGATGTGACACTGAGACTGCCAAACTGGAGGCTTTTAAAACGCATGCTTATTCTTGCTGCTAAAGGGTTAATGTTCAAAAGACATCCCATAACTTTTAGAAGTGTTGGGTCACATCGTGACATTTTTATTCTGTCAAATCTTTCATTTATTTTCAGTGGACCTCTAGGGTTGCCTTAATCACTCAGGAATAAAATCCAAGAAAGAATAGCTTTACCTGCATTTGCCCTGCTCTGGGAAATAGTCCTGCTTGTAGTGTAAAGTTCCCAGTTATTAGCATCTAAGCCATGATACTAGCATATACCTAAAAAAAAAACCCTAAGAAACAATTTAATTTTGCCCAGATTTTTTTTTTTATCCTTTACCTTGTAGTTGTATTTAAAGGCAGCTCTACTCCCTTGTGCGGAATGGGTCTTTTTTCTGCTTAATACTGAAATTAGGGTTTCTGGTTTGCCTTATAAATCCCACCACAGAAACAACTGTGGAAAGGACAGATGAAATTCAGTATCAGTGCATGCAAATTAGTACATGTAGGCAAAAAATAGCCAGCTATACCTATAGCAGTTAGCAGTCAGGAAAGACATCTGGATGTTACTGCAGATAGTTCCTTGAAAATGTCAGTGCAGTATTTGGTACCAGTCAAAAAAAAGGCAAACACGATTTCGAGGTAAGCAGTTGAACTTAACATCATTGCACCACACTGCGCTGTTCTAAAAGAAGATTTTGTAAGAGTAAAAAGAGTATCTAAATGATGATGAGAATGAAGAATTCCACGACTTTGTTAAAAGGAGAGATCACATAGACGAGTGCTCTTCATGACTGAGAAAATACAATGGGGGAAGGCTTATAGAAATCAAGAGTGGTGCACAGGAGGTGAAGAGGAGCAATTACTCACTTTCTCACAAGGGGAGCTGAGGGTGGCCAATGTAAAAGCTAGAGCAGCCAGACTTGTAGAATACCATGACAAAATACCTCATCATCATTTTGTGAGAAAAAGTAGAAATGGTTTTGTGGAAAGGATTTAGGTTGGTGGAGATGTCTGATTGGTAGCTCATAAATACCATATTTTGGATGCAGTGGACAGTTTAGAAAGTTCCTGGGCTCTGGGTTCATGGAAATTGGAAAGAGTAGCCCATGACAGAAGGTACCCTGTCCACCCTCTTTCTTGTAGTCTTACCACAAGTATCTGGAAGGGGCTGTAGTTAGAGGGAGGATTTTGGCTTAGACGTACAATTGATGTCATGTTGTATGTTGCTGGGCACATCGCTGTTGACCATACACATCCCAGGCATCTTCCAGTTGGTGTCTGGAACTTTACAGCAAGAACACCATTGTCTCAATGACAGTAGCTTCACTGCAGCATCCAAGAACAGAATAAATGGATTTTAGTGAAACATTTGAAAATACTTTGAAACCACCACAAAAAAAGTCAAAGGAAAGTGATAAAATACACTCAATTATTCTCCTCAGATACTCTCCAGACATCAATGTAATTTCATTGACTTCAGTGAAATTAGTGTTAATGTAGGAATGGAAATGCAGCAAATCTAATTCCAGCATCTCCTTCCTGGAATAGTGAGCAAGAAAACAGAGAGGTAATCAGATAGAAACAAATGCTGATCAGAAGGAGTTGGACAGAGGGGAGGAGAGCTTCAGGAGTGGCTGCCAGGAAATAAAGACACTTTTGCAGCCTCACATAGTCATGGAGAGTTCAGCAATGTCTGCACAGAGGCTAAAAGGAAAAGCCAGTGTTTTTGTTGTTTTAGTTTGCCAGTGTATGCAATCTTTTGTTGTTCGGTTGAATATTCTCAAATGCCTTCTACCAGGAAAGCATCAATGGCTAGTAATATTTTAGCAATGTTTTCATTCTTGGTATTGTGGGGAAGGAAGTAGTGGAGAGCTGTGGAACTGGTGGAAATGGGTGGAGGTATTGTGCTTGATTTTGTGTTTTGACAGCTCTTGTTTCATCTGAAAACTGAGTTCCTGTGACCAGTTCTACATATATATTGCTGTCTGACTTTGTGATCCTCTGTTAAATAATAAAAAAATGTATTTTCCAGCCTAAAGGAAAGCTGGGGAGTGGCTCTTTATCATGGAGTGCAGGAACAGGACAAGAGGGAATGGTTTTAAGCTGAAAAGGGGGAAATTTATGTGAGGTATTAGGAAGAAATGTTTTACTGTGTGCGTAGTGAGGCACTGGAAGAAGTTGCCAGGAAAAGTGATGGACGCTCCATCCCTGGAGGTGTTCAAGGCCAGGCTGGGTGAAGGTTTAAGCAACCTGATCTATTGGAAGATGTCCCTGCCTATGGCAGGGGGTTGGAAGTGGATGGGCTCTAAGGTCCCTTCCAACCCAACTATTCTATGATTTTATGGTTTAGGGTGTTGCCTGCCATTTTGCCATGCCATTGCTCTTCAAGTGCCAAGTTTGTGGCACTTGCAAAGGTGCACTTGGAGAGCTTCTTCCTAGGATCATAGATGTTTTCTCAAGTGCCATAAGAAATATCAAAATGTACTGGGATTCAAATCCATGTTGTGTAGGAGATGAAACCCTCTTGCTAAGCACATTCACGCTAATATCTTCCCCAAAGACACTTCTCCACTGATGAGAAGTGGCTCTGAGTGGTGGCGAGTGACAGCAAAGCCACAGACCCATGACTGAAACATAGTCCCTCCAATGTGTCAGGACTGGGTGGTGGATGTACTTTATATACATAAAGGGTTAATTGATAATCCTGAATTGAGGCCAACTTTTTTCCTCCCCCTTCCTCCTGGAAGGATGCAGTACAGAGTAGCATGTGTGATTTCATTGAGTATAAAAGTGGAAAACATGCTCATTTTTGCAGTTTGGTTTCACTTGGCTGTTGCCTGGTTTACAAGACGAACACCGAGGAAGCTCTGAAGAAGCTGTCAGGCTCAGTGACAGCTCAGCATCTGCCGCCGCTAAATCAATGCTACGATGAAGGACAGGTTCCCAAAGTGGATGATCAAAGCACAGTAGAGTTAATTCAGCCTGGAAGCCTAAAAATATGAGTGTGAAATATTATAGATAAAACCAACATTATTCCAGCAAAACACGAGAGGGGCTGAGGAGCAGCCATGAGCAGCAGCCGGCCCGAGCGTGATCTGTGGAAGGAGTGGGGAGCAGGCTTCATGTCAGTCACAGGAAGAGATGCTTTGACAAAATGAAAACCTGATGCTAATAAATCAGGTAAAAAGGGGTTGTGTTGGCCCTGATTGCTAGCAGTGTGCTCAGTTTGCGTTCTGTGGAACATATTCCATAATAATATAAACTGGGGGGGGAGGGAGGTGAAGCTAATGATCATTATATTTTCTCTTAGCCTGTTAAGACTTTTTTTTACATCAAAATAGCGTTTTCTTCCATTGTTCAGATTTCAAAGGTTTACAAGCATAAAACTGGAGGAAATGACCAGGTTGGATGAGGCTATGAGCAACCTGATATTTTGGAAGGTGTTCCTGCCCATGGCAGGGAGGGTGGAACAAGATGATCTTTAAGGTCCCTCTCAATCCAAATCCTTCTATTATTCTATGATTTTAACATCATAAATCTGGTGGTGAATTGTTACAGCTTTTTGTGGAACTCTTATATTTGTTTTCCCTTTTGGTTTTAGAGGAAACACTTCAGGGACAGCAAATTTAATTTGAGATTGACTGTCAGTGTTGCATAGAAAATTTTAGATACGAAGTTTTGCTTGGCTCTGTCCAGAGATATTGGATTGGCAGGACTGAGAATTAGAGAGAAACTGTTTCTTAGATGATGTAGATGAGTAAGAAGCATTCAGTTCTATTGTTCAGTTCAATGTACGGAGTTTTGTGGTCTTTTTATAAAGCAAAGTTACTCTGAAAATAATAGGGTGTAAACATCATCTCCAAAGCTGAGGCTTTTAATTTTAACAGTTCAGTGCTTTATTTTATTCCTTTTGTTCCTAAAAATACTCTATAATTGCATAAAAAATGTATCCTCATGTAGAGTTCAGTTTTATGAATTAAAATACAGGAAGAAAGAACTACTGAATAGAAGTGGCATGCTTTACCTATGCTCTATCTAAATAATATTTTCAGGTAAATATTGTATTAGAATGCACTGTTAGGCAAGCAGTTGTGTTTACTACACCTCTCAGGACTATCCATGGCCTGTTTTTATAGCTGGAATCACTTGTCTAATTGTCCCAAATCCATTCTCATTAATTATGCTGAGATAAAATTGAACATTCAATTAAATAAGTAAAGTTAGTTACATTTGAAAGAAGTGGAATGAATGAACAAATTAGAAGGCTGGAAGGAAAATGACTGCAGAAGGTCTGCGCCCGTTCATATTAGATCTTGACCGTTACACTTAGATACAGGTGTACCTCTATGAATGTTCATGTATATATATGTCTGTTTCTGAGTACCTGAAACACACCAACACGTAGATTTTTACAGCACAAAGTTTTACACTGGCATACACAGAAAAAAAAGCCTAGGAGCAGAGAGCTAAAAATATTTTCTAGTACAGTCCGGTACTTTGAAGGTGTGTTTACAAATTTCCTATTATATTTTAACAAGACACGCAGTTTAGGTGGTGTTCTTCAGTGTGCAAGTGATGTTTTTGGCATTCTGCCTCCAGCAACATTGTTATCTTCGCTTCATCTTAATGTGACAAGAACTTCTTGGTGTCTCACTAAAAAATTCCGTTAAAAATATTAAAGAAAAAAAGAAAATCCACAACAGAAAAAAACCCTCATAGCTCAAATCCAGCAACAAGCTGTCAAGTTGTTTCACGTGGCAGTACTGACAGCTGCCAACTTTGCTCAGAGACCTTTTTTTCTGGTGATGATTCCTTTGGTTCCTCTGTTTCCATTTAATAGTGTTGGAGACCCTTTGTGTCTTGTGCTTGTTACTGATGACAGTTTTGACATGGTGAGGCCCAGTGAGGAAGGTACATGGGATGGCTTTGAGCCACAGATCTCAGTGCCAGCCAATAATAACACTAAAGACAGGACTCGGGGAAAGCACCTGCTTTATTTCTTTGATGGAGAAGGGAAAGTGGAAGATTTATGATATTGGTCGATGATTGTCTGACACAGTTCAGCTTTTTTCAAAGTATTGGAGAGATTTGCATGAAAATGAAGCAATGTGAAAGATAATGTTCAAAATGAAGAATATTATAAATAAGGGACGGAACAAAGTGCTGGACACATGGGCTTGCTGGCATTCATGACAAACATAGTTCTCATGAATTATGGTCATCTACTGTGCCTCTACTTTCCTTCTGCACTGACTGTAATTCCTCCAGGGAGGTGATTGTGTTGTAATTAATATTTACCATTGCTAGACTTTATGCAGCGTGTGAAATGCTAGATGTGCCATTTGGTAAGAAAGGGATGGATTTCTGAAGAAACAAATTGATGAAGCTTTAGTATAAGAAATGGTTTAGCTCATTTCACTAGTGAATTATTCTCTGATTTTATGTCATAATGTTCCTATAAATGGAAACTTAAATATTCCTCCCCCAACTGTCACCTCAAAAAGCTGTGACCCATTAGACCCAACTTCCACTGCGTATGAATTATGTAGAAAAAGCCCTAACTCTCAGCCTTATACTGCAGAGTTCTTGGGGAAGAAGTTTCCAGATTTAGGGCCCCACCGCTACAAGATATGATTTTTCCAGGCAGAGTAAGGTTTTTGCCACTCAGTTAATGCAGGGTAATTCTATTTGCCCTGCTGCCTGTTGTGGTGTAATTGAAGCCACGTTTCAGGCTGTGCCTTCCCATATGGTGCTCAACAACTCTGAACAGCGTGATAAGGAAAAAAGCAGGTCCAAAACACGCAAAGCTTTCCAAATGAAAGAAAATGCAGGAAATAGCATCCAAATGCCAAGAGGAGACCACTGAGCTTGGGCAGGGCTGTATTTCTGCTGTGTTGCACCATTTCTCAGGTAAATAACAAGGAAATCTAATAACATGGATGGCTGTGGTAGGGGACGTTGAGCAGGGAAGATGTGTGTGAACTGTGATTTCAAGCTGCTTAGCATAGAATCATAAAATCATAGAATCACAAGGTTGGAAATGACCCATTGGATCATTGAGTCCAACCATTCCTATCAATCACTAACCCATGCCCCTCAGCAACTCATCCACCCGTCCCTTAAACGCCTCCAGGGAAGGTGAATCAACCACCTCCCTGGGCAGCCTCTGCCAGTGCCCAATGACCCTTTCTGTGAAAAATTTCTTCGTAATGTCCAGCCTAAACCTCCCCTGGTGGAGCTTGAGGCCATTTCCTCTTGTTCTGTCCCCTGCCACTTGGGAGAAGAGGCCAGCACCCTACTATCAACTTACTTTTAGGTAGTTGTAGAGAGCAATGAGGTCTCCCCTCAGCCTCCTCTTCTCCAGGCTAAACAACCCCAGCTCTCTCAGCTGCTCCTCTTAAGACCTGCTCTCCAGCCCCCTCACCAGCTTTGTTGCTCTTCTCTGGACTCGCTCCAGAGCCTCAACATCCTTCTTGTGGTGAGGGGCCCAGAACTGAACACAGTATTCGAGGAGCGGTCTCACCAGTGCCGAGTACAGAGGGAGAATAACCTCCCTGGACCTGCTGGTCACGCCGTTTCTGATACAAGCCAAGATGCAGGTAGCCCTTGGCTCCTCATCCTTAAGAGAGGCAATGGGTAATTTTATTGCCTGGGCTACTGAGAAACTTCAGCAAACTTCAGCATATGTCCCTCGCTTGTTCAGGGTTAGCAGACAAAAACACTGATATCTACCTTTTAGCCCTAATTTATGATTGTCTCAGTAAAACATGGTACTGTGTTTCACGGTACCAATTTGGCCAGTTTTGGATTGCATTTTTGTGCAGAAATAAAGTCAGCTCATCATATTTGCATGGTGGAGAGGCACTGGAGCTTTAAAGTAAATATTTTCAGTTAGCTAAGTGTTCTCATGAAAGAAAGCTCCCAATAACTGTACAAGTGCAGTTGAAAGCCCTTATTTCTACAAGAATTTTTGCAGAAAGTATGCAAAATGAGTAACCGCCTCTAAAGCAGCTGTTCCACTCTGCTGTGCAGTGTCCCTTATAATGGGAAGAATAGTGACTGTAAGTTCCTACAGTTTACTACTGACAATCCTCTTAATTATGTAATTATTTAGTTCTCATCAAACAAATATCCCATCAATGTGAACAGGGATTTTAGAGATTAATCATTATTATCTTTATCCTCTTAATTTACTATAGCATTAAGAAGGCATTGGGTCAGGAAAACAAGGACTCACAGGGGAGCTCTGCATTTATGTGACTGCAGCGTGGGATACAGGCTTGCATGAAGGGCCACCACCTCCCTGTGCTGGCCATATGGGACATGAATCTGGATGCCTGCCCTGTATGCAAATCATACAGGCAATGGGAATGATGGATTCAAGACAGCCACGGTGAGCGTTCACCTAGATACAGTAATGCCCAACTCCCCTCTGATTTCAGCAGTTAGATGATGTTGCTGAGAAGTTTAGAGCTGAAGTTCTCTGCTGAATCCAGACCTTTGCCCATTAGCATCTCCTCTGCAAACAGACGTAGCAATGCTTCGTTGGACCTTATGGGAGCATAAATATATTGGATTATAGTGGCATGGGATAGTACATTTATATGCTGCAAGTGTAATTGTAGGAAAGACTTTTTTTTTTTTTTTTTACTTTGGGTACTTTTGGGATTAAAATGTGAAAACTGGTATGCTTTGGTGTTGACATCCTCTCCCTGTAAATGAGGAGTAAAAATGAGGGTCAGCTTAGGGCACTGATCGAATGCTGCTGTAAAACTGGTATTAGCATTGCTAGAAAAGGGGAATATATTTTAACAGCCCATTTTTTGTTGGATCCAAGGATTCAAAATTAAACCTGGCCTTTTGAAGACCTGTAAAACCATGGGATTGTGTCAGTGCTCTCACTAGCACAGCTGGCAGACAGATGTGTTGCTCTGGGGCGGAGGTGGGAGGCTGAGGCTGTAGGGCAGGATAGAGAAGACATCAAAAAAGTGCTGTAGAAAAATGATAAAAGCAGGGGCTTAGAAGGCTTGTTTTCTTCTAAGTAATTGTTGAATAATGTTAATGGACTTGAAGAAAGCTGTTTATTGTGGTGCTGCTGCATCTCAGTGAGGCCGTTGAACTTCAGAGATGGACAATGCACTTTGCTACCAGGTGTCGCACTGAACAGCAAGAGAATCAGGTGTGTTAAGGTGAGGTGGAATGGAATAACAGAAAACTGCTCTGCTTTTAAGAAAATAAATCAAATAATTATGTCTAGTATCTGTATATTGGGGTTTGTATCAAATCTCTCATGAATGATATAGATTTAATAATATTAATCCAATAGTCTTACAGGAGTACCTAATTCCAAAAAATCATTGAGAAGTTGCAGCTAGCCTCTGTATGCAAAAATTGAATATATATAATCTTCCAGGATCAAGGTATCACCATTTTCTTTGCAATTGTGGTTTAAAGGTATATTGTATATGCTTAGATTAATAATACTGTAGCATAAAGCAGACTATAGGTAAAATCAGATCTCTCAATCAAGCCTTCAGTCTTTAAACTCAGAGGTTCCTATCTGGACATACTTAGCATACAGTAATGGGTAATAAGAGATCTGAAATGTTTTGGGTTAATTTAGGTAACACTGAGTCTTTTTTTAGAAAGTTCCTTGTTTTTGAACAGGCGTAAGGGTTTACGTAACACTATTGCTAAATCATTCAAAACTGTTTTGTGTGTACAAATATAGTAACACACACTTTAGATACCAAAATATATTACACTTAGATCCTTGTATATAATGTAGTAGCGATTTTTCAGTTCTAAAGATAGAAATGAAAATAAAAGTTGAACCACTTACCTCGCCTTTAGGACTGAGCAAAAATAATTTATCCATCATTATATCAAACTGTTCTCTATGAAATCTGGTGAAGACTTGTTTCAGATTGACGGACACAGGACAATTAAGTAGATGAGCATTGCATGACTGTAGATACATAATGGAAACATCTTGAGAAATGTGAAATATTAAAAAGAAGGTAAACAAATGCAGTTTGACCTAACTAGTAATTTGAAGACGTTGGGTAAAATAATTTCACCTTCACCATTTGTAGCATCATCTCTTCCATGAAGCGGATGTCTACCCTTAGAGATCTCTGTAGAGATTGTTTAAATCCTCTTACTATCAAGAGAGGCATAGTGTTTTATTTTCTTCAGAAGCCTTTGCAAATGATCATTACTGCCAGCTCCCCTTGCCAAAAATAAATAAAATACAGCAGAAGTGCCCTCAGCAGTGCCCCTCTGCTTTTTTTTTTAAAAAGATGAGGGGTAAGGTTCACACTTGGCAATACAGCATTTGCTCATTAAATAGGAGTGCTCTGAGAAATCTTCATTTTCTAATTATAGAATCATAGAATCATAGAATAACCAGGTTGGAAGAGACCCACTGGATCATCGAGTCCAACCATTCCTATCAAACACTAAACCATGTGTCATTCATGGACAGTCTTAAACCTCTAAAGGCTGAGAAAGGCAAGGGCGGTGTTAGATGCTTGCCAGCACATCCATGTGTGGCCATGTGCTTGCACATGTGCATCTGTGCATAGGGGATTCAACGGGCTCCAGAGGTTGATGGCTTCTAAGCTGAGACGTCTCTGCCATCTGTCTGCTCACCTCTCTCTTCTGTCCCATCTCTGTCATATTTGCTGCTCATGCAATTACCCCGGCCTGAAGCTGGGTTAGGAGGAACAAAGGCAGATTACTTGTATTTTTAAGGTGGACTATCATCTTTTCAGTAGACCCTTCCAAGCAGAGGACGCTTTCCCTGTACAGGAGTGTCACAACAGGTGTTACAAATGCAATGTGAATTATTTTAGTTCTGTATTTATTATTTCCTTATCAGGACAAACTAGTTTAGTTGCATACCAAGACCTGCAAAACAATAAATAACAACTGTTTAAAAATGACTGCCTTTTCTAGGTATCATATAGAGAAAAGGGATGGCGAGCTGATTTACAGAGAGACATGGGTTTTCCATGCCAAATTTTGAAAACCCTGCTCTCCATCAAAAACCAACAAACTGGTCCTAGCAGCTACCAGTGTTGGCATAGGGCAGCAGCACAAGCTAGGAGAGTTTTGAGTTACAGCTTCAAAGCCGTGAAGATCTAAGTGTATTCCTTTTAAATGCCTCACATGCAGTAACCTGTAAGAGAAGTGGAACAGTTAGATGAACTCAACCCTTTGTCTTTACCATTTCCAACAAAAGGCAAAGAAGGGCTTTGATTTCCAACAGAGGAATAATGTTGGTTTTGTCTGTGCAGACTCTATGCTGTGTAGGCTTGTGAATTCTGGTTTAGAGAGGTACTGCTGGGTAATGCTTCCAGCAATTTTGCAGGCTTGATCCAATGATTTATTCTGTCCTTAATTTCTAGAGCAAACATACTTTTTTTAAATACAACTCTCCAGGACCCTCTATTAAGAGACACAGAACTAGGATTTCTCCTCCAGCTGTATATTTTCTACAAATTGTCTCTGCTGAAGAGCCTTTTTATTTTTTTTATTTTTTTTTGGTGAAGGAGGTAATATGTGCCAGTTGCTTCAGGCAAGCTGTTTTCACTATGTCATTCTTAGCTCTTCCCAGCCTGGCAGGTGTCAGAGTTGAATCTCATTTTTTTCCCAACCTTACAGGGCACTGTGTCACATTTTGAATCAGGCTGTATCTTCTATTTAGGTTTGCATGGCCATTTGGGTTGTATGCATTGTAATTGCATATGCAGTCTAGCTGTAGTTACCGGCTTGCATAAATTTACCTCATGCAGAAAGACAGGGTTGTGTTGATGGTTATGACTTCTCTTTATATTTATAGTCACAACCATTTTCAGATGCATTTGACATCACAGGGCAAAACAAGAGATATTCTGCCTTCACATATCTGATGAGCTGAGTTCATGATAAATCAGCAGCTATTCTTTAGAAGGATGAAGAATGCTGCACTTAGAAAAGGCAGCACTTTATCATGTTTGTCCTACTACAGGAATTCAAGAGAGTGGCAAAAATGGGAAAAAAAAAAAAAAGAAAGAAAAAATTCAGGTGACATTCATCCATCTAGACATTTTTATAATCACAATGTTCTTACACTCTGAGTTAGTGGGTAGAGAATCATAGAATTATTTAGTTTGGAAAAGACCTTCAAGAACAAGTCCAACCATAAACCTAACACTGTGAAGCCCACCACTAAACCATGTTGCTAATCACCACATCTACACGGTTTTTAAATACCTCCAGAGATAGTGACTCAACCACTTGGGCATCCTGTTCCAATGCTTGACAACGCTTTTGGTGAAGAAATGTGTATCTGAAGGGGTACAGAGGTAGAGAAATCCTTTCAGTAGCTAGCAGGTATGATGCACCAATCAGTAAAGCAAGGGCAAAAAACTACTTTAAAAGAGGTTTATTTCTGGATGTCACATAGAGTATTAATCTGCCATGTTTTCTAAAACTGAAACATCTTGTTCATCTTTGCTACATGCTGTGTGACCCTGTTTATTATGTTCCTATGTGTTAAGATGAAAAATTCCAAGAAACAGTGAACATTGTATTTCTGATGAACTTCCGCATCTGATTTTTACTTGGATATAGTATAAAGCACTGTGAGAAATGGAAGTGCAATTTTTGTATAAGAAAGGTTTTAGGAAAGCACCAAGTTTTTTTCAAAATGCCACCTCTCAAATAGGATTGATGAACAATTCTAAATTAGTATGAAACAAAGTGAGTTTTCTGGAATGAAACAGAAACGTATCATGTAGAGGGAAGGCATTGTGCACTGAGAGATGGAAGGCATGTTTCATTTCACAGTGGGTTATTTCTTGCCATTTGTAGTCTGCAGTTATTTTTCAAAAAAAAGCTATGTGGAAATGCTTAGCTGCATTCTGCTATAAAGTACCTTGGAACAAAGATTATTAAAAATGACAGGGACATTTCTGTGTATTTGATAATGTCAAAAGCAGAAATAGTGCCTCACACTGGTGTTGTAAGATATCTGAATGATTCCCTTTTCTTCAAAATCTGTAATCTTCCTAATGGAAGAAAGCAATTTTGGGCTTGCTTGTAAGGCTAATTGTACTGTGACTCAATAAGGCACCTTAAACTTGTTTGATTTTAAAAGCATCAATCCACCACTGTTCAAAGCAGCACTGGTAAAGATGTCTTTACTGAAATGCTTTGCCAAATTTAGGCTTCAGAAATCTGTTTTCCATCAAATAGTGTTCACTGCCTCACACTTGTATCAGTATAGTGAGGTTGATGCCTTTACAGTTGGAAAGGCTTACTTAAAATGTGATTTTCTCAAATATGGCATGTCTTCTTTTGGAGTTGCACAGCTCTACTGGCTGAACTTGACAGTATTGGTGGCATGTTTGGAAAGGGGAGAGTCAAACCAGAAGGGAAAATAACTCTAGACGTGGGTTGGAGGTAGCGCTTCCTGCTCTGCCCTGTCCTCCCCATGCCCTAGTTGTGTGCCTTCAGCAGTAGGACTTTCTGTTGTTTGCTGATCCAGTTTTTCTCTCTTTGGTATCATTAATGACTGGCATCTAGAGTTGACATGACATACCAAGTCATCTTCTGGGAATGGCTGGGAAATTGTACTGTGAAATGCTACCCCGGGTCTTTCTTGTGCACATCTTGGCCATTGACACAGGACCCTATTTGCGTAGATACCTCCTTGCTAGGCTCTCCGTGTTCCTTTCTCCTCTGTTTCATTTCTCCATTGGCACTGAGGCCATTCTCTACTCATAGCACATGCTAGCTGAGGTGATCTTGCAGGAGATCCACATGATTCTTTGGATAGTGCCTTCAAGTTTTACTGGCAGGCTGAAGCTACATCTGAAAATTAGTTTGGATTAGAATAGGGTATACAGTTAAAATGCATGAGCTATTTTCAAGTAACTCCATGTGTGGACATTACTTGTATGACTAATTTTGTAAATGAATGCACACTGGGTGGCTGCATGAGTTGTGTGGGTAAACTCAATAAATAACTATACATGTATGTTTGTGAGAGTGCGTGCATAAAAATTTTCAGTTTACACCTATGTATTTGCAGTGATTTGTAACCATACATAAAATTCTTTGATTTTATCCTTAAATTCTGAGTACCATTTACCAGACCATGCATATTTATTTTTAATTACCTTTGGTTTCTTTCAGCTCTTCTTTATGCAACTATTTTTGGAAACGTCACCACCATTTTCCAGCAAATGTATGCCAACACCAACCGATACCATGAGATGCTGAACAATGTGAGGGATTTCCTAAAACTATATCAAGTCCCAAAAGGCCTTAGTGAAAGAGTCATGGATTATATTGTCTCAACCTGGTCCATGTCTAAAGGAATTGACACAGAGAAGGTATGAGTATATGAGGTAACAATTTAGATAGCAAGAGTATGTGTCTATTGTGTGTTGTAATACAGCATATAACTTACTAACAAATTTTTAATTGCATGCTACTTCATAATTATGTTTGCGTTTGGATCAAAAACTGGATGCTTTAATAAAAAAACTGTTTTGCAGGCAATATGCCTTTATTTTTCATTATGGTAAATGTTTTCTGTGTTCCAAAATTAAATAATTTTAATGTACTTAACTATCAAAATCAATGGGAAATCGGTCTTCAAATTAGTCCGAGAACATAATTTGGAGTCTAACCTAGATCAGTATTATTCTGAAAATTATTGGCATCTGTGAGTTGCAATTAAATGAGTTTGATTGGCTTGGAACTTTTGCTGATGCCCAGGACATTGACATATCCATCAGCATAATTAGTATAGGATTTAATGGCAGTAGAGATTGATCTCCCTGAGCTAAAATCTCTTGGCTAGAACTTAAGGACTTTGTTAGGAACGTGGCACAGCTGGCAGCCATGCTGGGTAGAAATCCTACAGGGCTCTGGCCCTCAGAAAGGACGGGTCATCTAGATTTCTTTAAAAGCTGGTTAAGGGAGAGGGTCGTCTTTGGAGAGTGATTCATCATGTGCCAGGACAGACCAAATGAATTGTGATCAGTGCCTCTCTTTCACCATGATATGTGCAGTAAGTCCGTGTAGCCTTGGATATTTTAGAGAGCTGAAGTCAGATGGGAGGGTTTCTACCTGCAATATCTTGAACGTAGATATAACAGTTTTAGGTCTAGGTTTGTGGTCAGTGAAGATAGGCAATGATCCTGTGGCTTCTGTGGACTTGATATACTTTAAATCGGCTGAAATTAGGCATTCAGGCTCGTTTCCATGAAGATTAACCTCCTAGAACTTATAAGGCAAGTGTCCAAGGGAGGGTAAGGAAGCATCTGGCAGTTTAATATCTTAAAATGTCTAGTGCTTGCAGAGATTTGAAGTTCTTGCTTCAGTTGAATCTTTTGCTTAATACGGAATGAAGATGCAGCTTGTTCAGATATGCCAAGGTGAAGTTGCTACACTGAAAAATTTAGTCTTAAGTCATGCTGATGCAACAGCAGTTATCTTATTAATCATCCGCTGTGAAATTCAGTTTACCCTCACAAATACAACTATTTTAAGTAACAAAGATTGTGATTTCCTTGATTCTTGTGCTTCAGCATGCCACATTCTTCAATTTGTTAACTTCTTAGAAACTAATAACCTAACTTGTTAGCGCTGACTTTTGCGGTGTTTAAAGTGAGCTTTTATATTTTGAAATACCGTAAATGCATTCAGTCCTATTGTGTAAACTCAAAACCATGTGAAAATTCAACTTTCATTTGCATTTGTCTCCTTGCAATTAAGCCAGAATCCTGTATTATTTCACTGCAGTTTCATTAGATTTTAACGATGCTTTGCAGTTAATTAGGAGAACCTATGCTTTAATTACTGAAATTTCCTTCCATAGTTTCCGCATGTCTGGTTTTATAGGTTATAAAAATGCAGTTGGAGCTATAATGTTCAACTCATGGTAAGCAGTGTTCTCTGGTCTGTAAGACAGTAGTGGCTGCTTAGCTAGAGAATTAATATGGCTGAAAAATCTGTAACTTAGGTTCTTAACAATTTTCCCTTGGTAAAGTCTTGCCCAAACTTAAGCCTAGATCCAAAACCTATTTAAAATAGTGGAAAGATTTCAGGAACCTCTGCACCTGGACATCTGTAGCTGCATCTAATCAAACTTCTCAGAAAAGCCTGTGTTACAGAAGATCAGAGACAAGAGAAACGTAAGAACGTGAGCACCAGTTTGAATATTTTAGAGTTTTGTATCTGTTACAGCCTGCAAGTCTGCAAAAGCAACAGCACCAGCAGCTAGTAGTGGCTGTGCTGAGCGTCCCTGGGTCTGTATGAGTGTAAGGATCAGGCAGTTTGCTTTCAGCTGCAGGACCTTAGCCAAAGTCAGGTTTTGTTTTAGCAAGAGGGTGGAAAGCTGCATCTTAGCCAGGCAGCCTTCCTACCCTTATCTCCATACAGGAAGGTGTTACAATGTGCTTCACCAAAACAAATGAGAAAATGTAAATTCCAGCCGAGAAGTAGTACAAAGAGCCATACAGTCCTAGAGACGAGTCATGCAGAGTGGATCGTTTCTCTTGCATTAATTACTTCATTACCCCTTCAAGCCCTATAGTAAGTCTCTCTTCATTTAAATTGAATCCATCTGTACTAACCCTGGAGCTGCAAGTAGACAGGAGCACACTGTAGGCACCTCCAAGGTACACAAAGCCAAGTCAGATTTATTACTGTAGACACAGTGAAGTTCCATGTAGTGCTCCAGTGTAGGTTGGAATAGGGGATTACAGCCCTGGGTCTTGAATTACTTCTCTGCACTGCTTTGTCTGACAGCCTGGATGTGACCTTAGGGGTTTCTTCCAGTCTCATTTTCAAAACTCCAGTAACAAGATTCTGACCAGTCTGTTGTCTGGATACCTTTGCATCACATCATTACCCATTCTTTTTAATATTTATGAAATTTTCAGTAAGCTTCATATTATCTTGCAAACGTGTGCTCATGACACATGATAATTAGTGAGGAATTTCTCAGCTTTTCAGTTTCCATCAGACAGCTCAGACAGTTTCCATCATGCAAGGGTGTTTTTCAACCTAGCATACACTATTACATCCTAAATCGTTCTAAATATATCTGCATACTGGAACATGTTTTGCAACATCATTTGCCACAAATTTATAATAAATTTCATTCAGTCACTCAGCATGTTGAAGTGGCTTTGTTTTGAAATCCAAATTTAAACAAGAAGAAAGTTAATGTACTAACAAAGAATGAGGTTTCTTATATGAGTGTTACAGTAGATCCCTATGGTGATGAACAATCCTAGCAATTTGGTGGAGTAAAACTAAACACATACGCCTATATTTCTTTGATAGGTAAAGATCTCAAATTGATATGCTTGAAATTAAAATATGAATTAATAGTTTGATTGGAATTGCTATCACTTAAATTTGTAGATTTATTGCATCAGACCTCAGATACCTATCCCTGAATGAATCATTTGTTGTGTAATCCCAAAGAAGATGTTGGCTAAGACTGGTAAGGATGAGTCTTTAGGTAAGAACTGAAGGCAAAGTGAAAGTTAGGATGGAGGAAGTGTGATGAAGGTCTAGTCCTTGCTGCTTGTGAGAGCAAGCTGTCCCAAACTTTTGTTTTAAAGCCTTGATCTGTTGTCCTTGTATGTGGAAGACGACTTGTTCTCCCACATGGAAGTGATGGTGCCTTAAGCACACAATTTTGGCTTCCCTGTTCTCCTTGGGAATAGCTCATCTTCAAATCCTGTCTTCAAACCACAGCGCGGCAGCCTGTCTGAGTGTTCACAAATAAGGAATTAACAATGACATTAAAAGCATTAATGTGTTTATTATTATTACTTAAGGGGAAGCAAGTGGCCTCTGATCCATAATCTTAAATCACTTAAACATGAGAGCCCTCGTCTGACAGCTGGGATGATAAATGTAATACATGCACACCAACTCTTATCTCCTAGTGTAACAGTGGCTCAAACAAGATGGAATATTTTTATGTTTAATGCTACACTTTTCAGGGTTATTCGTCTAAAAATGAGCAGAAATAAAAACATGACAAAACTAAGAAGCCTTTATGTGCTAAACAGATCTCTCATCCAGCAGAACCTGCAGTATATTCTCTGCATATGATCATTTTTAAGCAGCTGAAAAGAATCTTTACAGTAATAATCTGATTTATGAAATACACAATGAATTCATATCTCTTAGTTTTTATTGAAATCTCTAGGCAGAAAATGAAAAATTTATAGGTATTAGCTCTTCTGTAAGAAATAGGTCATTATACATTAAAGCAGAACAACCATTAACTAACATGCAAATGTCTTAAAGCCTCATCTAATGATAACGTTCTGAAGTATCAGTAAAACCACAAGATTTTCTCTTCTTGACCTCTGTGCTGTTATATGACTTTAGGATTTGCTCAGAAAGCAATTAAATAAATGTCTATCATGTTTTAACAGTTGATTCCTTCAGAAAAGCCATAGGTTGAAAGAAAGAAGGGCTTCTATTTATTCTTAACCTAAGCATTAAAGACGACTTGAATAATGAGAACCAATTCCACTTTGCAGTGACTGAAATGGAAATAATGGGAAAATAACACAGTATTAAAACCATTGACTGCTTGCCCACTAAGCTTTCATACAGAAGAGAAGGGTTTATGGTAAATAGACACAGACTGTAACTTTATTAAGCATTAATCTGCAGAAGGACAATGCAGTTGAGTTGTGTTTGCTGTTAATAAAATCTTCTAGAGCTGCAGTAATAATTTGTGATATCCTGAGATAAAAAGGGGAGTCAGGCTGCTATTCCTGCAGTGTCCCACTGCACAGAGGTGTCTGTAAGTGCTGGCTGGATTTCCTCGTGGATGACTGGGGTAGAAGGCTTCCAAGCTTCGTGGCCAAAGAGAACTTCTACAGAATTAGGTGTGACAACTACATACAATTCCCTACTGAAGAGGGAAGGTAATAATCGTTTGGACAAGTGTTTTTGTTTCGTTGTAGAGGCGAGGTTGTTGAGCGTACCTTGCAGATCGGGACGGGGTGAACAAGAAATCTTCCCTCGCCTCACAGAGCTGAGCTAGGACCAGGTACGGTTGCAATCCACGGTTCTTTGGGATGCAGGAGAGTTAAGGTCTCACTAACCATCACATCGGTCCAAGAATGGGGGCCTATGCACCAGCGGGGATTTCTGTTTCACCATTACGTATGGTATGGATTATTTACCTACTGTATGCACTGTGCAGAGCCAGGAAAGATTATTCACAATTATCTCTGCCTCTCAGATGTGTTCATTTTGGGATTGGAACAGATTAAACAATGAACCTGTCATACTGAGGAAATGACAGGGCTATTCACCATGGCTATGGAGCAGCACATGAGGGCATTTCTGGGGGAAGAAGCATCTGGGTAGATGGGTTGGATATTTTCCTGAGCATTGCCATTAAGGGATGGAGCTGACAGAAAGGCTGTCAGTTCCAGGGACCACATCTAGGGTAAGGTCTTCTCCAAATCTCTTTTACTAATGCTGTTACCCTTGAATGTCTTTACATAATGCTGCATGTTAGAGAATAAAGCCATCTCCAGAAGCACAAAATAAAATAATCCATTGATTGACTCCATTTTTCCAAGGCTGGTCTTTGTGCCAGAAGTTGTCACTCCAGAAAAAGTTGTGACTTGAGAGATTCTTTGATGTATGCCACGTTCTTTCTGATGTTTATTTTTCTGTCTTTTATCTAAGAAGTTGATTTTTAATGATAGAATTCCCTGTAGTCTGCTATCCTTTTCCCCATTAGAAGGTCATATAATGGCTCTGCTTGGGATAGATGTTATAGCAAATCGTGAAAACAATAAAAAATTTGTCTTTACAGCCCTTAGGAAACCTGGGATCTGCTACTTGGGATCATCAGTGAATGTTACTATTGTGCCACACTTTTCAGTGCATTAGACAAACCAGCAGGCCCTAGCTGGTGAACCATTTGATTCCTTATGACATGTGGTGATGCCTCTCATCTTCCCCTCTTTTTCACATCCTTAGCCAGACTCTATCTGTGCTGACAATACTGAATTTGATGTAATCTAAAGCCTATTTCTAGGGATTTTTTAATGTCTCTAACTCTTGTTGCTCAGTTAAAACCCAGTTAATTTTGTTGCTATATCATTAAATCTTATGATTTTGACTACTGATTCAGCTTATCTACTATTAGTGAGAAAACAAGTGAAATTCAGCTTACTAGACTTGATTTTCAGGTTTCTGTTTCTGAGTATTTTAATTCAAGTGACCTTGGATTTCAGGGCAATTAAAATGCACTGTTGCTGCAAAAATTCAGTTCTTAGTGCCAAGTTATCCAATGATGTATTAAAGGTTACCCTAATGCACACAGAGTTGGTAACAGCTCAGACCATACATCAACTTTGAGTTACTTACAAAATTATCAACTGATTCCTTACCTTTGTATCTTTGTCCTCCATCCAGTGCCAAATGTAACAATTTTGCTGGATCTGTAAAAGAATCCAATGCTTAAATGAGCCAAATTCTTCTAAAAATCAGAATAAATTGGTCAGGTATCTAGAGGATATTGTGGTTTTTTGGAAAGAACTGATCTTGAGTATGACTGCTAAACACATCTGAAAACCCAGAGTAGCCTTTCTCCACAAAATAAAAAGAGTTTTCAGTAGCCTGTAACAAGGAGTTTATTTTATTTATTGTCAAAGCTGACCACTTTTTAGTATTGCCAATATTTCTTAAAGTTATTAATTAAGGAAACGGTCCTCGTTATTCCAGCAGTAATAATATGTGAGCTCTTTGCTTAAATATCAGCCAATATATCCCCTAGCTACAACCCCAAGGAAGTGAGAATCCTGTGTGCTGAAAAAGAATTGCAGATAGTAGTGTTTGTGATTCACTGACCTCTGCTCTTTCTGTTAACAAGTCTTAACAGATTCCATAGTATTTGCTAAGCCTTCTTGTAGGGTTTTCCAACTGGGGGTGTGTTTTTTTTTAAATACTTAAACATTTCCTGGAAGAAATATGTTTTAGACTGGAAGAATATGTTTTAGACACACTCTTAATCTGTACATTTTTTGTTTTGATTCATTTGCTTTTCTTTGAGTTCCTTGTAATCTCTGTTCCCCGTAGCGTTCTTTGAGCTGTTCGTGGGGCTTATTTTAAACTGCCTGAGCATGCTGAGGAAATGGATGGGAGAGGAAAAAAAATCAGGTGGAACCTCCTTGGGAATTTTACTCCCTCTTTACAGACCTCAAGCAGAAAAGGCAGTGAGATTTTTTTTGTGCCTACTCCCTGGGAGTCTTTCAGAGCTGGTTATTGCCTAGCAGCAACCACAAGGTTTTCACTCACCACCAGCACTTTACATACACCACAGGGTGCTCTAGAGATCACAGCAGTGTTGAATCTCTGCACCCAGTGTTGTTTTGGGGTTTTTATCAGCTGGATGCCAGTCAGCAAAGGGTGATAAAGGCAGACGTCAGCAATTGTCTTCTTCTGACTCTGAGGAGCCTTAATTTTCCATGTAGAGAAGGGAAGTGATAAATGTTATTCTTTGCTTTACTTTCCTTTTCCTTAGCTTTGTAGTGGTTCAGGTCTGTGCACTGTTCATGTGTGGCGTGGATCCTTCCTCCTTTTTCTGGTAGAAACAGCTTGTACATCCAGCAAAGATTTTCCTGTGGGCAGAATTCAACTTTCTCCTCTGATTTCGCATTGAAGCATAGGAGAGGCTGTTCTTTTATGCTGCTTGGATGCATATGGGAAAGCTGAAGGCAAAGTCTGTGGCTACAGATTTATTACAGAGCAAATTCTGCAGCATCACAAGCATATGGTCCCTGCAGGCTGCCTGCTCCAAGTCATGCGCTCTGGACCATCAGTTAGTAAAGCGTTGCAGTCAGCAACCTTAATATCCCTCCTTGCTTGTAAACTACAGGTTTCACTAACAAAGGTCTTGAAATCTCAAAGGAAATTTCCTCTTCAGAAATTTGTTTTGTTGAGGTTTGATATGCTGCTGAAAGAATACACAGGCTAGAACAACTGGCCCAGCAGAGCTTTCATTCTACTAATATGACATGTTAGAGGCATTTCCCTAATAGTGAAACAATAGATTGAGAGATACAGGATATCCTCTCCCTTAGACTGACTTTCTTTTTTACACCCACGTGTGTAAATTTGTACACTATATGGACTTGCTTACAACCATGCTGCTGCTAATCCCTGTCTTAAGTTGCATGCTGTCTCAAAAATACTGAGATTTCAGTAAGAGCATCTCACAATAAGTATGTCTAAGTCTTGTATTACCAGTAAGGGATCATTTCCAGAAAAATATTTATCTGAACTTGAAGTGCTTGTTTTTTCATTTTCTGCTCTTAGGATCTTTGGACTATTTATTATATCATTACCTTCCAAATGCTTTTGTGTGATCCTATATCATATTAGCTGTCTTATTTGGAAGCAGGAAAATTACTGCGTACTGTAATCTGTGTCAGTAACAACCCCTTTCTAAGTACAACTAAGAGAAGTAGGTGGCATCTGTGAGACTTCTTCTGAATTCATGATGCTGGTATTTGTAAGCACAAAAAAAAGTGTTGCACAGTTGGATTGGAGCTTATGGAGTCCTGTGCTTGGAGCATACAGTAAACACATAGCTGAGTATTGAGATGGTCTCTCTTACCTCTTTTTTACACCTTACGTATGTCTATGTTTGTCGGTCAAAGTTCCTTTGCCAAATCTTTTAATATTAAGTATTTCTTTTAGGTGACATCTGTTTCATTCTCTGTTTTCAGTACTTGAAGCGTAGCAGACAAGAAAACTGACATAAAGAATATTTGTTCTTGTATAATTCTTGCATCATTACTCTTTTAATGCTGTACTAGTTGATAAGTGATGTCTACATATATCTCCATACAATAATATGTCATTAGGAGAATCATTTCATCATGACATCAATAACTTCCTGGATTATGCTTTCTGAGACTTGCTTTTTTCTGTGCAATGGAAATTTTTCTGTCTCTTATATTAGAAAGTATGATGACAGATAAGTTTGTTGTGTCTACGAAGTGTAATGCTTTGAGCACTCACTTTTAATATGCTATTCAGCTCTCCATTTGTGACAAAACAATAGGTTTATGTTCTTGAGGGACTCAAGAATTTACACTCAAAAAAAAAAAAAGGTCCTTGCACATCTCCAGACCTCACAGTAACAACCTGTGCAATTGTTTGACCAATTTTTTGATGTGTTTGGGAAGTGCTTCTGTTATTTTTTCCTGCAGTTTGGAAGCTTAAAAGATAAAATTTGGAAATCAGTCATGTATGAAAACATAGATTTTTCTTAAGAGCAGTGTGTGAGAATTCATAGCTCATGGCCTTGCTAAGTCAAATGCATTTGCATTACTGGAAGTATTAAAGGGACATAACAAACTTCTAACCATGATTTAGGCCCAAGAGTAGATCAAAAATGTTAAAAATCATCAATCATGGTACAAAAGCAAGCAGAATTTTTTGTTAAATGACTGTTTAGAAGAAGAAAGAGGGCATATTACTATGTTATTGTAATAAAGATGAGCTTTCTGTTTGATCCAGAAGAAGGACTGAGGTGAAACAATAATTTTTGGCTTTCACTGGAAAAATTAAGGTGTGTCCATGTTTCTAATAGTAGATGGAATGACTCAGGTAAGTGTAAGTCTGTACAAATGACATTTTGCCCTAATGATGTTATGGAAATTTGATAATGGATATGGACAACAGTGACTCAGGCAGGACATTATTGCTAACACAAATAATGTTTCATGGAGAATATGTCTTGTAAAATGTGTTTATTATTCATTTTTATGATAAAGCAGACTTATTAAAGGTATTTTAATATGTTCTGCACAACATTTTGTTACATAAAAATAGCATTAAGCAAAAATTGACTCCTTCTGTATCAAATCATATAAAAAATAATTATCTAGCAGATCCGGGAGGTGGTTGTAAGAGAGGAAACCTATGGAGAAGTTTCCAAGGAGATATTGTGCTTCATAGTGTTAGACACAAGGAGGATTGTCTCTCTTGTTTATTCAAGATGAGATCAAAGATGAGTTGGTCATATTCTATAAACATCTACATGTGGAAGAGATTTCCAGTCATTGCAGGTCTTTTATCCAAGCAACATGTGATCCTCTGACTGTTGGGTGAAAATTAAAAAAAAAAAAATCAATTCAGAAACAACACATATTTTAGAAGAGAGACTATCTGTGCATCACAAAAATTACCCTGTGTCATTTGAAAACATTAAATCATGGCCTTCTAGTCTATAATTTTAGCAGATGTTCTAGTATTGATATTAAAATTATGAGTTGACCCATAGTGCAAGGGGTTGGTGCAGTAGCCCCTTCTAGCCTCAGACTATCTTAGTGCAGAGGACAGGAGAATAACTTCTACTTCACCTTTTTGCAATTATTATGCCTTTGACCACAAAGGAACTTTGGTCTATTGAAATAAGAAAGGGACTAAATGTTATTAATTAAACTAGAAATTACTTACTACTTTCCCATTCTATGACTCTGGACCTTCAATAATATTTTGCAATAATATGTTTGATACCTCATCTGCGTTAAACAGAAATTAAAATTGTGGCTTAACATTGATATTAACCTGACCATTTGCCTCAAAGCTTAGTGAGAGTTACCAGTCTCCTTCTGTTTGTTAATATTCAATGGCAGTCAGCACATTGACCCAATATCCCTATATTTCACACTATCTGCAGAGTGAGATGCTATGTTAATTACTTACAATGAGAAATTAATGAATACTATTGATCTGCAGTCTTCTTTGTGTTAAGCTTCTAGAGTGCTATTTTCTGTTATTTATCCTATCAAAATTTTTGTGTTTCTCATATATGAAATATATATATATTACAAACATATATATGAAATTAGCTACCTTTAAGAGAGGGATATTCAATTTAGGGTTATAGGGATGATAGTGTGTTTAGGAGGATATGCAAATATTAGACACAGAGTTTTCAAACCTAACAAGACCCACAGGCTTTCACTTTCTTTCTTCAGGTATATTTGTGTTACTATTTCAATAGGGAAATCTATGTAAGGTAAGGAATTAGTTGAAGGTCTTATTTAATTGATCTGTTGTGAAAACATCTTCGTCTTCACAGGACAGTATTTCATGCACCTTTACCTTTCATAAGGTTTCATAATGGTTTCTTTTTGCTTTAATTTCAAGCTCTTTGGAGTTTCTAGTCTGTAAGCCCTCCAGGGCAGGTTTCATATGAAATGTCTGTATGGTGCTGAAACTAAACCCTGTTGTGTTTGGATACATGTCGGTAAGTGGTCATCTATATCAAGACTTTTGAAGATTAGGTTTTCTGAATGTGAGCAAAATGTGATGTTATTTATTGTGAATGGTCTGTCTTTACATGTCTTCGAGCTCCTTCAGCTCTGAGCATCCGTTCTGTGCTTCAGCAGGGACTGAGCGTAGCAGCAGGCAGATAGTCTGGGCACCAAGTCTGAAGGGATACAAACAGGACATAGTAGTGCCACCTGAAATTTGGGAATGCAAGTGTAAAAACTGCTAGGAATGAGAACAGCATAGCAGAATCATCCCTTCTTCCACATTACCCTTTCATCTGCTGGGAAAGCAATAGATAGGTAGAGAAATACTACCCTAATTAAAAAAAACAAAACACCAAAAACTCTCACCAGAGGCTTTATGAAATAACTGAATCGTTAGATCTTAAGATCCATCCATTCAGTTATTTCATTAGACATGCACTGACCCAGTGTCATATTTGAGCTGATTATTCTTTCTCTTTCTTTTATTCAGGTTCTTTCGATTTGCCCAAAGGACATGAGAGCAGATATTTGCGTGCACCTAAACCGGAAAGTTTTTAATGAGCATCCTGCCTTCCGACTGGCTAGTGACGGCTGCCTGCGAGCACTGGCTGTGGAATTTCAGACAATCCACTGCGCCCCAGGAGACCTCATCTATCATGCTGGAGAAAGTGTTGATGCTCTTTGCTTTGTGGTCTCAGGATCCCTAGAAGTCATCCAGGACGACGAGGTGGTGGCTATTTTAGGTACTGTCATCTCTGTTGAAATGGTGACTGTTTGGATGTATTTGCCTTCTGCTTAGCTTCTAATTCTAACTAGTCTTGTCTAACAACAGCTGGGACTACAGGAGGCTGGTGGTTGTCTTCAGATGGAGATATCATGTCTCCAGAGACACTATTCTAGAAGGAAACTCTTCATCTCTTATGCCATTTGGAATGCTCTTTCTCCCCAGTATGGGTCACTGATCACAGTTACAGTGTCTCAGAGCTGAAAAGACTGACATCTGTGGGCTTGATATCTTGTAAATAGCCTGGTAGAAAAAAATGCAGGAGGATTTCCACATTATCCCTCATGCTGGATTTTTCATTTTTCTGTATTCTATCCCAGAATAACACCTACAAACAGTCTTTTCAAGGAAGCAAAGTTGTCACTTGTAGTGAACTAGCTTTACAGAAAATAAACAGTTTGATCTGAGTACACAAAGAGACAGCAATGCACCATCTATCCAGTCACTATTGTGAGAAATCAGAGTAAGGGGGGAACTTAAACACCCCATAATCATGCTATGGTGTCTGGTCTGCCAGCAGTGAGTGGAAAGGAACCTAATGCAGACTCTTCGCTAGCTTATATGAGATTGGGGAAGGTGTAGCACATGGCAGGACTGAGTTATCAGCGATAGTGCTGAGGCAGGAATCGCCCTCAGAGACAGAATAGTGTAGAGGAAAAACTGGTGGCTCTGCATGAAAACCATCCAGAGTCTGTCATGCCTGTTTATAATAGGTTGTAGAACTCATCTCCTGTTGAGTATTAGCAATTGGCCTTCCCTTAAATGGGAGCTGTGGCTCCCTGAGGGCTAATCCAGTGAGTGGTCTTATCCTAGGGGACCTCTCACAGCCCACTGAACCTCTGTACTGCTTCTTCCCTCTAAGAGTGGCTCCAGAGGGTTGAGTGGGTCCCTCTCGTATCTCATAGGGATGATTGCTGAGAGCTGGGGGTCGTAATTATGCTTGGGAGTTGCTCTAGCACACGAGAAGAGCGCAGACACGAGGAGTCAACACTGATCATGAATCAAAGCTTCAGCTCCTTCCCAGCTAACAGCAAGGGGGAGGAGAGGAGAAATGAGGACGAGCATAGTTCCATCCTGCACTGGGATGGAACAGGGCAGCGTGCAGGTGTGTGGATGGGACTGCAGGGACAGCTTCCTGAGCATGTAATGCAGGTCCTCTCAGCTGGAGGGTATGAACTAGGAAAATGCACATACATAGTCTTCTGAAATACCTGCTGTAGCTTTCTGTGTTTTAGTATATACAGAGGTTTTTAAAAAGAGATTTAATGAAGAGTGAATATGTTTTCATATTCAAATATAAAGTCATTATGGTGAAAATTCCTAAATCTGCAATTTCTATAATAGAATATTCATTGTATTTCAGCTTACTGGGCCATTTTGTTTTTATTATCCATCTAGTGACAATATCTTATATTTGCTCATAGCTATGTCAAAAAGAAAAACTTTAAGAGTAAGTAGCAGTGTTTAGACAAATAAATGGCTTTCTGGATATGACAATGACAACAACAACAAAAAACTAATTTACTGAGCTAGAAACAATCACTAAATGGATTACATGCAAAAATTTATTGCATTTACTGATGAATATTATATGTTTAGAATGACAGTAAGAACTCTTAGTTTCTACCTTACAGATCTGGCAGGTAACTTCACTATGTTATTCTCCTTTTTTTCTGGAGAGACCTTAAAACATATCTAGTTAAAGTGAATTACCTTTAATTACCAGAAGTGCCTTCTATTCTCCCGTGGCTGCTGACAGGCTATCTCGTGACTCCAAACTGTGTTTGTCATGTACTGCAGGGATTAGCAGAATGTGTAAATGTAACTTAAAGGAAGATAAACCTCTCCTTCTAGTCATTGAGCACACTGAAGAGTTTTTTCATGATCTGACAGATTATTTAACAGAATACCAAACTAAGTAATTATGAGACATAGTTTACTAAAAAATTCACTTTTGGAAGAAAAAGCTCCCCCAGATGTAGTTGCAAACACATTGGGCGCCTCAAACAGTTACTCCAGATCAGACAGTGAATAACATAATTTTTATTGATCTGTTCTGCCTTGAGAAGTTCAAGCACAAGGAAAATTAATCTGCCTAAGAAGTAGACCAAGTTTACAATACCTCTGCCTAATGTGAAAACCTCTGTAGTCTGCTTTGAATACTCAAAGCATCTGCCATCACGCTGACTTTCATTGAGACAGTCAACTTATCGGGTTGTACTACCAGGTTGACCATCTTCTCCATCTCCCAGCAGTAACCTAGAGCGGAAATGGGATAAATGTCCTTTGGAAACTTGTCCTCATTAATTTCCTCTGTGGGAAAATAGCCAGCTTCTGCTCCTTGCAGAGCCACATTTCCTAAGTTTGCTTTGGAAGTGGTACTTTGCAGCTAATGTTTTAATAATGTAGTGTTATTTAGTATGGTAGTATTATTTGCCTTTTTTAAAGAGAAGGTGTGTCCTATTTGGGGGTTTAGGTTTTTTTACCATGCTTACCCGCACATGAAAATTATATTCTTAGAAGTGGAATATCCTAGAAAAGTGAATCAGGTAGGGACATCAAAATGAGTTAAGAATATATATCCTCCACCTCCTACATTCATGCTTCTGTCCAAAGGGCAAGGCTATGTTCCTCATCAGATACCATCATGAATCACTCCAGAATGTTTCTGCTTTTTCCCATTCTTCATCTCCCCTTATCACGTTCCCTTCCCTCACAGCCCCAGTAAATTGACACACCCAGTCTCCCTGCCTGCCAAAATGGTATCCTCAGGAGGCTTTGCATCCCACCCAGGTGCTTTCTGCAGGCTCCGCTGTGGAGACAACCAGCCTTTTATTCAGCAGCAGTTTTCTTGGCTCAACACCCCCAGCTTTGACATTTCTTGTGCTCAAAAGCAGGTGAAACCCAGTGAAAAACTGCTCAAAAGCAACTTGCAGCACCCTGAATTTTTGTTCTCCCCTGGTTTGGTTTTGTTCTCATCTGTGCATAACTAATGCCCAGCTGTTGCAGTAATCAGCATTACAGAAATTGGTAGAGCAAGAGAATTAATCTAATAGAGCCTGGAGATCCACAGTTTATAGGACTCATTAATGAAGATACCCAGGTGTGCTGTTACTTTCACCTTATTAGTTATCTCCATTTCTCAAGGACAGTTTCCCACCTTTCACAGGTACTGGCTGCTGCTGTGGCAGAAAGCACATAGCATGCAGAGCTGGTGTGATGGGGCACCATCATTTTCGCTGGAGAAAACAAGATCTAGTCATTTTAACATCTGCCTTTGCCAGGATAATGGAGAAGGGCAAACAGTCTTGTCTCTAATTATCAAAACCTTCCTAGCAAGCGAGGTGACCCTGAGGAGGCACATCAGTAATTTTCCACTGTCTCAAGCAGAAGTAAAAAAATTTAACTACCACTCCTCTGCATGGGGAGGTCTTACCAGCAAAGAAGCCTTAGGGAGGACTGGGGTTTTGAAGTTCCCCAGGCTAATGAAATGAGGCACCTGCTTGCAGAGGGCACCTAACATTTTACCCTGCTGCAATTAACCTGAATTTACTGCTGGCAAAGAGTTTCATGTAAGTGGCAATGCCAACCGAGTGTCGCTGGTAGCTGCTTGCCAGCTCCCACTATGTGCACAGCTTACTGCATAAGTTGCAGAGTAACTTAAACCAGGCAGATTGATTAATAAGGTTTAAAGAAGTCATTTTGCATCAGAGAAATAATGACCCACCCTGTTGAAATGTTGATTGTAGGAATTGATCAAAAATCTTGCTCAGACTGCATGATCTTAAAAATTTATTAAGCAGTGGAATCCTAATGAGGGCTGCTGCTGAATGAATTTAATTTTGATAGTTGAGCCAGGATGAATATAGATTTAATACCTCATACTTTAGCCATACATAGGGTCCTGATCCCACATGTATTCGATTAAGTTCTTATTTGCTTTAATGTGTTGCAGGTTAATTCTGAGCACATTCTGCATATAGTCCCAATGCAACCTGTTTATTTGATTTATTGGTTTCAGGCAAGCCAGAGTTTCACTTATTAAAGGTATGCTTCATGACATATTTCTAACTAGTTTTTTTGGGAAGCGCTATCAGAGGAGTTAAGGAAAGCAAGAGCTCAAGTGGCAATTCTTGAATTCCATACGACAACTGAAAATAGGGATGAGTGTTTTTCTGCTCTTGATCTTACATGTATTTGGAGGTCAAAAGATTAAGTCTCCTACCAAATCTCATAAGGGAAAGTTCTTTAGAGGATGAGCAAGTAACAGCTCCCACTTAGACGAGGAGGAGACTCAAGTGTTCCATAGCTTTCATCTGTCAGCATTAGTAATCTAGTTTATGGGATCCATGCATCAAGACTTTGAATTTCCTTTGTGTTATACAGCTGGGCATGTGCTTTGTGCAGAACAGAACTGACTGTGTGTGATGCAGTGTATTGCATGAAAAACCCGTCAGTCCAGTTCCATCTCGTAGTATTAGTAGCTAATTCTCTGATTCTCTGATTTTAATTAGTTTAATTTCAGCTTGGGTTACTTCTAAAGTAGAATGAAGGTGGCAGAATTTGCCCTTATGTCAAATCAGCTTTTGATATATTATCCTGAACTTTCTTTTGAGTTTTTTTTGTGTGAAGTAAACCAAAGCAGACTAATTGTTAGAGTTTCTCCATGTTAGTAATATCTGCCTAAGTAGCAGTTTACCAAACAGGAGCCTACAAGAAAGCTGGGGAGGGACTATTCACAAAGCCTTGTAGTGATAGGAATAGGGGCAATGGGTATAAACTGGAGAGGGGCAGATTTAAACTAGACATAAGGAAGAATTTCTTCACCATAAGAGTGGTGAGGCACTGGAAAGTGTTGCCCAGGGAAGTTGTGGTTGCCCCATTCCTGGAGGTGTTCAGGGCCAGGTTGGATGGGGCTTGGGCAGCCTGACCTAGTGGGGTGTCCCTGCCCATCACAGGGGGGTTGAAACTAGATGATCTTTAAGGTCTCTTCCAACCCTAACTATGCTATGAATCTATGACACTATGATTCTGTCATTCTAGGAAACTGACTATGTCCTGTTTAATCTATAGGAGAAGCCCCTTTTGTTCCAATAAGTTAAAAGCTCTAAGTTAACTAAGAGGAAAATGATTCATAAAGGAAAGGTGGGATTTTTTCAGCTAGCAGCACTGCAGTAATTAAGATGATGCAGGTAGTTTTTTAGATGCTGAATCTCAAAGTATATTGCAAAATACTTGACAGGTCACTGATCTGAGAACCAATGTGACGTGCAGCTCTGCACCATGCAGTTCTTAAGCACATGCTTTGGAATAAGTCATATCTTGCAGCTCTGGGTTGGCATGCTTCATACCATGTAAGATGCTTGTTCAAAAGTGTTATTAGTTTTTACTGACAGAGTTGAAAGGAACTTTCAATTTTCCACATTACATTATAAGTTTAAAATATTATCATCCCTATCTGCATGATAGTTAAATATAATAAGAAGCATCAATCTTAATTTAGTGCGAGCTGTTGTGTTATAGATGTGATCTGCAGGCTCCAATGTCAAAAAGATTTCTTTCACTAAACTGAAATGTTTTTGAATTAGACTTGCACGACTCGCTGCCAAACCCAGGACCTCAAAAGTCTTGGCAGTGCAAGAAAAAGCAAATTATTTTAAAATCATGCAATTTATTTCTTTTAAATCAGACTAATAGTTTGAGGCAATCTGATTTGCTTTATGAGTTTTGAAGATGGTGGGAATGCTCACAATTTCAAGTTTATTTCCTTAGTCAAGGAGACAGAAACTTATTTCTGTATAAAATCAAAATGGACATATCCAGTCTCCAGGAGCTGAAGCTTCTAGAAAAATATGAAGTACTATGAGATTTACACTAAAAATGAGAGATCGGGACCATAAACACTTCACTAACAGGAGAATATCTACGTAGACCTTTTGCTCTTTTGCAGCCGTCCTTAATACTGGAAGAAATATAAATTTCTTTTTGTGTTTTTGGGTGCAGACTGGGAAAGTTGCACTGTGTTAAATAATGCAAAGTGCCTTTGCCAGCATGGACTTGAATCTTTGGCATAGTTTCATGTTGTTTCTTTGCTGGCAATTTTGACAGTCTTTCAAATGCTAGAAATGCTGTTTTCTCCCATTGTTCTGCCCTTTCATGTGTGAATGTGCCATCCTGTAGAGCTGAATTTCTGACTGGTCAGTGCACAGCTCTGAGCTGATTTTCAAGGGAGCTTTGGCCTTTCTGAATCACAGAATCATAGAATGTCCTGAATTGGAAGGGACCCACAAAGATCATTGAGTCCAGCTCCTGTCCCTACATAGGACAACCAAGAAATAGCCCTGGGAAAGGCTGAGGATTTGACTAAAGCATTTCCAGAGGCAAAGAGCACTCTCTTACAATCTGCTGCACATCATAGGCTTACAGGAATCAATTATGACAGGAGACAGCTGATGAATTTGCACATCACCCTCATCTTCTCCAGATCCCCTATTCAGGCATGAACAGCTCTATCAGTTAAGTTCAGAAATCCAGCCATCCCAGTAGCCAGTCTTCAAAAATGGCCAATAGCAGGCATGCAGGAAAAAGCAGGAAGATTGGGTAAGCAAACAGTGATATTTCCTCAGAATGATCTCCAATATTCCAACACAGTTTAATGTGTTTTAAGGTTTTCCTAACCCAGAGGAAAATCATTTATGTTTAGTACCTTCAGGTGGATTTTATTCCACGAATACATCCCATCATTTTGTAAACATATTCAACCATCCCCAATGTCTGATGGCAAGAAGCTACAGAACTTACCTAACTCACTGAACCATCACAGAGCTGTGTGCTGCTTTGGGTAACAAGCCAATTTCCTCCTTGCTCACTGGATTTCCTCATCAGTTTGAGATCAGTCTGTCCTGCAGCCAAAGGTTTCACTGCACGTGTATAGACTGAGGCAGATGTATTTATATGAATATATATATATCAGGATATATGGTAGTGGCTGCAAGGGCTTGATATTTGGTTGCTGACCTCTACCTCTGTGCTGCCATCACATCATGGCTATTGATATCTGAGATAATTATATGAACCCTTCCTTTAGATAATGCAGTTTTACCAACTCTGCAACCAAATCAGCCTCCTCTTCTCATAAGCAACAGAAGATTTGAACATATAATAGTGAAAAGCCTATGTCATTCATCATGTCTGGCTTTTGCTAGTGTGATTGATGGGAATTCGGAGATGTTATAAAATGAGGAGAAGGGTAGCTGGCCTTTTAGTTAAGACTGCACAGCACTGGAAAACACCTTATCATCTTAAGAAGATGTCTTGGTCCTTTTCATGTGTTTTGCCTTAGTTCTGTTTTCCACTAAGAATTTATTCTTTCATTGCCTGCCCAAACTTTCTCCCAAAGGCCCCATCAAGTTTCCATGTCTACAAGGATATTTTTTAGCTCGGTTTCTGTTCCCGTTTGGAGAAGCATAAATTTTGCCTTTACGTAAATATATATGGGTTCTGAGAAATTGTTCAACAAAAACCTTTCCTTTTGGAGTCCAACCACTTCTTCATTCCCTTTGCAGGCTCCTGGGAAGTTTCATAAGGCCTTTAAGATTTTTTTCTTCCTGAAAGGTCCAAACATAAACTACTGTCTCACAAACTGACAAGTCAATCTGTGGTGCAAGGCTGCAGAGAACATCTGCCCCACCTGCCCCACTTACGTATGGGAGAGTTATCATTGTATAAAAGATAGACTAGTGTATAGAAATATAATTATCTATCATATAGTTATGTACCATATAATTGTCTCTAAGTATATACATACATGAACATATATTTATATTTTATGTACAGGAACATGTACATAATACACCAGCAAATTTTTGTCCATATTAGGATACCAGTGTGGCTATTTCAGCAAAAATTATGCCTGTCACCAACACCCTGCACATGTCCTCTTGGTTTCTGCAATTCTTTCAGTCCCCAAATCCTTACACTCATGGTCTTGCCATCTTTAATCTGGCAGTATCCACGTCCTGATGTACCTCTTCCCTTTCCTCATACATGCAAAATGTATGTGAGTGGTTCCCTCTCTAATTTTACAGCATTCCTTTTTTTCAGCAATGCTTTGGGTACTGTGAAAGCAGGGGCAGAAGGGTTTCGCAGAGTTTTGCCTCTATTCAGGAGGAGTGTTAAGACTGCTCAGAACTCAAGGCAGTGCAGATTTGGGGTGCAACATGCTGGGGCACCTCTAGAAAGAGGCTTTGAAAAGTCTGCAGGCTGCATCAGCCCCAAGTGCCTCTGTATTCCCAGTCCCACCCTGGGCTTTCATTGGAAATCTGCACACATCGTGCAAGTGTCCAACATACACGTGCCTCTGTGTAGCTGGTGTTTCAGACCTACCAGTTGAATTTTATGTTGCAACTCTGAAAGGTTTTTTCCATTTAGTTACATAATGTAAAATTAAACTTGAATGAAAAATTACCTCTCACTACCCAGTGAATTACAGTTAATAGGGATGAAGTATAGTACATTAATCTCTGTATTTATGAGAAAAGACGTGCTGTTTTGGAGAATCTGGTTGGTTTTGTTTTCGTTCAGTACATTCCTTAGCACATTTATAACAGGCAAATGAGACTCAGAAGTGTTTGGGGAAAAAGTCAAATTCATGAACCCTTAAATGCTTATGAGACTTTATACTTTCTCATAAGAATAAACCACAATGTGAGAGGAGCTTCAACATTCAAATCCATTGACTGATGGCTCGTGGAGTGAATAGGTTCAGTTTATCATGTCCCAGCCTTTCTCCGAGACCCAGTGCAGTTCCCTGCCTCGCTTAACTAAAGACATTGAGGAGATCTCAAGCTTCTGAATGGTGATTTCATTTATTCGTGATTTGGGTACACATTCTGTAACATAACATTGTGCAGAATTTTGGAGTAAGCATCTACTGCTTTCAACTTCTCAGCTTAAATTAGCTATGTATTACATCAAATTTAGAAAGAAAGTATTTTGCTCACATTTCAGTAGGATAATTGTAGTAGTCCCTGTTGTTGAATTCTATCTTTTTAACTGCACTCTACAGCTTTTGAAAGCAGGACTCAGTTCTGTCCTGTATCCACCTCAGAGAGCAAATCCATTAAGCAATTTTGTGCATTTCAGAAATGGTCTATTTTCTATAAATTATGTAACTGCGCTGAGTATGTCTGTAAACCAGGTTTTGAACTGTGGGTATAGACAAGGACAATTAACTGCAAAGGGTAATTTCAAATCAGTACATTAGATAAATGATATGTTACAAAGAAATGCTCTGTGATAAGAAGAGCATTTTAAGCAACTTGTTTTATAAATTATACTAGCTGTATTATGTATTGTAGCTAAATTTAAGTACATCAAAATATGTAGAATTATTTAAAAGCAGTTCAATGGGAAAGCAGTTAAAACCTTTCTAATGGATGATTCTGCTATAAACTTTTATTAGGAAATTGAAACAAGGAAATGAAGATAAGGACTTGCATGTTTTATTTTATTCTGCAAGAGAAATGTTAGAGATGTTTTACTGAGTACAATACCTAAAGCAGAAATGGAAGCAGAGAAATAGAGGTTCTGACCCTCAAAGTAATAAGGCTGGGTAAATTATTACTCTGTTCCCAAAACAGAGTTGAGTGAAATGTTGCAAGTTCTTAAAGTTGTAAGTATTAAAATGTATTTCCTTTTCCATCCCCCAAATCGCTAAACTTCACCAAGGGGCTGCTTGAGGTACCTGAAATCAATTGCGATACCACCACTGAGTGATTGATTTTAGTTTCCTTTTAATAACTGCTAAAATGAAGAGCTTTGATGTCATTGGTGTTTGAAACAAAAAATGCCCTTTTTACTATGGTTTGTGGTTCAGGGTTTGAGGTGTCACCCACAAACCACACACCTTGGCCCTCACCCAGTCTGTGGCTGAGAAACAGCTGGGAAGCAAGAGACAACCTTGGAGGCTTCTCAAGGTGCCTTCTGCTGCTGCTGCTGCTTCTCAGAGCAACAATAGCATCCAAACCTGAAAGCATCTCTCCAGTCTGCATCCATGCTGGTGTTTTGGTTGGGTGTGATTTTGAACCTGATGTCCTGATCTTCCTCACTTCTGCTTCGGTGTCTAGCATGGCTGTCTAGGGCTGTGGGTTCCTTGTAGAGGGAAGGAAACTGGGGGATACAGAGGAGCACAACAGTTGCTCTTGGAATCCTTGGAGCTCTTCTGACCATGGGGCTGGACTACAGCTAACTAAGTCCTGGAAATGTGCAGGGTACAGGTCAGGTCCTCAGCATCAGCTGTTTAACTTCACTACCTACCAATGTAGAAATAGCCTCCAGGTATAATCTTCACATCTGGTTGGAGTTGTTTATATGTGCAGGTGTCTAAGGGGTCAAACCCTTTCTTACTCAGAAAACATTTAAATAGACTTAAATGTAAGCCTGAGCTTAAGTGCATGCGTTTGGATTTAGAACGAGACTTCTAGATCTGTTTAAGATTTAGAGCCAGGTTAGAAGTCTCAGAGAGGTTTTTGGTGGGTTTTTACTTCAGTGTTGTGGCTTACACTGAAGTAAAACTGTTTAAATATGCTTCAAAATATGGTCCTTGGGCCCTGGAAGCTGGTTGTTGCACTGCACTGCAAAGCCTTGGTAACATACAAACCTAGATGCCAAGGGCTTTTGGTGAAATAGGGCTCCTAAGCTACCTAGAAACAGAGCTTTAGAAATATTCAATCATCTGAACATTAGTTACTGCTTATTATATTCAGGAGCTTTTGAAAAATATGTTACCTGCATCTTCAGCTCCAATGAGACTTTTACAACACGGTCTTTATTCTTTGTGACACTTCAGAGAGAAATCTATAAATACCTTAAAAACCTGGGGCTACTGCTAATGAACCTCAAGTACCTCAGATACTTCTAAAACTTTTACCATTACTAGTTTTCACAGTTGGCAGATTATGTTAGAGTAATTGGAAGCACAGAACAATTTAGGAAGAAGTAATTTGTGTGCTGAAGAACACGTGCATAGGCATTATCTTTTAACAAGTCTGTCCTGTTGTTTTTCAGGTAAAGGTGATGTGTTTGGTGATATCTTCTGGAAGGAAACCAGTCTGGCCCATGCATGTGCCAATGTACGGGCTCTGACATACTGCGATTTACATATTATTAAACGAGAAGCCTTGCTTAAAGTGTTGGACTTTTATACGGCATTTGCAAACTCCTTCTCAAGGAATCTCACACTCACTTGCAATTTGAGGAAGCGGGTAAGGTTACAGCTTTTGTTTTCCCCTTTTGCTCACCAAGAGATTACACCCTTTTGCAGATGGTTTGCAGTGTTTAGCAACTCTCAATTTACTCTTGATGTTTTCAGGTCATTGCCGATTAACTGGCTTTTCAATAAATGTTGTTGCTGTTAATGATGGCTCAATAAAAGTTTCCTGTGGATTTGCAGCTCTAAGAAGCAGTCATAGCAGGATGACATATGAATTACATTTCTTTTCCTTTTCTTCACAGTTCCTGGCTTTTGGTTTTTTTCCCCCATTGCATAATGTATAAAATTATATTTTATAGTCTGATTGAATCTAGATTCCAGATTCCTCAGAGGTGAGGCTTAGTCTCTTACCTGCTAAGGTACAGGTCAGAGGACAGTCTGAGGGATCTTCATGGCACAGACCAACTAAGAGAAATTTATTGATGTTAAATAAATAAAATCCACACAGCAAAATTACTGTATTAATACCTGATTTGCTCACTTGCACAGCTTAGAATTTTAGTACGGTAAGGTTAATAAAGCTTGGTAATGATTTTACATTCACAGCTCACTTCGTATACCCTCCTGCTCATTTTATAATCAATCAGAAATGCTCACTATCCATTAGTCCTTTCAAAGAACACTTCATCTAAAAATTAATTAGTTATAAGGGTGTATCTTGAAAACAGGTTAAGGGATTCTTCAATTCACATTGCGGCTGCAAAATTTAATCTTTATGATTTTTTTTTAAGATTGATGAGGGTTATATAAATTTCATTTGCATAGAAAAATCTCATAACAATGATTTATAGATTATTGAGCATTAACTGTGATCCACTAGCTGCTAAAACACACTTTTCTGCAGCTCTACCTATGGCATCTCACCTGATAATGTACCAAGGCTTCCTCAGTATTTTACAAGGCAATTTAAGCCTCTGCAATCAAAGGAATTCAACACAACTCAAACTTTACGTTTCTTACCCTAATTTCTCTCTAGCCACTAGAGAATCTTACAAATGCTTCTTTCAAAAGAGTTTTAATTTTTAGTGCATTCCTTATGCTTGTTAATATATGATGTATGACACAAAATACCCATGGTAAACAGTAGATGCAATGGAATTAAAGTTCTACTCTGTCTGTGCTAAAATCTGAAAGAGCTGAATTATAATCAGGTTTGGTTTTAGCTTGTTGCTTGCCTCTGACTTGAAGTTTAACTCTGCTTCAGACCTGAAAAAAAGGCTTTAGGGCTTGGAAGCTGGTTTGAGGTTTCTAGCTTATAGCTTCTTTAATGATGAGAGGTCCTCCAGGCCTTGACTTCAGCATCCTCCCCTTGTGGTCTCACCTACCTGAAATGTGGCACCAGCTGCAGTCCCACTGTGACAATTTTGTTCAGGCATTGCTGACAGTGATTTCATGGGACAAGATAAAGCGACATACATTGTGCCAAAATGTATTCTTTCCTTCTTAAAACTGTGAACCTGTCACTTCAGCTAACTTCTTGGAACTCCCTTTCCCCCATTAGCCATGACAAGGTTGTGTACAGCAAAAACACACACAGATCATTTCCTGACAGGGCAATGTGCTAGAGTTCAACTCTCTAGTCCAAGGGTGCACATGGGGAATAGCCTCCTGGCTGTGTTTTCGTGGATTTTCTTCTTTCTCATGCACCTTCTTACAGGAAAATTGGTTCCCCTGGAGGGCTCTGGCACAGGGTGTGCCCCAAGTGGAAACAAAAACATGTGGAGCTCAGGACCCCAGTACCGATATATTTCAGAATTAAGTTTTTTAAGACTTTACCATGGGGACAGTGACTCAGAGCAGAAAGGAACAGCACTTCCAGAGAAATGTTGGATTTTACAGAAGGAAAGGAAATGTTGGTTGGCTGATTGTGTGGGTATTACATGAGAACAGATGGGTAGTCAAAGAAAGTCATGTCAATGTCATACATGCAGAGTGGAATTAATTTCATTAAGAGCTGCATGATGATGTAAAGGCTGGTGACTGGCCACCTTTAAACCCATGAGGAATGGTTCCTCCAGAAGACAGTCATCCGGCCCCTCTTCAGCTACCAGTCTGGGATGTGAAAATCATCCCCTTTCTGTTGACTTTTGTTGATCACTAATTTTTAAATACCTTGGGTACATCAAATGAACTCCACCTTTGATGTCTCTTGTGGTTTTACTCGAGAATTGTTTTGGGAAAAGTCTCACTCCTGGTATTGCAGTGAGTTGGGCTGAGGCAGAGCCTGCTTTGCATAAAGTCCGTGCGTTGTTCCTAGGCACAAAATAGATCATGCTACTTTCCAGCACCAGGAACACAATCTGAGTCCTGCTACATATAGTTATTCAGGAGCGTGTTTCAAACCTTGTATCCGCTGAAAGCTTGTGTGGTTCCCTGTTGGGCATGTTTAATGGTGCTCTAAGGAAAAGCAGGGTCATCCAGGACAGTTTTAACAAGCAAAAAGAAAGTTCAGGCAGTGAGATTGTTGTGATAGAGCTGCACAATACTGCAGCAGCTTGTACTGGGGTCGCATAATCTAAATGGGAAGAAAATCATTGTCTCCTTTAATTGATTCAATAGACTTATGTTTAGCACTTTTTCTACATAGTCATCACTCGTAAGGTTTGACATTTAATTATAACAAAAGTGCACTCCCTGTGGTTCTGTGCTCAAGAAAATGGCTTTTCTCATTGTCAAAAATATATAGACAGAAGTGTTATTTCATCAGGTCTGGTCTTTGAAATATGCAGACATGTATGTAGGTGCATACACATATGTGTTTGTGCTGCATTGTCCCTCAACGAGCACTGAAATGTAGTCCATAGACTGCAAAACAATTTAGACATTCAAAAGGCTAATAAATTAATAATTGTGCTGAGCACAAAAGGTTAGTTCCACATGACAGGGAAGAAAAATTCATGCAGAAGAGGGAAAATAATGTTTTCTCACTCCTAAATAACATTTAGAGGCCTGGCACGTTGAATGACCTACTTAAGGCATCTGCTCAATATGCTATTATCAAATCTGAATTTTTGTTTTCTTTTTTGTGTGTTAGGTAGCCATCATGCTGCATTTTTGAGCCCATAAAGTGAGCTCTTCAGCCTGCAGTCATTTTTCCTGCCCAGGGTGGCGAGGTGACTTTTAATTGGTAATTGCAAAGTATTGCAGCAAATCACGTTTCATGCTCTGAAATCTTTATGGCACATCTAATGTCATTCATGCACACTCCAAGGCAGAACCAGGACTTTGAACTTTTTTTCCAAACAGGGGAAAATAATTAATCTGTAAAGATGCTCTTTAAAATCACAATGAGATTACATAGCCGCCTCAGAGGACTGAAAGTTATAAAGCAGTATTTAGGATGAGTCTTCAAAGAGTTAATTACTGCCGTCTAATAATGGAAGAGAATATTAATAATATCTAATTCATTAAGTGCCTTTCAAGATTTCACACAGCTGAAGGGGAGCCTCTCAGCAGTCTTGAACCGTGGAGCTTGGTATGAGGAGGGGACCCAGCACAGATTTCTAGGAGGCTTAAAGCCGAATAAATAAATATACATTTTATTGATGCTCAAAATATTGGAAAGAAGGCCTACGTGAAGCTACCAAATGTCTTCCCACAGAAAACAAGTGTTCAGCAGAAATTGGTAAAGCTTTTTTTTTTTTCCTTTTCTCATTGTTACCTCCATTTGCACCAGCTAACGCACCATCTCCAAGTAGCTGCTAGACCAGCATTATCTGTGCAAGTACAAGAAAAAAATCAAACCGAAATTTTGGCCCTTCTGCAGTAAAATTCTCCTGTGCTTCAGCAAAGCAAAGATTTCCCCTACAGCTTTTAAGGTACACGGGCGCAAAAATGAACTGTGTTAAAGAACTGAGTCAGGAGCAGCCAGGGAAGAGGGCAATTGTCTGTATAGGAACCTCTGGCACATTTGCTCCTGGAAGGTGTGCTGGGCAGTGAGCCAAGGAGGTGCAAGGAGAAACAAGTGCCTTTAAGGCAGTGAAATGCCATCTAGAGATGTTTGGTTCCTCTCCCCATGACGCTCTTAAAGCCAGGAACAATACTGTGAGCAACTGACATTATCTAATTCCTTCAGCACAGTGTGAATCGCTGAGGCTTTTTGACGGGTGAGGCTCTCAGACTGTCTTAACAAATGTCCTGGTTTTCTTTCTATTTCAGATTAGAATAATTTCTTTTCAAATTGTTTTTCTGATTCTGCTTGAAGATTTAATGAATTGTATGTTATTTCTTGACTGAATCTCTTGTCACTTCTATGTCACAGTTTTTAGAAAAGCTTTATTTTAATTTGAATTTATATCTCCTAAAAGTGAAGCTAGTACCAAGGTTCATTCAGGATCCCGCTTCTTTTTCATTTTTGAGACCCTCCGCATGGTGTGCTATGTTAGCAAGTGTCCTGATGCTGAAGCAATATCAGAGGGAGAAAGCATTGCTATGCGTTTTGACCCTTACTCCTGAAGGCTGAACACCTTCTGGTGAACTTGAGGACTTCTGCAGGTTTTGAGCTCTGAAAACCATTCACAATTATAGCAGCTTAATTCAGGGCTGTTTGCACTTTGCCGGCTGGTGCTCGCGCTCAGTCCTAATCAGTCGTGGGGATTGACTTGCTCACGCAGGAGGAGATTAGAGCATCATCCTTTGGTAACTCTGGCAAACAGAAAGCTGTGGTGTAACTGTGGTGCAGGATGTGCTGAGCACCTCCTTTGCCCAGTAATCCATCTACACTGGCAGGTCCATTATTCCTTTTTACAGGCTGCTACTGGGATTTTCTCTATGTGGAACAGCAATGATGGCAAAACCTATCCAGGCAAAACAAGTTTTCCCATCATTATCAATGAGGAGAAGCAGGGAGAAGAGTGTACTGCTTAGGAAACTGCTGTGACTAGTAATTAGATCAGCTGGTGGGGCTTCAATAAGATCTTGAGCTTACATCCTGTGATGGGGAACATGATCAACTGGTACTTGGTCCTCGTCCATATCCCACTCCTGGTACGTTATTTTGCAAGTGCAGCTTATTCCTCTGCTGGTTTGAGCCAGTGGCAAAGGTCCCAGGGAGTGCAGGATCAAGCCTCAGGAAGGGCAGATCCAACGGATCAATTCCTATTATGGCTTGTATGGCCCACAGGCTTTTGGCGTGATTTAACCCAGAGTTTGTTTGTAACTCAATGTCTTGCTCAAACCTAATGAAAATTAATTTGATCAACTCCTTGATGGCAACATGTGTGGCACGTTTCTATTCCCTGCCTGTATCTTTTCAGGGACTCAAAGCATCTGCGGGCTGATACATCCTGCTGCTTCCTCCTCATAGTTAAGGCAAGGGGACACAGAGGAGTTCTCTAGCCAGGCACAGTGACACTCTTCTTCAGTTCTAAAGTGCGAAACATGGAGTGATGTTAATCGCAGTCCATAACTGTGCTGCCCATGGCATCGTCTGTGTGTGTTTGCAGCTTTTGCTTCATTGTGCATTAACAGGCAATTCTCTTGTGACCATGGCATCTCCTCATGCTCCCTCTGTAGAGCTCACATTTAGCCTTTCCTCTAATTTCACCAATTCCTTTCTCCATCTTCATGTGAAAAAGGAAAGACTATTTCACTTTGTCTCAGGATGCTTCTGCCCTTTCATGTGCCTTTCTTGTCTCTAGTCATCTGCTTTGTTTCTTTTTTATATGAACATGTTGTCCCAGAAAATGAAGACCTATAGCTATGGTTTAGCTGCAGTGGCAGTTTAGCATGATTATAGAGCAAATAAGTTATACCCTCAAAAATCAATATGATTTTATTTTGTTCACATCTTAGCAGACTCTGCAGCCTCTGTTATGCTTGAAGAAGCTTTCAATTAAGACAATTTTTAAAAATTTTGTATTGTTTGGCTTCATTGCATTCAGAGCTGTCTCCAGATATGTTAGTATTCCATTGCAGTATTTCCTAACGGACTTATTTAGATCCAGTACCACCTTTGATGGTTTCTAGACTTGTATATTGAGTGTGCATGGGACATAAGAGCCTACTTCAGCCATTCACACAACGTGGCCTCATCCAAACTGCCAATGGACAGTGGTCCCTGGCTGGTCTGTGCCCAGGAATTTCTTGAGAAACTGCTAATGGGTCTGAGCCAAACTCATGCGAGGAATTTATCATTATGGAGAATGGAGCAGTTCTTTGTCTATTTGTAGTTGTGTGATTGTAGACAGCCCAGTACAGTCCATGTTACACCTTCTGCCGTCAAGAACCCATGCACTTCCTCCTGTGTAAGGATTACAAATCTGAGACTAGAGTTTTCTTCTGCAGCTCTTCCCTCTCATCCCCTGCGCCCATGAGCATTTCCTTGTGTCTTTGCTCATCTTAAGGGGCATGGGGATTTGTCTTTGAGGCAGTCAAAGCAAGGAAGTTAGTCCTTGGAGGACTGTGAATGACTTTGCAACGTGGAAGAGCTGCATAAAAATTCAAAGAGAAAGCTGCGGCAGCATTGACTTCACCCTTCTGTGTCTTTCTGCCGAACGGCATGGGACATCTGTCTGAGTAGAGCGATTGCTCTAAAAGCTGTTGATGGGTTTGCTTTCTCACTTTTTTTTCCTGGTAGCTGTGAACCTGACTCTTTTCTGTGTATCTCACTCCCTTCCCTCTCCTTTTTGCGACTTCAGCATCTCCCTTATGGTGGTCCCTGCTGAGCTCCATTCAGGTCATAGAGAGTGCGAGGAACCAGGGATACGGGAGTAATTGCACCTCTAAACTACTCCCTGGAGACACAGTGGTTTTCTCTCCTCTGACAGGCACAGCATGCTCCCCTGCTGTGACTGTTTCCATGGACAGGTGCAGAAGTGCATGGTAAACCTGAAATCTCTTGAATGCATTCAGAGCAGGGCAACAAAAATGGTGAAAGGACTGGAAGGAATATCCTATGAGGAGCGGCTAGGGAATTTGGGCTTGTCCAGCTGGGAGAAAAGAAGGCTGAGGCGCAGTCTCACTGCTCTTTTCAACCTCCTGAGGAGGGGAAGTAGAGAAGGAGGTGCTGATCTTTTCACTCTGGTATCCAGTGATAGGATGCATGGGAAAGGTTCAAAGCTGCACCAGGAGAGGCTTAGACATTAGGAAGCCTTTCTTTACCAGGAGAGTGGTCAAACACTAGAACGGGCTTCCTAGACAAGTGATTGATGCCCCAAGCCTCTCCACATTTAAGTGGAATTTGGACAATGCCCTTAATAAAATGCTTTAACTTTTGGTGAGCCCTAATTTGGTCAAGCAGTTGCACTAGATGATCATTGCAGGTCTCTTCTAACTGAAATTATCCTGTCTCTCCTCTCCTCTCCTCTCCTCTCCTCTCCTCTCCTCTCCTCTCCTCTCCTCTCCTCTCCTCTCCTCTCCTCTCCTCTCCTCTCCTCTCCTCTCCTCTCCTCTCCTCTCCTCTCCTCTCCTCTCCTCTCCTCTCCTCTCCTCTCCTCTCCTCTCCTCTCCTCTCCTCTCCTCTCCTCTCCTCTCCTCTCCTCTCCTCTCCTCTCCTCTCCTCTCCTCTCCTCTCCTCTCCTCTCCTCTCCTCTCCTCTCCTCTCCTCTCCTCTCCTCTCCTCTCCTCTCCTCTCCTCTCCTCTCCTCTCCTCTCCTCTCCTCTCCTCTCCTCTCCTCTCCTCTCCTCTCCTCTCCTCTCCTCTCCGGCTTGGGTTTAAATACTTATCTGAAAAACAAGGCACTGTATATCTCCCAGGGTCTTTGGGAGGCCTGAGGTAGTATGGGTTCATAGAATCATAGAATAACCAGGTTGGAAGAGACCCACTGGATCATTGAGTCCAACCATTCGTGGCATAGTCTGGATTAATATATTTTGCCTTTAGACTGAAGGCAAATGCAGAGATTAGCCAAAGCACTATCACTGTTAATAGGGTTTCAGAGACACATTAATTCCACAGGTTTACCAACAGACCCCTATTCTGTTCTGAATATAATCTCTAAATTAAATACCTTCTTTAGATGTCCTGACCATGCTTCTGTAGGAGCAAGAGGCAAAGCACTACCAACCCTGTTGAAAGTAGGACTGAGCCCAATTCTGATAATACTTTGGCATTCCAGAGGTAGACTTTTTTTTTTCCTAGACATGTAGCTTCTCCATTTAAACTTAAATCAAAAGGGCATTTGATCTTGTTTATCAGGCCATATTTATTTTTGTTGAGAAGTGCAAGGCAATTTAGTATTCTTTTCATTCAAGGATCTTTGAACACTGTTATATGGCTGGAAAAACTACCAACCCCATATATTGGTGGGCTGCTTTCTGCCTGCAGGGACTCAGAAGCTGTTACAAAAGTCCTTCTAATAATTTACCCCAGTGAAAGGTATGAGCATCTCTTCTTCAGGCAGGCAATACAAACTAAGTGATTTATTTGTGTATGGAAAGATCATTAAACAGGGAATGTCAGGGATGAGCAGCGCCCATCGGAAAACAGAAGTGTAAACTGGCTATGTTAGAGTGAAGATCTAGATTGACGATTATTTCCTATTGTGGTTTTTATCAATTCAAACAATTCCTTTGTTTAGAAAGATCTCATAATTAAGAAGCTCTCCTTAGTTGACTCAGAAAAAGCCTTCTGCCAGCTGTCTGCTAGTATCGATTCAGGGAAATGTTGCTTGCACAGAACTTGAATGCTGGTAAAAAACATAAATCAAAGGTTTACTATTTAATCTTGTAAACAGTGAAAAATAAATATTTTGTGTTCACCTACCTTCATCAATTAAAATTGATGTTTTTAATCTCTCCCAACCGCTAGATTAGAGGAGGGAACATCCATGGTACAATGGGAAGCAACGCTGCCATTTCATTTTTGATTGCCATTTAAGAAGGTTTTTATCATCAGTCCCCTGCCCTGTGTTTTGATGTTGTGATGAACACAAGCACTGGCAGCTCAGCCAGCAGCAGACCTGAGCAGATCACTATCCCTGTCCCTGAGTTTCCATTTCAGGCTATTATTTTGCCAGCCTTAGCTCTGCAGTGAGCTCTCTTTTGGGCAGGTGTCTTAACATAGTCCATCACCCTATAGGTTTGTGTGATTCCTCTGGTGCCCAATAAATGATGGGGGTCCTACTGATACATTTTTGCTACTGCTGACAGTACCCAGTTTATTTTGTGATGCCCTCAGTGTTCTGTTATCTTACACTTTCCAAACAATTAGCCCAGAGTTAAGATTTCTTCTTGCATGGACTATTGGGCCTAATTACCGGGTAGATTTACAACTTTTCCAACATGATAAGCACAAAAAAAGGGGGAAATGTTACAAAACAGAAGATTAATTTCAAGTGTTTTGGTATACTTCCACTGTTACTTCCTGGAGCTGAACACCAGACCTTTGCCAACACAGAACAGCATGACCTGCAGATGTAAAAAAGAGTTTCTGAATGAGACTTCTCATTCCTCAAAACTTACTTGTGCAAGACCGGGAATGCCAGTTGCAATGCACCCAGAACTATGGTCTGGGAGAGAGAACTTGTGCCTGTTCATTGTCATCATATAAATGGATTCCCATGGGCTTCACAAAGAGCAGAAGGAGCTTTAGCATTCACCTGAGTCAGATTTTTCTGGCTTTGCCCGAAATGGGATCAGTTTTGTCCAATCTAGAAATGATCATAACAATTTCACAGCTGTTTCACATTGGAAAGAACACTGATTTTATTCTTGCTTCCCCTTCTCTAAACGAGTTTTTGCCTTCTATTACACGAAGAGGCTCCTCACCATTTAGATACTATGAGCTTTTAGAATGCTAAATAAAACTCCATCCTTAAGTTCTTTCTTTTCTGTGCAAGTATAAATCCATCTATCTATTGTTCCATAGCACACACTTCACAGATGCAATAATACCCAAATGTGCTGGTTCAGCATGTGGTAATCTTCGCAGCCACGTGTTACTTTGAATGCTATTTTTGGGCTACCTTCTACAGCAAAGAAACAGTGCATGTATATAAGTATTGCACACAAAGTGCAAGAGAAACTTTTTGGGTAAGTTTGCATGAAACTCACTAGTTTTAGTTGAAAATAAACCTCAGTGTGTCACTTCTAACTTAATGATGGCTGATTGAATGTGACTTTTTTAATTCTCAGCCAGTTGCTCTGATTAGCAAGCTGTCTCAGTTTAGATCCCATTCCCGTGCAAAAGAAGTCTGGAGGAGCAATTTTGAGAATAGCTGATTTACATATATACCAGAGGTGGACATGGCTGTCAAGAGGGATGAGGGGATTCTGAGAAGTACCTGAAATAAGCTGAGTCACCTATTATTGCACTTTTGAGCAACTTCCTCTGTGTGTTTAGGAAGGAATAAATATTATTAATCCATGTTTTTTCTTTATATTTTCATTTCTCAGTTTTCATAGCCCTTAGTCTTGTTTCTTTTCCTAAAGAAAACAAAAACATATCATAGTTTTCAGATGGAAGTTACTGTTTAAAAAAGGAGCATAGTGTAAGCAGTTATAAAAGTCTCTGATTCTCTTAACTCCATTAAGGAGTTCTGTCTTCCTTGAATTACTGCCTCTCTAATTAATTTATATCTCCATCATGTGTCTAAGGCAAATCCATTTTTAAATGGAACAGTTGTCGATAGTTCAGAGCAGCTCAATTATGAATGACCCCCATCCTTCCCCCAGGGTGTATTAACCCTCCTGACAAAGGAGGCTATGGTAGAAACGTAAATGGATGAACTGAACCATCTATGATTTTCATGTGTTATTACTTTATTAAGTGACTTAGCCAACAACCTCAAGATGCTCTACAAAAGTACATGAATAATAACTTACGTGCTCAATGCAGGCATGCATCAGTAGGCTGAACAGATGTGACTGATCCACCTGAATCATCATCTGTAACTTAAAGCATTTATCAGAAAGTTTGAACCAAGGCACCATTTGCCCTGTGGTCCCTCAGTGATGTGCCCCATGAAGAGCTTCCTCCCAGCCTAGCCGTGTTTAAATTCAGTCCAATGTCTCAGATACCTGCTAACAGGGTAGATAAGAACTCTGCTGGAATAAAGATTGACGTTGCAAAATCTACAACAACCTGCTTTAACCTTGCTGGCCTTTTTGTAGGCAGATGCTCTTGCTCCATGGGTCAGCCCTGCCTCGTGGGTGGAACATCTGACATAGGTGAACATTTGTAGTCATCCTCTAGCATCTAAGGTGGGTGCTGAACCACACTAAGGAGATACAACCTCCTAGAAGTGCTTGAACAAAGCCTTTCTGGGAGAAGCTGAACGTAAAAGTGATGTAATGGTGTCTTGTGTGGGAGGCTTAGGGCTAGCTGGATTTTTCAGACACCAGAAAAAAAAAATCAAGCCAGAAAAATCCAGAGAAGATATTTTAGCCAAAGTCTCAGAGGTCAAAAGGACTGCAGGGAAGCAAATGTAGCCTCTGAGATGAGAAGGTCCAGAGGCAGAGTTCTGTTTGTCTTCTGCCTGGTGTCTCTTTGCATCCTTGCAGGAGTGTTTATCCTATACCAGCTGGCCTTTTGTTAATTGTGTGTGCAGAGGGAGTGGTAGAAAGGATAGAAACGGTGTTTAAATAGGGTGCATCATAGTCACAAAAGCGGAAATACAGAATTATCAATGTTATTGATTGCAAAGACCCATTGCTTGTGCAGGTACAGGATTTTATTAGTAGCCCCAGGTAGACTGAGGGGTTAAATCAACTGGACCGACTCCAGTTTTAAATAAGGAGGTAATTTCTGATTACTTTTAAAGCCAGATTTGCCAAAGTACACAGTACAGAGGATTACAAACTAATTTGTTTGGGTCTGGAGCAATGAGATAAGCTAAGGCTGCAAAACCAGCAGGTTCAGCCCCTAAGGAGCATCCTGTGTCAGTGCTTTAAAACATGGATAGGAACATAAAACAGTGCTGATGAGCTTTACAGAGATCTATATCTAGAAGAGAGGTGATGGATGTGATATTGATATTAGGAAAGATCACCAAGAATGACACGAAAAATACTTGAAGAACCTTTTGCCTGAGAATTGGCTAAATGCCAGGACACAGTAAAATGATACCCACAACTAGGATATAGCCAGATCACTAAAATCCTCCCCAGCAGAGCCTTAGCTTATTGCCATGAAAGCCCAGGGATTGATTTAATGCAGCCAGCATGGAAATGGGAAGGAAATGGCTCTTCACCACACCATCTGTTTATTCCATCCCCATAACCTCACTAGTTAACTCTTTTGTGCTGTGTTGTCTCTTGCTGATATCCTTCAGAAATAAATCAGAGTCACCACTTGCCAAGTTCCTCAATAACATCTTCTGAGGTTAGCAAAAGCACCTAATGGTCCCTTTGGGGACAGGCAGAGCACTTCATACTCCCTGGGTGTTTGTCACGTACACAAACCACTGTTTCTGCCTGAAAGAGGCTCTGATACAAGTATCATTAGCAACTTTATTTCTGCACAAGTAACCTTCAGGGAATAGTCCACTTCTCTTTGTGCTGAAGTTTCACATGCCTGATATAGTATTTCCATATTGTCATAGGAAGCCCACTAGTTGGTGGATGACTCTCCTCTTCTGGCTGTGGGTGATCTTCCTTGACTTTCTGCCCCACTGGTGCAGATTCTAGTATGAGGAAACATTAGCAACATCATTGAAATAGAGTCTTCACTCTCTAAAAGTTTTTGATTTGATTATACCATGAATAGAAAGCCCCTGCTCTGCTGGTGATTACAGATACCTCTGAAAAACTTTAATTCCTTTCATTTCTTGAGCTAAAGCACCCTCAGTGGCAGCCCTACACCAACTACTTGGCTAAAGGCAGATACTTAGGTGAAGGTAGCACTTCCTCTTCATAGTATATTTCTTCTTGACTGGATACTCTTCAATGTTTGCATGCTTATGTCTTGAGTAATTTCTTCTCCTCAAAGGGTTCCTTCCCACTGAAGCACTGGCTGTGATCGTATTAGAGGCAATTACAGTATGTTTTGACAGCCAGCACTGCATACTCTCATGCTGCCAACTGAGACCTCTTGACTGGAAAAATTTCAGCTCTTGCTGGGTGAGATGTTTCACTTGAAGAATCCCAGGGATACTTGTTAAGGTCATTTCGCAGAGCTTTCCATAGTTATATGACATAGATATTAGAAGTTTAAATAACCTTTAGGTCTTTTTTTCCTGTTAAATTGGGATTTCCTGATGGCTTAACTGAATTATTTTGCATCTATTAAGCACTGGGCTGACCCTGTCTTTCAGTCAGTGAATGATCTACCCGAGTTGTTCATCTTTTCTGATTCTTGACTTCAGTTTAAAAGAATAGCTGGGTCATGCTGCCAGTGGATTTTGTTCTAGCATCTCTAAGCTGAGAATCAGAGAGTGAGTTGCTGAATTGACCCAGTTTCTTCGCCCTCACAGCATCCTCATGGCTTGGTTTACAGGGGATCCTATAGGAAAGATAGGTGTAGGGGGTGTATGTGACAGTCATTGGAGCTTAAGTTTCATCCAGAAGATCTGTAGAAAGTGAATGAGCACTATCAGCACTTAACTGAATTTGTGCCCCTCTTTGTGGTGTGGCATAGACTTACCCTCTCTTTGAGCCCCATGAACACTTGAAAGATCAGGTCCTTGACTGGAACTTAGAAACAAATAGGAAACGAGCAAATGACTTCCCAGCCACTAGCCCAAATCTGCTCCACTCAGGAATACTATTATGTATTTTTAATTAGCATGAATCTGGAGTCAATGGCTCTCCCCACCAAATTAGTCTCCACTATGAGACTTGGTTCAGGTGAGGGTTGTCTGACAGTAAGAGAGCAGCACATTTTACCTCTCTCCACTGTAATATGGGAACATACATCAAGGTCTGATGTCTTGACTCTTCGAGGTACAGAGGATACATATTTTCCCTTTCATTAGGGTTTGTTGTTCATATGTTCTGCCCTTTAAAATTATTTCTGACTCATCACAAACAAAACTGATGGTGTTCAACATCACATGGCACTGGAAGGGCATTGTTTTAATTGAAGCTTCTGTTATAAAAGCTTTTTGATAAATTAATAACACCTTGAAAATTATGTAGGGAACAAGTGGAATAGCTGGTAGCACATTCCGTGTAAAACCAAAGTTTCTGAAAGCCAGGTAGAATGTCCTCAATGTCATAAACAAGGCTGATAGCAGAGGGTGTTATCTTTCGTTAGTTCAGTTGATATAGCTGGAAAAAAATCAACAAGCTTTCAGTTGCAAAACAATTTCTCAGGTCCGAAGGCTTCAGATTAAATTTCAGGCACTTTATAGTGTGGTACAGTAATACTTAAGAAAAAAAGCTATAATGACTCCAATTAATTTAAATTTCCACTTAAAATAGAGAGGAGAGAATAGTCATTTTGGGAACAATTTGCAATTCTTTTAATGATGCATTGCTTCATAAATGGAGAGTCTTTTGTAGGCATTTATTGAGACCATTTGGTCTTCAGGCAGAACCCCATAAGAGGCAAAAACACAGGGAACAAACCACAGATTCTGCAGATTCTCTGGGCCCATGTTCTGTGTAGCTTTGTGCTGGGTTATGCAGGAATACTGGGTCTGTTATAAGCAGGGCTGGCCAGAAGCCAGATGTTATGTTTTCTCAATTTTTTGTGGGAATAAAAGCAAGACCTTCTGAAATTTTTCACTAAATAGACAGTGCTGCCTACATGCCCCCCTTACTTCCAAAACAAACCTTAAAGGCAATAAAGTAGTCTTGGACAGGATTTAATTTCAGCAAGTAACTGCAATTACATTTGAGCCCTTCCCACTATTTGAAATCCAGGTCTGTATTTCCCAGATTGGACAGCAGTAAAACCAAAATCCATTATTATATTAATAGTTCTATTTTACTTTAATATATCTCTTTATGTGTTTAATCTTTTTTGCAGTATGGGTTTTCCTGCTATGGGGGTTCTGGGCTGGATTCTTGGTTCCATCCCTCACTTACTCACTAACTGGCTCAATGACCCTTGAGTGATAGATGACCTCTTGGGGCCCTGGTTTTGGCATCTGTTAAAAGAGGCATTAATATGAATCCTGCTTTCTCCAATCCAAGGAAAGGAGAATGGTACACTAGTTCTGCATTTTATTATTGATGATTGATTTTCTGTTCCAAGTTAAATCAGGCAGAAGAGCAGCTTGAAAAGTCTTTTGGCACTTTTCCACAGAGAGCACCATTTCTTCAGTCTGCCCCAAGCTCAAACCACCTGGCTGTCATATAGAAGCTCAGAAGCATAACACTCTTAGGAGATACTGCACTGTGAAAAGCAAAGGCTGCTTTCTCTGAGAAGTTTCTCTTTTTTTTTAATAATCTGTAATAAAATGCACAGTCTGTAGCTCATCTGCACCACAGCAAAGCCTGAATCATCTGACAGTGCTGATTACTGACATTTCATCAGGCTGCTGCCAATAGCTGATATTGATCCAATGTCCGGTATTAGTTTGCAAAGACCAGGCCTACACGTTTTAGTTGGAGTGTCCTATTGAAGGGGCACTGTCTTGGAGTGACCACCCCACACCACAGCTGGGCTAGGAGGCAATGGGAAGCTCCCTTCAACTCCTGAGTCCCTAGGGTTCCTAGTGGTGATGTGCTGGCAGGATTGGTGGTTGCAACGTGGTTTTAGAGAACCACTTGGTGGTATGTGTCACCAGCTATTTATATAGAATCATAGAATGGTTAAGGTTGGAAAAGACCTCTAAGATCATCCAGTCCAACTGTCAGCCCAGCACCATTGTGCCTACTAAACCATATCCTGAAGTGCCACATCTACATTTTTTTAACACCTCCAGGGATAGTGACCGCAACACTCCCTTGGGCAGCTTGTTCTGATGTTTGACCACTCTTTCAAATAAAGACATTTTTTCTAATATCCAGGCTAAAATTCCCCTGCTGCAACTTGAGGCCATTATCTGTGTGGTGTCCTGGAAGTCCTAGGGTGATTTGTTTGTAGTGGGTGAAGCCATCTTTTCTGTGATTCTTCTCTGCATCCAGTGAAAGATCTTGAGTCTACTGAGCTTAGGATTGTAGCCTTCTGCAAGGCTCCTCTTTCCCAGGGGCTGGAAATCCACCACAGTTTCTCTAAGTACCTCAACTTCCCTTCTTGCAGGAGCCCTGTGTTATACAGGGTAAGAAACATCTTCAAGAGAGAAGGAAAGAAAGTCCAGCAAGAGTGTTAGAAATCAGCTCTTCACTCTTCCTTTGTGTCAGGAGTGCCCCCTTCCCTTTTCTCCCTCTAATAAGGAGGAAGAAAAGGGGAGTAGGAAAGGGAAGGGGAAGGAGGAGAGATGAGTGTGTGATACACTTCATCAAGATTGCATCTGCAAGGAGGAGATATTGGTACAAAGAGGCAGAGAGCTGGAGGAAACATTTAATTTGCTCACCTATCAAATGACCAACACGTACAAGAATTTTTAATTGAGAGAGTTCTTATGGAGTAAAGGAAGGCATGATTTAAATCCCTAAGTGGATAAACCTAAACAGTGAGAGGGAACAAGTGTCCCCGTGAGATAGATAGCAGCAACGGTTACACTGCAACAGTTACCCTAAAATTTTTCTCTGCTCCGTTTCCCCATGTTTAACCATCTCTGTGTTGCTTACAGAAAACAAATCAGGCCCTGATTCAACAAAGTATTTCAGCTCTCCAGTCCAGTTTAGTCTTTATATAGAGTTCAGTGTAGGATTTAGGGTCCTGAAGAGGAATTAGGATGCTAAAGCTGGGTTTCATTGCCTCAGTTTGTGATGGGAGCCTCATAGGAGGGATTGTGTCTCTGTAGGTCATGGTCGTAGTTCAGTCTGAATCAACCACATGAATCAACACTCCTCTCTGTAATGGACTGACCCTAAACTAGGCCAGGCAGCCTCAGATCCTGGTTGAAAAATACTGTAAATTAATAAATGAAGTAGTCTTTCTGATTTAATGCTTTAAATAATTTTGTATGTGGAAGCTGCATTTTGCTGTCCTTAATAGTATTGGAGAAATAGCTCCGAATCTGGCTCTTCGGCAACATGCTAAGGCATCTGCTGTTTGATTAAAGTGAAGAAAACAGAAAATAATGAGGGCAAACTAGCAGAAGTTAATGTTTCAGTTCCAGAATCTTGTTTAAAACCTCCCCACTTCCAAAGGTGCACAGTGACCTTTTTCACCATCCCTCTCCAAGCAGAAAAAGAGCCCAGTGGTTGTCAGATGTAACAGCTAAGCCTGCAGCAGCAAAATCTATGCATTGTTTTCCTCTGGGGTACAAAGAGAAAAAGACCTTTGTAAGCACCAAATGTATGGGTTGGAAGTGCTCTGGTCAGAGAGACTGGAAGAACAGAAAAGCTGCTCTCAAAAAATGCTCTTGTGGTTGGTATAAATGTCAGCAATTGTGCAAACAGAGTAAGGGGCTTTGGCAGGTGTTTTGGCAATCTGACTCCTCAGCCTCAAAGCTCAGCACGTGCTTAGGTAAATGTTTAATCACACCATTTTGGAGAATCAGTGCCTATCACTCAAGCCAAGCAACTTGACTGATCCTATTTTGCAAAGCAGGTGTCAGTGCTACCCTTAGGCGAATCTGACCTGTGTATCAGGGCATCAGGAAAGGCACTGGTGAGACTGCTCCTCGAATCCTGTGTTCAGTTCTGGGCCCCTCACCACAAGAAGGATGTTGAGGCTCTGGAGCGAGTCCAGAGAAGAGCAACAAAGCTGGTGAGGGGGCTGGAGAACAGGCCTTCTGAGGAACGGCTGAGAGAGCTGGGGGTGTTTAGCCTGGAGAAGAGGAGGCTGAGGGGAGACCTCACTGCTCTCTACAACTACCTGAAAGGAGGTTGTGGAGAGGAGGGTGCTGGGCTCTTCTCCCAGGTGACAAGGGACAGGACAAAAGGGAATGGCCTCAAGCTCCACCAGGGGAGGTTCAGGCTGGACATCAGAAAAAAAATTTTCACGGAAAGGGTCATTGGGCACTGGCAGAGGCTGCCCAGGGAGGTGGTTGAGTCCCCTTCCCTGGAGGCATTTAAAGGACGAGTGGACGAGGCGCTGAGGGACATGGTTTAGTGTTTGATAGGAATGGTTGGACTTGATGATCCGGTGGGACTTTTCCAACCTGGTGATTCTATGATTCTATGACTTCTCGTAGCGTTGTAGATCCATTGTGCACTGCCCTAGATGTCTCAGTGCAGCAGTGCCTTGGGCCTTCGGTCTTGAGCTGAAATCCTGAGAACATCTATATGTGTTTTTTTAAGGCTGGATTTTAATGAACTACCTCAATTTTGGCAACAGGCCAAAACAGTGGCCTCTCTCTTCTGTCAGCCGTGGATGTTAGTCTCTCAATTGTAAATGGTTAGAGATGATAAAGGGATTTTGAATTAGTTGCAGGAATGAGGGCAGTGTTATTATCCTCTCTTACACTGGGAGAGATGGAGACATGAACAGACAGTGATTTCTGCAAGACCTCCCACCAGGCCAAAGATGAGGCCAGCAGAATAATGCCCCCTCCTGAATCCCAGCCTGGTGCTGTATGTGTTGGGCCGTGATGCTCTCAGGATGTGACAAATGTAACTTGGATCTCTGCCTTATTCTTCAATCCAGACATGTTTTAAAGTAAAGCAGGATGGCTTCAGATCCATACCAAGTATGAAGTAGATGGGCCAAGCTCTCAAACACTCTCTTCTTAATATGCATGCTTGTTCACAAATGCAGATCAGCCTGGTCGACTGTCAGCATGCACAGATGTCTCTCAGCAAGAGTAGTTGGGTGCCGTGCAAACTGATTGCAAACACAAAATGGATTAAAATTTGACCTACAGGAACCAATTTCTAAAACACAGAGCAAGAAGTAACAAGGTTACGGAAGTTCTGAGCTCTGGGAAATCAGTTATTGGCTGCTGTTGGATTTTTCTGAAGAGTCTCTTCTTCCCTAGGTACCCTGCTTTTTCTTTAGATTAGCAGCTTGGGTGATGTAGATCTTTATTAAGTCATGATGAGAGGATTAACCCCTTTCTCGCATATAAAATGCCATTGAACTTCCCTTAAAAGCACTTTTTCAGCATCATAGAAATAATTCTCCTTTCCTTGAAGTGACATCACTTTGTTACTTGGAGAGGAAATCTTCACGTCTCTTATGAGTCAATTCTATAATTGCTTAGAAGGAAACTGTATGAATACAGTTTCTCAAAAGCAAAATGAAAATGTGCTTCGTAGCAAGCTTTTGCATTTGCATGCTACCGTATCTGTGAAGTCAGGATCAATGGAAATTTGCAGAAAGGCTATTATTTACTGTTTCTTTCAAGCAGCCAGCAGACTAACCTACAAAAATCTTCTTTTCCTCCAAAATCCAGCATGAAAGACTGTTTTGTGAAACCTTCCTATCCTGGAGATTAACTAATTGCTCAGCAGTCAGTCATTTTCACTGCACAGCCAAGGACAGCGATTCCTTTCCCACACGCAGATGGAGCAATGGTTTAACACAAAAGAGTTCCTGGGACAGGAGGATTAAGGAGAATTTACTGGAGAGCAATTAAAACCGTTGTTAGAGCAATTTGTTTTTGAGACTAAATTTCACATCAAAGTAAAGCTATCTGAGGAGTGTACAGAGCAGAAGAACAATAAAGCCATCATTTCAGGCAATCTATTCTGCATCCTCAGAGTGCAGATTAATAAAGCGAGCTGAGAGGACATAGAGATTTACAAGAGTAAATTAGGTGAAGCAGCCTAAATGCAGTTTGCATTTGGATAGAGGAGTCCTGGCTTCAGTCTGTTGGCTGTCGCTTTTTGTGGCTTCAGCTCCCTTCCATTCCTGCCAGGTTTCTTGTCACTGTCCTGTTTGGTTGAAGGTTTCCGAGCATGCTTCTTGATTGCAGAGACTTCTGCCAGCACAGGGCACCGTGCTTGGAGGCTGCTCCCATGCATAAGCCATACCAAGAAGCTGTTAACGGAAGGTGGATCAGAGCCAGTGCTCCTGGCTGGCCCTTTGTGGGTGTTTGCTGGTTTTGCTGTCTTGGTCTTCCCATCCTAGCTCTTTGCTCCTACCTCCTTGCCATGGCCTGACCTAGAAGAAGGCGTTACTCCAACTTTGGGGTCAAGAGCTGGAATTGCTACCATTGCCCTTTCCATCTTGGAAGGGCAATAAACCTGCAGTGAAAGAGTTTTTCAAGGCAGGGAACAAGTCCAGACACAGTGAGTCCATCAACAGTGCATGGCAGCGACTTCTTGCGTCCAACCCAAAGGAAGGTTTACATTAACACTGACTGTTCAGGTTTCTCTGGCCTGTTGTGAGGCTCACAGGCTGGACTTGCAGATGAAGGACAAATACAGATGGCCCATGGCTCTTCTATCAGACTGAGCTGTTTCACAGCTTTCTGCCTAATTATAAACACAAGGGTTCGTGTGAGGAAATTTCCTATTCATTCATTTCTGTCAATTTTTTCCATAGTCTAATTTTTTACATATAAATTCATGTGAATGAAAAAGAGGAGCTGTTAACATCCTAAAAATTATTTTTTAAGAAATCAAATATCTGAAAAAAATAAGATTTCAAAACTTTTTAATATAAAAGTATTAATAGTGAATCATGTTCCCTGAGACCCATCTACGTTTAAAAATCAGTGCAGTTTTGGAGCAAGCCTGTTTACCAAAGGTTATGCTAAGCAATTGGGCTTGACTGGCCTGGTTTTTGGAATATTAAAACGGAGAGTCCCCAGATATGCCTTATTTTGACAACTGAAGGCTCCTAGTGAGGGCTTATTCTCAAGGACTCCGGAATGAACCATCCTAGATTTACCTAAGCACATCAAAGCAATGGCTTGGGAAGGGTTTACTGGCAATTACAGTCCATAGCCGTGCAAAGTGCCAGTGGTGGGAGAGGTCTGAGCAGGATCTGTCCTGTGGCAGCAGGGATGAGTTCTGCAGTGTAAAAGGGTGGTTGCATAGAAGAAGCCACAGCCATCCTAGGTGGGTTCCGCTTTCCTAGGAGCTTTGGGGAGGCCAGCTCAGTTCCCCACTGTCTGCTGAAGGATTTTCCCAAGAAGCGGGGTAAGAATAGGTAGGCTCTGCTTCCCCTATTTCTGTTTTTCTGGTTACTTCGTGCAGGCAAAATGTCTGTTTTTCTACAGGCTCTCACTTGGACTTGCCAGTCTGGCATAGTCTTCTATGCAGTTGTCACTTGTCCTCCCTCTGCAGCTTTTAAAATAATAGTGTTTATCTGGAAGGACTGGCTGGTTTCTGAGGCTGGATGGGGAATGCATCCCAGCCGGGAACTGGCAATACCACAGCACGCAGTTGTCTGCATCCAAGCGACATGCAGAAAACTCCCTGAGTAGACTCAAGAGACAAACAGGCATTGCAGGGTACAGCTTGTCTGACCTGTTTTAACATCTAGCTGCAGGTGAAATGACTCACACCCTTCAAGTGCCTTTTCCCCTCCCTTGACTGTACAGGGCTCCTGGAGGATGAGTTCAGATGCAGACACTGGCTTTGTAGGTAAACCATGTTCTGAGTGTCTGCGCTCTGGAAATTGGGTGTATTTTGTAATTTGTCAGAAAAATAGCAGACTCGTGTGAGCACAACATGGGTAGGGCTATCCTGTGTCAAAAGACCTAAATCCTAGGTCTGAAACAAGTTTGCCTCCCTCATTAACATGAGAAAAATCGCAAATACTTGTCTACAATGCACTCCAAGGTGTGAAAATCAGTAACGTTTTTTGCAAACACATTTGCAAAAGTTTGGTTTATGTTGTTTATCCTAGGCATCTTTTTTTTTTTTGGTTGTATTTGTTGAGGGTTTTTTAGCATTGTTTTGGAAGAAAATGAGGTGTGTGTCATTGCAGTATTTCTCTATTATTGGTTGTATCATCAACAATTTTTAAATCCATTTGTCAGCTCAATTTGCTAAGCTTGTGTGAAGGAATCACCTTGAATAATTTCAGGCCAAAGAGGCAACACAAGATAGCTCTTCTGTTTCCAGAAAAGAATCTCTAGAAAGGGGTGTCAAGACCAACACACCTTGCGAAGACACAGACTCTTTTAATGGGAATTAGGCATTCACATAGGATATGAACCACATCAAATCCCCTTGATGGGATCTGAAAGCTGGTTATCTGGAGCTGCTCTGTGGACCTCAGCCAGCTGCCAGCTTCTCAGTGTGGTCCAAGGGATGCCACCTTTCCTTAACACGCTTGCCTCCACAATGCATTCAGCTCGAATGTTCCCACCACCCTCTTGGCAGGGCTCCTCTTCTGGTCTACATGGATGTATGTAGCTGTGGGGACTGAAATGTTGTGTTTGCTTTCTGTTGCAGTTTTTGGCACTGCAGAAACACATGGTGAGCTGAGTCAAGGCAGTTCTCAGCAGGACAATGTCTCCCCTTGTTGTAGGACTCCAGCATCTCTTGCCCATCAGCCTCATTAGTAGGATGCCTCAGCTTGGGCAGCCAGAGTTTATAAGTGACAGTGAAAATTTCTGTGTTGATGGCCTTTTGTGGCTTTTCCCCCTTCTCTCACTGGGTGCACATCTGGTGAATTCATCACCATGACAACTGCGTGCCCTTTTGCTCTAGCATTATACATTTCTGTGAATTTCCTTGGTGAGGGGCTGGAAGGTGCTGAATGCCACTAACACCAGCATGGGATGTTCTAGAAGCAGGGCAGGATGATCTCGGATCAAATATTTGCCACTTCTATGAACTTACAAGTTCATAAAATTCTTGATTCTTGAAGACTTTTACAAGTTCTTTAATCCATTCACATACCTTCCTTGGAGTCACTTAATAAGAGGTCTTTGTGAATGGAGCAAGGTCATGGAAGGATGATTTTCACAGTTCTGTTACAAAAAAAAAGCCCCATCAGATAAGGGACGCATTTCAGAGCATATGGAAAGGCTACGGCTTTACTGATTAGTTTAGCAGTGGATGGGAAAAATCATGTGTGTGTCCCAGCCTTGAGCTGGCTCCCTGATGTCTCGTTGCTGCTCCTCTCGGTTTTGGGTTTGGTTATAGAAGTTGGCACTGTTACAGAAGCTGCTCCAGCAGTAATGTGCCCATTGCCAGTACTTTTAGTAAGGTGCCTCTTCGGAAATGGTGATGAGCTGAGTTGGCAGTCACAGTGACTTACCTCTCAGTATGGAGACAAGGGAAAGGAGGCTGAAGTTAAGATCAAATGGAGAATCTCAAGTTGCTGTTGTCAGCTCTGTGCCTGCTTTGTAGATAACCCAAAAACTTCAGTTCCTAGGGCTGGCCATCAGTTAACATCTACTTAACCTTTGCCAGCTCAATAATTAATGTCACCTCCATTCCCCCTACTTCCCAAAATAAATGCATTAAAAGCAAGAAAAACAGAAACCTAGTCTCATGAAACAGGATTTGTGTCACACAGAACAGTCTTTCACAATCCCATCCGTAAAGGAAATGAAGTCCTACACTGAATCCCTGTCACATTAATGAATTTAACACTTGCCATGAGATAGGGGTATGGCTCTTTACTCCTTGAGATGTGCTATACACAGGTTTAATTCAGTTTCTTCAATTAATTCCTTTGGGGCTTGTGTTTATTCCTGGGACATGTGTTTGGACAGGTCTATGTGTAACCTTTCTGAAAAGGGTCAGGGGCAATTGAGGTGGCTCATCCAATTTAAGATTTCAAAATAAGCATATACCAATTTGCTGAGGAATATCAGATTGTGTGAGGTGGTTTTCTGTTCTTATTTATAGAGAAAAATAGCCAGTAATAGTTATTAGCCATTAATAGAATTAAATGTCCATGTAAACACATTTAATCCAATTCTGGCTTATGTTAAAGCACTGTGGAAGTGGATTAATTCCAACCACATGAAAAAAATCCTAATATGGAAAAAATTGGTACTGAAAAACAAATATTACAGCTAGAGTTCACATCTCATCTTTTCCTCTTTCTTTGTCTGTATAATAGGATCTTTCTTTCTTTTTTTTTACTTGTATATTCTAACAATATCAAGTAGTCCTGACCAAGACTAGATCCCTGCTACGCTAAGCGTAGTGGACCCTTGGTTGATGGTGGATGTCCTAGAAAGGAAACAGTCTCCATGGGATGACACAGGGGTGACGTGGTGACAGAGTTGTTCAGTGGATGAACAAGGACCAAGATCCTGGTCTCCAGAGTGCTGTGATTTCACAGTATCAGCTGGCAAATGAGGGTCTGCATAGTTATACATCTCAGAGTGAAGAAGGAAATAGCAAACACCTGTGAGCACATCCAGGTTTCATGAGGAAGCTGAGAGATGGATGGGCACAGGGCTGCGCATCAGCCTGCCCTGGCTGCCTTGGAAATACAGTTCCACCAAGGTAGATCAGTCCTGAATTCTGGACTCCTAGCTTACCCCTGGATTTCTGAGTCCCTGGGTGTTTTCTGAGCTAATTCAGAGGGCAGCAAGCTTGCTTCTTCGAAGGAGCTGCCTATAGTAATTCCAGGGTGTAGCAGTTTCTATCCCAAGCAGAGAAAGAAGAAAGGATTTACTGAAGAGCCCTGGCAGGCTCCTGCCTGTGTCCTACAGGAGTCTGAAGGAACATGACCTCCTGGGGAGGTTGCAGCAGGGCTTTGGGAGTATATCCTCTCCACGGCATGTGCACAAAGTGGGGAGAAAGTCCTTGTCTGTGAGAGGTTACTGGGTCCTTGGTTTCACTTGGCTAGAGCAGATTTTCACTGCAAATTTGATGGTGTCTGTCCCCCTCAGCCACCCATCCCCAAGCAGGGTCACATTCATCTTTCTCCGAAGTGTTGGCTCTGTGCTGAGGCACAGTGATGCTTAGGCTCAGATCCCTATGTCACTGGGCTGAGCTCATCCGAGTAGTTCTGCGGCAAGAAATCTTGTAGGAGTGTGAGGTAAAGGCAGTGCCAAATTACCAAAGTCTTTGCTTTTCTTCTGCAGAAAGCAGCAGCAGTCACAGGTAATTATATTTTGTGCAGGGAGATAACCTCTGACTGGGCAAGTTTTGAACTGAGAGGAGAAGAAGGATATATGAAATGAAACAAGGAGTAGGCTGGTGGAGGAAAAGGTAGATATGAGTAGTTTTCAGTGAAGCACAGGTGCTTGGAGAGGGCATAAAAGACTGGTGCCGTGTTCTTTGTTGTTATCACTCTGGTCTTTATAAACAGCTGGTGGGATAGAAGTTATCAAAGTTATGTTGTCCGTCTTCCAACTGTGCATGCAGTGCTGCACTGGGCGTGGGAGCAGAATGAGCCCCTTGCAGCATTCCCAGCTGCCTCCAGCCACCACATGCCAGGCTGGAGAGAGGAGGATGTGAAATAGGGTCATGGCCACAAAGCAGGATGTTTCCAAGGACCCAGCCAATCTGGCCTGGCACTGCACGGGACTGAGCAGCACAGCCAGGTAGGTTCACCAGTGGATTAACTGGCTGTCTTCCCTGAGATGCATCTTGGGGACACATCCTTGCAGCAGGTTGCTTTCAGCATTGCATCATCTACCAGAGATGCCACGCGGCTCTTTAGGGAAAGAAAGGCATAAACGAAACAACACAACACACCTTCCAAATCATCATTCAGAGAGTGTGGCTTCAATTAAACATAATTACTTAATTTTGAATCAAGGGCAATGTCTCTTGCATTTATTTACTGTCCCCAGTGGCCTGTCCGAGAGAGAGAGAGAGAGTTGCTCTATGAGGGTAGGTGCTAATGAAGGGGAGCTTCCAAAGGACTGTATGTGTCATTGCATCTAGGTCAGATGAGCAAGATGAAAGTATCTTCCATGTTTATCTCTTGTTGGCTTTTTTTTTTAAATTGGGCTTCTAACAAACATGCTAACTTTCCCAATTATTATAAGCAGCTTCATCTATCAGCAGCACACGCAGATATATTTACTGCATTTGAAAGCTCTCTAACGAATCTTTGAAGTCCAGCTCATCCTAGATTTATGTAGGGAAGGAGCTGTAGCCATCGTTGCACTCCTCTGCCATCTTCTGAAGATGTCAGACTTGAAAGCAACTATTTCTTTGCAAATGTGGACAGGTGTGAGAAGCTTTTTTATAAAATGTAAGTAGATACTGAAATATCAATACTCAAATGGATACTTCAAAACCTACCTCTGACTGTCAGAGAGTTTTGTTTGTGTGTTGCAAAAGGGCTTTCCTTTACTCTTCTTGCCTACATTATCCTACACAATACATATTTGCATATAATCACAATTAAAAGAAAAAAAAGATTTCATATAAGTAACATGCATAAAATCAGCAGAATGGTTTTCACTCTGTGGATCCTTCCACACCTTGAGGCTCAGATTGCTTTTTCTGTAGAGGCCTGAGAGATGCTGTGGGGTGAAATAACTGCAGCGTTGAATGGCATGGCATGAAGAAACAGTGGATATTTCTGGATTTTATAATCACACACTCCATGTTACTGTGCTTCTACATGGTGTTCCCAGTACACTCACGCATATTAGACAGATAAACTCTCCAGGAAACAGTTATGTTGCTGTGTGAAGTCCCACAACATGGCACATGGGGAAACTAATTGCGCCTTCCAGCCATTGTTATAAAACTAGCAGTAAGTGGAACTAAAAAGTATTGAGCACATTTTGATTTTCCAGTCTCTGGAAGCATATGTACGTTGAGTTAAACTTAGAGCTGTGTAGTCTCCACTGAATTACTGTTTCTGTTTGATCTGTACTAAAGAGAGTGACAGAGCAGTTATGAGTGTGAGTGATGAGTAGGTACATAGCATGGTATTTGGGTTCTTGCTCTCTTTATTCAGTCTCTTCTCTTGGTGTCAGGTTATTTTTGGTTCTTCAGTGCTCTGTCTTCTGCATCAAAAAATAAAGGTGAAACCCGCTTTTAATCTATACTTTTAAGAATGTGTGTATGTATATGTATCTATGCAGTGGCACATATTCAAGGTTACTGTGTCTTATCAGCTTCATTTGTATTCACTACAAGATATAAAGATAGAGAGAAGGAGAAGTGGCTGTTCTTTCAACACTGTTTTCCCATCTTCCAGTAACATTTTCCGTATACGATATCATTTGGGTACTGACTGTTGTGGGTTTATCCCCCATAGATCATCTTCCGGAAGATCAGCGATGTGAAGAAGGAAGAAGAGGAGCGCCTGCGCCAGAAGAACGAGGTGACGCTAAGCATCCCTGTGGATCACCCCGTCCGGAAACTCTTCCAGAAATTCAAACAGCAAAAGGAGATGCGCAATCAAGGCTCAAGCCACATCGACCCAGAAAGGAACCAGCTTCAGGTGGAAGGCCGGAGTGTGCAGAACGGGGCCTCCATCACAGGCACCAGCGTGGTCACCGTGTCTCAGATCACCCCTATCCAGACGTCACTGGCTTACATGAAAACCAGTGAGGCTGTGAAGCAGAACAACAGGGATGCGATGGAGCTCAAGCCAAATGGGAACGGAGACCAAAAATGTTTGAAAGTAAACAGTCCCATACGGATGAAAAATGGGAATGGGAAAGGGTGGCTTCGACTGAAGAACACGATGGGGACCCACGAAGAGAAGAAGGAGGACTGGAACAATGTCACGAAGGCTGAGTCCATGGGGTTGCTGTCTGATGACCCCAAGTGCAATGACTCAGAGAACGGTGTAAATAAAAACCCACTGAGGAAAACAGACTCTTGTGATAGTGGAATAACAAAAAGTGACCTTCGCTTGGATAAAGCTGGTGAGACTCGCAGCCCCCTGGAGCATAGCCCCATTCAGGCTGACGCTAGGCATCCTTTCTACCCTATTCCTGAGCAGGCCTTACAAACCACGCTGCAGGAAGTCAAGCACGAACTCAAAGAAGATATCCAGCTGCTAAGCAGTAGGATGGCTGCCCTTGAGAAGCAGGTGGCAGAAATTTTAAAAATATTGGCTGAAAAGAACGTATCCCAGGTCTCTTCCCCCAAGTCTCATTTATCACCCCAACAGCCTCCCCAGATACCTTGTCAGGATATTTTTAGTGTTTCAAGGCCTGCATCACCAGAATCGGAAAAAGATGAAATCCACTTTTAGCGTATACCTATGTGTATATATGTATACAGTATATATGCAGAGGTGTATATATACCTTTATACATATATATATGTGTTTGTGTGTATAAGGTAAATATATATACATATATATTTTCACTTGCATCCAATATGACTTGAACACACCAAGGATTTTGATATGTAAATATTGCATGTCCAGCTGGATTCTGGCCTGCCAAAGAAAACAATTATTAACATAGATATTGCTTGTATAATATGCAGTTGACTGCATGCACACTTTACATTTATTTATAATCTCTATTATGTAATAAAAGAATGACTTTTGTTTAACAAAGGCAATGTACTATTTAAAGAATCAGGGTCTAACCTGCCAATATTGCCATGACAGTTTTGATCTCAGGCTGGGTGAATTGAGCTTTTATTTCCTCACTGTCTTGTCTGCTGAGTTAAACAGCAGATTAACATGACCAATTGGAGAACACATTCATACTCCAATTAGTGTTGATTCCTGGTATCATTCCATTACAATATACTGTATATTTGATGATAAATTCCCCTACTTCTTCTAAAAGGGGGGCTCAGCTCAGTGGCCAGGGAAGGGCATTGTGTCCAGTGTTGGGGTGGATCACTGGTATTTATTTGTGTGGGTATTGTGCATGCACAGCCTTTTATTTCAGGTATCCTCCTGCTCTTTTAACATCTTAAGTAAGATATAATAATAGTAATTTATGTAAGAAAAGGAAACTAACAGAAACTCAGCTTCACTCCCTGTGTGTTTGGAGGTAACATCTTTCTTGAAAGCCTCCTTTTACTGATAAAATTTTTACTGAACTGTTAGAGTAATATTATGTAGATTCTCTTTGAAGCACTCAGCGATGGTGTCCAGTTCTGTCAGTATCTTCATTAGGATGTCCCATTTTAGCAGAGCTGAGATTGCTCTCCACCTCCTTTGACTCTGGCAGGAAGACTTTGCATGAGATTTGAGCCGTGGAGAAAACAATTGTATTTTAGCTTCTCAGGAGCCACGTGAGCAGGTTTGAAATCTTGAAGTGAAAAGACTGCAGTTTATCTCCCTACACTCTCTTCTGAGGATGTTTGAGTCACCATCCCTGGAGGTATTTAAAGGATGGGTGGATGGGGTGCTGAGGGGCATGGTTTAGTGGTTGATAGGAATGGTTGGACTCAATGATCTGGGGAGTCTTTTCCACCCTGGTGATTCTGTGATTCAACTGCCTTTGAGAAAGAGAGAAAGTAACCAGTCAGGATGAAGTTCCCTTTAGTTTGTGTGGGAGAGTGCCTTCCTCCATTGGGCGCTACCTGCTGTTTTTACCTTGGACTCGTGGAAGTTTTCAGTAAGGGAGAGAGGAAGCACACTTCAAGAGCAGGCTTGCAGTGCCCACACAGCCAGTTGTTACGCATACCAAGGCCATTAGGTCTGTGGCACATGCTCTGACCCTCCTATCTGGCTACCTAACTGGCATCTTGCAAACTCAAACCTCACCTCCACTGCCTATGCTGGAGCGCTGCCCTCCATGCAGCACTGCAGCAGGACAGGCTTTTGCTCTGGATCCTGTTTGTTCTCCTGCTTGAAGCTGAGATTTTGAACTCTGCCTGGGTCTGCACCTGAGTATGGTGAGGCTTTTTGCCTCTCTGTTTGTACAAGTTGAGAATCCAGACAAATGTGATGCACAGTAGAAATGGCCATTGCAGCTTCAGAGCTGTTGCTGGTCCAGCTTGAGGCTCCTTCAGAGAAGGATTTCCTCACCACACTTAAATGGCCTCTTGCATCAAATCCCATGTTTTCAAAAGTGCCTGGAGTAAAACATGTATGTACCACAAGGCATCACTGTCAATCAGGTAAATAAAAGGCATGTTTATAATAAGTGGTCATCCTTACTAGACACCAATACCATTGAATCTGGTAGTTCACATTAGGAAATTAAACTAAACTACGAAAAACTACAAAAATCCTCTAAAACCGTCATTTGCATTACTGCCAGTTGATTAGAAACCTGCATTTAAGGATGAACATATCTTCTACTGTGAAATCCAAACCCATAAACCCCAAAAAGTTCATAAGAAAGCCAAAGAAGTCGTTGCTTCTGTTCTATCAATTCATGGATGCTTTTTGGGATATGGTGGTCTCTCTCATTTGCTGTTCCTTTCTGGCCTGTTTCTGCCCCTTCTCTAGTTCCTTTCTTTAGGAAAAAAAGGAATTAGGAAAAAAAAAACCCACTGAATGGGACAACTCTTCCCAAAGCCTGATGGTTTGGCTGTCTGCTCATTATACTTTTCCACAGTTTGCTTGCTTCTGTCAAAACTTTCAGCAGCTGCATTTTTTTTGCAGCTGCTGTTCTGACATAAGTGCATATCTGTATCTCTGCAATCATGGTTTGGTCTGCAGGACAAACTGCACTTGCAAACCGACAAGACCTTCCAGGTCCTACTCTAAATCTTACCCTGGGACTCTGAAAGAATTAGTGGGTTATAGGGTTAAAGAGTTACAGGGTTATTGCAGGCTGCTGGAGTATGTACAGACCTTGTGGGTACGATTTAAGTGCCAAGCTTTGAAGATTTGAATGTTCTTGCCTGTCTTGGATTGCTGGTCAAGACAGACACAGAGCAACTGCCCAGAGCAGTCTGGTGAATAGCTGAGAAACACAGGCTGTTGGGCGGGGGCATGCAGATCTTGGTTCCTTGAATGCATGAAGGTGATGCTGCAAAATATCCAGCAGGGTAATAATGAGAGTGACTTTGTTAGAAAGCTTTAGCCTTAATGGCGTTCCTCTGCCTTTGTGAAGGACTTCTTTTCTTTCTCTATAACTGGTATTAATTCTAGATAGAACTGCATGGCACGCAAAGGGATCTCTATATAGGTTTACCTTGCAGGTCAAGTGTAACTTTGTGCCACTTTACAATGAGGGAACATGTAATAAGATTCATCTGACCTTGAAATTCATTTCAGCCCAGTTCAAGTGCAGCTTGACTGGTTAAAATGTGTAGTGGCTAAAAGCTATAAATTGTGTAAAACACTGAGTTAATGAAACAAATGCAATATTTCCAGGTACACTTCTCCGATTGCTGCTTTGACTCTGATACTCCAGTGTTGTCCATTGTAATTTGATGGAACCAACTTGCACCTTGGACAAGGTCGTAGTTTGATGGGTGTCTTGCAAACATGATAAATGCAGCCTGGAGACGGGCTGTCCCAGACCCCGTGTGCTGGGAGTGCAGCTGGACTGATTCTGGTGGCTATTGCTTTGAAAAATTGGCTTGGGCAATTCCGAAGCACTTTGCCTCCAAAAATTTTGTAATCAGAGCATTACATGTTGTTTCATGGAGTTGTTACCAGGGCACTGATTCAGCTTTCCTGTCCCCTTGTGGTTGTGCATGATGCGACTGAGCGTGCTGCCGACTGGGATATTCCTTTTCTGTTAAAGAAGCATGAGTCATAGTCTTGTAGTTCAGGCTTGACTGAAAGCTACCACCTATAGTCATTAAGTGCAATAAGGACACAAATGTGTTTCTTCCACCTGAGCTAGAGCTCAAGCAGCTATCTGGTACGTGAAGGGAGCTCTTGGCTGCATGCTTTCCTTTCCTTTAAGAGCTGTATACCTGTACTGATATTCCTGCCACGTGCTGGAAACAGCGTACTTAGCACTTACCTTGTGCTTTGTGTGTTCAAAGCATTTTACCTGCACACAAGTGGATTTTATCTTTCTGGACTTTGGAATAGAAATAAAATGTGTACAGAAAAGTGAACACTTTTCAAAGCAAATGAACTAGAGTACCTTTAATAGGTTTTTTTGTGTAATAATACATGTACAAGATAGAACAGCACTTCAGGATAATAACTGAAAAAAACCTAATTGTTGTAGTGAAGATTTGATTCTTCTGAATTTGTATTTGTAAATCCTTTTTTCCATTTTTCTGCCTTTGCCAGGGGACAGGGGTTAGAGCAGAGCTGACTCTGGAAGTGACAAACTTAAGCTTTGCCCTTTTTCTTTTCCCTGTTCTGCAGAAGTAGCACAACTATAGGGACTTTATGCTGCTGGCACCGAAGTTTGGGCTCATCGCTAGATTGAACTTCAGCCTTCATTTACTGTAGGGTCCCTCTGATGATCATATTGGACCTTAACATATATTTTGAATCCCAGAAAACTTTAGAGAACTGGCAGCTGCAGAAATAACACATGGTTTGCAAGCCCTGAGCATTCACTCTGGAAGAAACTGAGAGCATTATACAGATGTCATTGTTTGCATGGGTCAGAAGGCAGATGTGCTCATGAAGTAGCTTGGAGGCTTTTGGGGAAAAAGATGTCCTGAACTGAAAGGGAAAATAAAAAGGCAAAGGTTTAATATGGAATTTGATAGTGAGGAGGTAGAGCGATGTATTATAATGAATTGACAGTTTTTTACTTGACTTTGAGAATTTAGAAACTCAAACCTATCTTTTCGGATGTCAGAATTGGACAGATTGTTTGTTAAAATAAATATTTTTTTCCTAAGTGAGATGGCATCAAAGTGATACCTGTTTTTTTTTTTTTTTTTTAAAAAAAAAGTGTTCAAATACCATTTTCCTGCAGAAGAGGGTTTTAACAGGTTTTGTTAATGCTGTTTTTACTAGGCTGTATCTAATGATTTTTTCAGGGGTTTTTTTGGTTTTTTTTTTTTTTTTGTATGAGAAGCTCCTGTGTTAACACATATCTTCAGGTCAATAGGATCTGTAATGTTTTATAGTCTCACTGCTAACATAGTTGTTAGAGGGGGTTTGAGAAGTGGGATTCATTTGGATAAAGGCATGTCTCCATGGCAGCCCAGGCTCTGTGACTCTCCCGTCCTGTGCTTCAGGGAGAGCTGTGAGCACTAAAAAGCAGTAGTTTGCATTTTTCTTGGCACTTCTGGATCTCAACTGATTTCCTTCAGGGTATTTAAGGAAGGAAATAGAAAAGTTGACACCGTCATTTTTCCTGGATGGCTCCAGTCCTTCACAAATGTTAATGCTGCCGGGGCAGCTCTTTCCCATGCAGCCTACAGGGAGGAAAAGGTTGATCCAGCTAGATTTCCACAGCTGGGAATCGTTTTTAAAACTTTCTCTTAATTTTTTTTGTACAAAAAGATAGCACGATCTCTGCGTGTTTGGTTGGTTTTAATATGTTATAGTTCATTTCAAAATTAAATACATTCTTAAAGGAAAGTGCTGAATGGAGCTAAAATAGACAAGAAGTCCGCATTATTTCTGGCAGAAAAGCAGCAAATTTTCTTACTGACATAAAGAATATTGTGCAAAGATCAGCTTTGTGATATCTAACAAATGACAAACAAAATAAAATCATCCTTACATAGGGTGTGTTTAGTCATACAGAAAATTGACCTTGTATTGCACAGCGGGACAAGAAAGCATATACTGATTTTGAATACTCAGATATTCAAATGATAGAAACATTCAAAAAGGGATTGATGAGGCCATGATAATTATATTTATTTGTAAGTTATATTTATTTGTTATGTTAATCAGCCTCCTGATTCAAGGCAGGTGGAACCAGGCATCTGGGCCAATAGCCTCACAAACCTTTTTATCTATTGTCTGTAAAGTAGAAAAGTGCATTTCTTCATTATTTTTTGCTTGGAAATGTAACCTTGCTTGGCCCACAGTCTGAGACTGTTGGCGTGCACCAACTCTGTATCTGGCTGTCCACCATGACTACATCACTTACCCTATAAAAATGCCCTATAAAAATGATTTTATGATGTTGGTCTCAGCATCCCTCCCAATGACAAGACTATATTTTATCTGGTCCAGAGCAGATTCAGTTCAGACCAAGCAATTGCAGAACATATTTCTGCCTGCCTGCAAAGGATATGTAGACATACCATATGTATATTTATCTAACTATTTGGAATGGGGACTCTGATATGGCCCATTTATGATAGGTGTTTCAGGCAGGGTTAAATCATGCTCTGGAGGTGCCAGTCTCTCATCAGTTGCTCTAGAGTAATGGCTTTAGATTAGACACTTGATTTGTAGACCGCTAGAGGGTAAATTAAGTGAATCCAATCCATAATTCAAGCTTTAATTTGTATAAAAAGATGGCTCTGAAAGGGGCTACTTATCGTCTTTCCAGCACAGAGGCACTTCCATGCAGATGACTAAGAGTACAGCAAACATAGAAATGTCTCAGCAGCATGCAGCCAGAAACAAAGTGTTCAGCTTCTAAACTGTGACCGAGAGCTCCATAAAGACTCAGATAATCAGTTCTTGGCCTGTGGTGATCGGATTTATAACTTCTTACCCTAATTCCATGACAGGGTCATCCAGGGACTTCCATTTTCACAGGTATATAGCAGTTGAGATACTCTTCATCACAATCCGTAATGCCAAGTCACAGAGGGGAATCACCAATCAGTTTTTGGACAGTGAAAGACTGCCACCTGTTTGGGATCTTTGACTACTCCAGGGTATTGAGGATGGGATAAGTTTTACCGCTGAGCTGTGTCATGCAGTGGAAAGAGGCCAAGGCTTGGAAATGTCCAAAAATGTGAAGAATTGTAGTAAAGAGCTTGTAGTAAATTGTAGTAAAGATCACCAACTATCAGGTGATTGCCCCGGCCACAGCAAAGAACTGTCTCTCTTGCTCTGCAGTGGGAGAAAAGAGGGGAGTGGGAGAAGAAAGGACGGTAAGAATGATGCCCAAAAATGGTGGCAATATTCCACTGAAGTCAATACTTATTAATCTCTGCATAGTGGCTGTTTTTGCCTTCATAATCAGCAGACTTCCCTTTTCTTCAAGTGTTATTTAAGGATAAGGCTGGCAAACCTTTCTGGGGTGACAGCTGAGGAGTAGGGAAGGGTTATAAGAGGATATTCAAGCACTGATGCCCTTAGGGGAAAATGTGGGCTTCAGGAGAGCCAAAGCTCCCTCAGCGTGCCAAAGAGCTGTCAGAAGAAGTCATGTAGTATCCAAATTGTGCAGCATCAGTGTAGGGACTCTAGTGTTGAAAGTGTCCCTGCTTTGAGCAGAGCAAGGGTTGGACCAAATGATTTCCAAAAGGTCCCATCCAAGCTATGTTGTTTGATCATTCAATGATTCTGTAAATTTTAAAAGCACAAATACAGAGGAGTTAAAATTTGAAGGTTCTTAGTTATGTTCCATTATTTTCTGGTTTTCAACTTATATACTGTTGAATGTGGTGCCAATTTTCAAGATAATGAATGTTTCTAAGAGATGATACTCATCAAGCACATACCAGAGAAATTTGGCATATTCTGAAACTACAGCACATGAATAAATTACCCCTTTCACTGAGCATCAGCTAATATCTACACTTGATGCCAAACACTGAGAACAATGCCTCAGTGACTATACAGTTTCTGGAAGCAGCGAGCTAATAAGGATACACCAGCAACAACCCCTCCCTCTTCCAATCTCTTCTCCAGCCCAGTGAAAGGTGATAATGGTGTCTGAAAATGCCGTCCAAAAATCAATACAATTTGAGCTGGTTTTCAGTGTTGCACTGGCAGATGTGCACATCCAAGGCTATAGGACATGTGTGAAGGGCAGTGGCAAGTAGGTTTCTTGTTCATGGCTGGAGCTGGAGGTGATTCTCTCCTCTCTGGATTCAGCCTATTTCTGTCTGTCAGTGTGTGGAAACCACAGCTGAAAAGGCCTTTGCTTGTCCAAAGGGTCTGGGTAAGCCCACGAGGTCCTTGCACATCCCTAGAGTCTGCCCCAGTCCCACTCCCAGGCTTATGATCTGCTTTTCTAGGCACATTCCAAGGCTTACACCTAGCATTCTTAGATTTAATTGAAAAGCTAATTTTTCCAGAATCTATAACCTCTTCCTTATCCATGATGCCTCACAGATTTACTCAAAAAATCCTTTCCCATCTGTGGCTTAGCAGCAATTCTACAAATTAAACAGGAAGAACAGGCAAAGCCTTTTGCCATATTCAGTACATTATTTTATTAAACAAACCTTCTTTTTCATTGTACAATCTTGAACAGTATGGTGTTCCGTTGCAGAGGCTGGAGTTTTTGTGTGTTTTAATGAGCCAGCTTGAGAAGGGAAACTAAAATGAGACACTAGCTTCAGACTCTAGTCCAGCATCTGACATGTGCAACCGTTTCCTCTGGTTTTCTCCTCCGATTACACCTTTGGTGACTTCCATCATCAGTGGCACTTTGAACTGATGCCATGAAGTGCTAGTAAAGGTCTTCTAAGTCTTCTTCCTTCCTTGGGCAGACCCTGGGGCTCTGCTCAACATTTCCATGTGTGCTATGTCAGGACATGCAGACACTTTCCTGTCCTGGGCTTGGCTTCAGAACAGTTTCCTGAGTTGTTGCACACCTCTTTTCTCTGTCTCCATTTTGCTTTCCTAGAAAAAAACCCCTTTTGTGCTGGTGTCCACCTCCTCCAGCGGGTGGGACAGGAGAGGACAGGCATCACTCATTGCAAGCAGGCAAGGAGTGGTACCGTACATTGTGCTTTCTGGCTGGACATTTGGGAATCCAGTTGCATCCAGGGCTGCTGCCAGGACAATTAGTCAGAGTTCACAGTTCAGTTTGTAAATTGGGTGTCTCACCCGAGCTCTCATGGAAAAAGAATTTTTTTTTCTCAAGCAAATCAAAATTTCTGCTCTGCTTCTAATTAGTCCTCTGTTGTCCCTGCAGGATTAATTACTGCCTTCTTCCCTTGTATCATCAAATGCTGTTTGGCAACAGCTTCTTTTTATTTATTTATTTATTTTTTTATTTTAGGTATAATTAGGAGTCCTGACATTACAAACAAGCTCAGTCAGGCGGTATTTAAAAATTGCAGAGCTGAAATGTCACCTTAACTAGTTGTTTAAACCTAGCTTTTGAGTACCAACAACTCCATCACACTTGCTGCATGTTCAGAGCTCGTTGCTTTGGGGTCATCAGAACATCAGTCTGAATGTCCTCCTCCTGAAACCAGTAACAGAAGGGTTTTTGTTCTCCAGGGTCCTCCCATGATGTGATTCTTAGAAAATGACTGTGGATGCAGGGATGCAGCGGCACCTCCCAACTCTTCCTACTGCCTGTTGATGCTCTGTAGATTCCCGGGCACATTATTTTTACTTAAAGGAAGGGCTGAGTGCCACAAACTGCATAATTCTATCAAGTGGTAAAGGCAATTTATCGAATGGGAGAGGCAATAGCTAGCAATAAGGCAGGATTTGGGTTTTTAAAATCTGCCTTGTGGGAATTGGGCAAGCTACCAGAAAGACAATAAAGGATTTATCTGGCAATGTGTGCCAAAGGAATGCTAAACATGTGAGCAGCAGAATTTATTGATACCAGCTAAAAAGCTCATTATCATTAAAGTGCAAAGCAACTGTGTAAATGTACCTTTCAGCTGTCCCAGTAAAACCTGTGTACTCAGACAAGGGGAGTAAAGGCTTTTATTTCTGTGGAGTGGAGAACAGGCTAATCAGCTTTCCCAGAAAACTTGCACACACAAGATCTTTTCTTAAATGTAATAGTTATGAATATTTTACCACCATGGACATGTTTCACAATGAATCTCAGTGTATTTCTCCTGCCACTTGTTTCACAGTGATTCAGAGATGGTTCTAAAGCTGATGTTGCAGTATTTCTCATAAGACAGGTTTGCTCCCTTCCTTGCTTGCCACTGATTGTCAATTATTTGCCCTTTAAGAAATCTACAGTCCGGTAAGGGACATGAGACACCACAACATACCTGCAGCTTGCGGATATGCAGTGGAAATAAAGGTTCATCATATTTTTTTTTGTGAAAAACATCCCAGCAGTAAAATTACACTTGCTAACTCTCTAAAGCTCCAATGCCTTATCAACATTGTTTATGTAACAAAATCTCATTAGTGCTGCAAACTGCTGTCACATGAATTAAGACATGAAATGCTTCATGAACTTTACATGCCTATTTACTGTAATTATGCATATACCGCCTGGCTGGGTCTTTTACGTGCAGGTGTAGCTGCTTATCTTGTGTTATTTTCTGCATGTTTTGAAAGCTATGTAATATTTTCTGTGATGAAAAGCAGTTTTTTCCCTTCTATATTTGTTTATCTTTCTTCTCTTTCCCTCCCCTCCCCATCCCTTTCCTTTCTCCCTCTCCTTCCATTTCTCTTCTTCCTTCCCTTTCCCCTCTCCCCCCTTCCATTTCCCCTTCCCTTCCCTTCCCTTCCCTTCCCTTCCCTTCCCTTCCCTTCCCTTCCCTTCCCTTCCCTTCCCTTCCCTTCCCTTCCCTTCCCTTCCCTTCCCTTCCCTTCCCTTCCCTTCCCTTCCCTTCCCTTCCCTTCCCTTCCCTTCCCTTCCCTTCCCTTCCCTTCCCTTCCCTTCCCTTCCCTTCCCTTCCCTTCCCTTCCCTTCCCTTCCCTTCCCTTCCCTTCCCTTCCCTTCCCTTCCCTTCCCTTCCCTTCCCTTCCCTTCCCTTCCCTTCCCTTCCCTTCCCTTCCCTTCCCTTCCCTTCCCTTCCCTTCCCTTCCCTTCCCTTCCCTTCCCTTCCCTTCCCTTCCCTTCCCTTCCCTTCCCTTCCCTTCCCTTCCCTTCCCTTCCCCACTTCCATTCTCCTTCCCCTTTCCTTTCCCTCCCCACTTCCATTCTCCTTCCCCTTTCCTTTCCCTTTCCCTTTCCTTTCCCTTTCCCTTTCTTCCTTGACTTCTTTTTTTCTTGCCCAGATTATTAGGCTAGCAACTTACAGAAGTGGGAAGATTGATTAAGTAATGTTGCATCAGCAGATTTAATGAGATAATGATCTGCTTTGCTATTTGTGTTCAGAAGAAATAATGTGCTAATAGGAATTGTGGTTAAGGCTGATTTGTTAATGTCCTGGTTAAATACCAGCCAGTGACCGAGTGGTTCAGTAAAGTCTCCCAGCAGGTCTTCTAAATTGTGTTCTTTGTTTTGAAGGTAAATGTTTTCAGACTGGGTAAATGTTCTTATTAACGCCAGTGAAAGTCTTTCCATTAATTTCTATACTCTAACTCAGTTCTTGCACAGGGACCAGGGCAGTGAATTCCATTGTGGACTGAACCTTCTCAAAACCAAGAGCTGCGGATACTAGAATTTTAATTTCAGGCTCTTGTCTAATGTAAATGGGTCCGAGATTTCATGCCCTGCAAAACACTGCATGCCAAATGCAGGCAGAAATGTAGAGGTTGTGTTTGAAAATTGGGACAGCAAGATAAATTGTGAGAAGAATCAGCTGAACTGATCAGGGAAAGGGCACTTTTAAATTAATACATATTTGAATCTAATTTACTTATTCTTGGTGCCTGAACTGTCAGTAATTTCCATCAAAAGTAACTGTTCTAAATTCATGACTGTCTAGAATATCCTTGTACAAGCCAGATATGTACATAAGCTGTGCAAACTCTCTCTGGGGAGAAGCACAGGTAAAAATAAAGTTATTATTGCTACCACAAAGAGAGGCAATGACAAAGACAAGAGATTATGCCTCAGGTACTATGAGATTCTAAATTCTTCTCTGCCATCCGTGTATCCAAGCACTGCTGATTCAGATATGGGCTAATGTGCTCAATTTTTGAGTCCTAGATGTGTTTCTTCATGTCCATGCACACCAGGAGCAGAGCAGGTCATCACACGGAGAAGGAGTAGCTTGTGTAGGACTTCATGAAGTGCAGCCCCTACCCCAGAACAGGTTTTGAAGAGTGAAGTCCTGGCTCCTTGAAGCCATGGGATTTTTGGTATGAGTTTTAGGACTCCTCCTCTGTCTCCCTCACCCCTTGGAAATGCTCATTGGTTCCCACTCATGTTTAGGCTACTAATCAACCTAGGCTCTTAAAGGAAGAAAAATCTGGGGAATATAGGAGAAAAGGGGTATGAGAGGTAGGCATGATCTTGCATTTGTCTCTGACAAACCTCAGCTCCCCAGCTGCTGAAGTATCCTCATTACAGCATGCTCATGTTATTCTCACAACTAATGGCAGGCAGAAATTTTTCTAAACGAATCGCTGTCATCACAGAGGACCTCATTACAGTCAAAGTGTTGTACTATTTTTCTAGCTTGTTTCCCTAGGCTTCTCCCTCTCCTCCCAAATAAAACTGAAAACTAAACTGAGCCAGAAGCTGCTATACAAACCTGCACAGAGAGAAGCTGAACCTAAATATCTACCCGAGCCTGCCCTCACGAGGTACCCACATGGTCTGTGCCGATCACCCAACCTAGGCATAACCTGCCTTTGCTTTTGTTTTCTCTGCTGAGATGCAATATGCATTTTTGTTTTTTCTTTCCCTGGGAGCAGGCAGCCTTGTATTGCAGCCCAGCACTCACTGACCCGTACCTGTGCTGCAACATCTCGCTCTGCACCCCAGAGCACCCAGCAGAGACAATCCTGCAGTGCTAATCCCTGGGTTGTGGGAATCGTTCCACTAACATTAACTGGACTTTATTTCCGAGCAAAGCATAAGGGGCTTTAAAGCCCCCTTTTTTAACCCTGAAGTCCTTAGTTTTTATTTCAAATTCCAAGGTGTCCCATTAGCTGAAAAATCACCAGCTGGTATAATCACATTTGTGCAAGTCTCACATAGAAGTTGAACAAAATGAATGCCTGTAAAAACTCATATTGGAAAAACTGATCTACAGAGTAACTGCAGCTTTTGAATGTACGGGATTCACAGGCACTGGACTGTGGAGAAGAAAAATATTTTGGGAAAACTCTTTTTTTGCAAGGGAGAAATTGGGGGAAAGGGTTATTGCTTGGATAATGTTTCTTTTGTTACTACTTGCTGCTCTTTGTACACTAGCCAATGCAAATGGCATTCATGTTACTGATATTTTTGAACAGCCCAGCTATCTTTTTTGCTGTTGTTAATATACTGAGGATTTGGGGGGATTTTAAATGCCTCTGCCTTTCAGGATTATTTCTACAAAAGCAATTGAGAACTGTATTGTGACAGCAAGAAGCTTATAAAAACCTAGAGAAAAAAAAAAACAAAGCATTTGAGACTGAACAGCTGTAGAAGGAATGCACCTCTGCTACCATATCTGAAATCTACAAAGTGATCATGAATTGCACCAAGGAAGGTCCATCTTTCTACTGAAAATCACTCATCGGTTTGTACAGAGTTGATGCTCCTTTGACCGCTCACGTCACTGCTGAGTGGTATGTGTGGGAAGACGTTGGTTAAACGTGACTACATTGTCGCTTTTGGACGTTTCCATGTCTGGTCAATTGAAACTGGTTGATCTGTAGCAAGCTTCTTGTTGCACTTTTCTGTTTGCTAATAATTCAACAACAAGGAAAATGTGGGTCACTTTAAAGCATTGGCAGACAACTGTTTCTAACCCAAAGGTTTATGGGTTTTAGCACAATGAACTGTACTTCTTCAGGGAGGATCAATGTTGATTTTTTTTTTCCACACGTCTTTATTTACATGTGGCTATATTTTCATTGATACAGAATAAAAAGTGCATTTTATTGACCTTGGGTTCTTGTGGTTACTTCTCTGGAGCTCTGGCAGCATAAAAGTCATAGCTCCTCTTTTCCTGGCCAAAGCAGTAACAAAATTTATTGAGATTAATGAGCAAAACATAGTCTTATTTTTAGGAGGCTCAGGGATGAGGGAGACACATAAAACTATTGCTAGAATAGAGCTTTTATACAGAACAAGAGGGTCAGTGCCTGGCCTTCCTCCTCTCTAGCCTGAAGACAATAGGAAATAAATCAAGCTGAGCTGGGCACAAAACTTTTATAGCATTTAATTCCCTCCCCCAAGAGAATCAGGGTGAGAAGAGAATACTTCATTCAAAGCTTATATTTATTTATAACCTTTTGTTTATAAAATATTCAATTTTATTTGGTACTAATGCATAACTTTGCATTGAAACAATTCCATACATCAACTGCATTCCAAATGAAAAATAAAGATTGTGAGGGTGGGGTAGAGGCAGAAGCCTTTCACTTGGAAATAGCAAGTTCCAATAATTTCTAAGACTTTTCATCCCTTTACTTCTTATGTCATTGCTGTTGTCACAAGTGGCATTCCCCAAAGAATCACCTGTGCCAAGGTACCAGTGACATTCCTGACACGTGTATGGAGAACATTGCTGATGTTTGTTGAAACCACAGTTGCTCTGACACTCCTTCAGCTCAGAAACCAAAGCACATGAAAATTGGTAGAGTTCTTCCTATGCCCTGGCAAGTGGCTTTGGTCCAGATCCTACAGGATTTGTCCCAGCCAGGGATGATACCAGGGGGTGGAGGGGTAATTACGCCTGTGACACACAGAGTGGAACTAATTCAGTTTGAGGGTAAAGCATCCAAATATAGCTGTCAATACATAGGTGTTGCTGCCTGTAGGAACAGGTTCTCTAGAGAGGAAACACTTTCTACTAATGGTGAAAAGCATCCATTACTGACCTTATCTTTTTTTGACTTGCTGAGCACTTGCTCTCAGCATCCTCAGCTGTGGGGAGGAGATTCTGGGCACAGGAGGGAGCTTAAATCTTTCATGGCAGGCACTGGCAGAACAGGCCCTATTTTACACCACTGAAAACCCAGTAGCAGAGACCATTCCTGCTGCTTGTCTTTTGTAATTAGGGTTGGCTTTTAGCAGATAGGAAGCTGGCAGTGTCAGCACAGCAGCTTTTCCCCAGTGGACGTTTGGGACTGTGTCAAGGCTGTGCATCCGCGTCCTGGGAGTCACACTGGCAAGGTAGCTGCCAGGCATGATGGAGAGAATCTGAAGGGTGAAGCGAGAGTGGATTCATTTTCAGGAAATAATTTGTTAAAGGCTGACAGTACTGTTTTGTGCATTTGTGGAGCTACACCTGAGCAAGCTGGCATCTTCTGTTATTATCTATGTGACTGGTCCTCACCAGCATGCCAGACTCCTTCTACCCCCTCAGGCAGGGTTTGACTTGTATCCCTACAAGGGGCAAGGGTGCCAGCTGAGATGTGGGATCAGCCTAAGATTGCTGGAGCCCTGGGCGAGTCAAAGCGCCCATTTCATTTTGCAGGTTGTTTTACCTGTGGATGTTTCCTCCACCTAAACAAGCTCTGAAAGTGAGAGAATCGTGTTACTATATATGCACTTCTCATTCCCTTTATGAAAGCACCATCGAACACACCGGACTGAGGTTTATTCTCCAGGGCTAACTCTCCCACTGATTTAGGATCCAACTATAAACAATGTATATAAGCTAACATGGGCCAGGAGCACAGGGCAAAGACAGAGGCTTTGTTCAGATCAGCTCCTTCCTCACATCAGTGCATCCTTGCCAGGGAACTTCTTACAAAACACTTTTTCCTAGTTGTGCACAGCGATGTTATTTGGCAGGAATGAGGCTATGAGGCAGGAATGATCTTCTTATACCTCTGGTTAGGCAAAGTGATGAAGAAAGTGTGAGCAAGTTCCTTAATGCTGGAAATGCTTTGGTGGTTAACTTTGCTGCTTGCAGCTGCTCACTTCAGAACAGAAATTGGTCCAGACATTCATTGAAACATACCTGAACTTTTAAAGAAAATGGATCGAGAGAGATATACCATTAATGTCAGCTATTTAGGGGAGCACCTTGACCACCTCTCTCTCCTGGTCAATCTTTTCCATCTAGACAGGTCTGCCTGAGTGTGGTTTCTTGCTCACTTACCTTCAGACATGAAGCAGACTGGTCCAGCAAGCCTGAGGATGGAGTGCTTGAAGTGTTTGGGCAGCATGGTGCTGGTACTTAAAAGTTATACTGAGCTCACATGCAGCAGGTCTCTGCAAACACCTTTGTGGCAACAGTGCTCAATGCTTTTGACTTCTAGCAGCAGCAGCTGCTCAGCAGTCACTGCCATAACTTCTCAGAGCTGCCTTTCTGCCCTTGGTTAAATAGAAAGACGGAGAAAACATGTCCTGATTACTTAGCTCAGATGTGGGAAGTAGAGTTTTGCCTTGCAAGCCATTTGTCAATGGCTCCTTCCTTTCATAACCACTTCTCTTCAAAGGTTACCAAACAAATAAATGCAAATATATGGTGTATTTACAGAATTAGGTAAAAATACATACCGTATAAAGAAGTGGTAAATATAGACACTGGCAAAGTATTCACTTTAATTTATCTGTCATCAAAAATGGGCATGCAATGCATCAAAACTTTGCTGAGGTTCACCAAGAGAGAAACAGAATCTGAACAACTACTCTCCTATTCTACTCCTTATGGGCTACGTTCATTTCATGTAAAATTTAGGCATCTAATTGAGATTGCTGAACTTGAACCTGATCCTGCTGAAGATCGTTCATGACAAGCAAGACACAGGGCACTTCCACTTCACTGAAACCCTCCAGATGAGTTTATCTATTGCATTAGCCCATGGGGGGACTAAGGTGTAAAGACCTTTGTGTCATCAGTGCCTTTGGCTGATAGTTAGTTGTATTGTACAAATGCAACAGAAATATTGACGTCTCTTCCTTTGCAAATATACGCCCTGCAGGTGAAGTACTGTACTTAGTCATCACACAATTCTTCAAGAGCAACATATGCCATCAAGATCATTCATGCTGAAGAGCCATCTCAAAAAGAAGAAATTTCTTTTTAGAGGGGCTGTTCACCTTCCTGTGAACATGTTATGAGGTTCTGACTAGATGATTAATTTAAATTAGTTTATGATGGGAAATTTTGGTTCACTGGTAGTATCTATTATTCTTCTTTGTGTGCAGAATGTGTAGTTCAGTAGGAGTGAAGGAAGCATCTGTCAAGAAAGGACATATGGATTTTTTTATTGCTGAACAAGAAGGCAAAAATGGAGCTATACTGTGAAAAAAAGGGATCTTCTGCCCAGGCTTTTTATAAACACAGCTGCAGAGGAAAGCCAGAGGGCTGGTCTTCCCCTGCAAAAAAGAAGCATCTCTGCTAAGTTCCCAATAACTAAAGAAGCTAGAAAGCACAAATTTGTGTGATGGCTTGTGTCTTCACAAGGTCCCCAGCTCAGGTCTGTCAGGCACTGCACCCATTGCTGCTGGTTGTCTCTTCATTTCACTCTGTTCCTGCAAGTCAAGTCACTTGCTCCTGCTCAGCTCTCACAGACTTCGCTACCTTTGAAGATCTCCCACCACCATCAGCAGTGCCTGTCACTCCCACAGCAGCCAAGAAAGGGAGACAGACTGCTGACAACCCATTTACTCCTTATTCATGGCACAGTTTTAAAGCTAGCCTGTGATTCTGCATGGGAGAGATAGATGTTTTAACAGAGATTCCAACCTGTGTTTTCTCCTCAAGTCTGGCTGCATCCCTTCTGATTTTAAGAGATGCTGAAGCAAGGATGAGAGTACTGGAAAACAGAAGAGGGAGCCTGACATTAGCCCAGTGCTGTGCTGGCCCACTACTTTTAAAGATGCCAAAATATCATGGGTGTTTTGGGAAATTCCAGACTTATACGGTATGAAGGGTTTGCTTCTCATTAGACCAGCACAACTTAAAATAATATTTTTAAAGAGACTCTCACTGAGAGAGGTTAGAAGGTAAAACATTTGGGTGAGGTTAAATGTTGTAGCAAAAGAGCTGAATCTCTATTTCTGTATCTGTACCTTGTCCTATTTGCATGACGAAGAGCACAGCTACATCAGCTGGAAACTGGCCACTGAGGGTTTGAGGTGACCTTCCTGAAAAACAGTGAAGTATCCCATCCCAGAGGTTCTTCCTGGCTTTGCAAACACTGCTGCCAGGATTAGTGCTACTCAACACCTCTTTTAACAAACAGGAGGAAGGTCTTCTGAGTATGCTTGTGCCTTACACAAATGGTAATAAATGAGGAGTGAGGAGGAACGACGATGGGCCAGGAGCACAGGGCACAGGTGAAGGACTCACGGCCAGCTAAGTGCTCATGACTTGCAATGGTACCGACAGTGAAGAGCTCTCAAGGGCGAGGGCAGGCAGCACATCACAAAGCACTTTTAAAACATCACTGGAACAAAGGTGGGAGTGTGCACTGTCAGGAACTGTCCTTGATTGGCAAGAAGATGGACCGACTGATTTAATAAACCTTTTCCATCTCTCTCCTGTGTAATTCAGTGACATTTTTCTCCAGGAAAGCAACATACTTCCCAATTAATCTGATTGCAGTGAAGTGGGCTGTTGTCAGCCCCTGGAGAGTGCAGGGCTTCACTGACACAGGCAGAGGAGTGTGGTTGTTCATCTCAGCTGAGGAGAGCACTGCCCCCATGGTGCGGGGCAGTGGATGACCCTCCATGAGGCTGCTGAGTCCGTTTACTAATAATTAACAGGGACGTAAGGAAAGGCTGGATAGAATCAATTTATTGCCTGATAGTTAAATAAAGCACAGGCAAGGAAATAAATGAGGTGAGAAATAGATGGATTAAAGAGTCCTGCCATCTACTTATATACAGGCATTAGGACAATCAGTGAGATAGGCACAACTCAAAGAATAGCACATTGGTATGTGGAATCTAAGACTATGCAACGGACACTATTCAACATGAGAGCAGAATTTGGATGTATTTAGCTGTTTTTCATGTACACATGTTGTAACACACAAAAACACCCCAGCTTCACTGTGCCACAATGTGGCAGTACCCTGCAGCAGAGGTAGAAGGTCCCAGTGGGCCCAGCTGTGGGGAGATGGATAGATAAGACCTGCCCACTGCCGTCGTGTTTATTTCAGCCACCAGTGCTGAGAAGAGCCTGGTCACTGAGGTGGTATGGGCTAGGTGGCATGGACTTGGGAAAGCACGCCTCTCTCTCAACAGGCAGCAAGAGAAAAGGCAAATTTGTCATCATGCAGCACATGAATAAAAACAAGTCATAGTCAGGTATTCAAAATAGTTACAAGATTTTCTATTTGTTGAGATAGAAAGAAAGGAGGAAAAAGGATTGGAGAAGTATAATTCTATCCCCAATGTTCTTACTCTCCAGTTTCTTGCAGCCTTCCTTTCAGATGCTATGAATTATTTGTTTCTGTTGGGAATGTAAAATTTTTTGCTAGAAATAATTTTCCTCTGATACAGGAGGGTGTAGAATTATATCCTTGGTTTCCTGGGTGGGGGAAGGTCAAAATGTCTGGGAATATAAACAGCTTTTCAGAAGTAGCTCAGCGTGTTGTGGTTTTCTAAACTTTCTCAGAGGGGTTCTGCTTCATGCTTGGGACAATAAACTTCCTTCTCCAGCAGCAGTTTTTGTATAGGAAAAGCACAGCATCAATGGATGCAAGCAGACCCTTCGAATCCCATTCAAAGAAGATGCAGTTTACAATCTGATAACATAAATCTTATTATCCATCTAAAAATGCCCCCATCCTTCTTATCTGCTATTTACTTTATGAAGCAGGGCCAGGAGCTGCAGAGATTTCCTCCAACCAACACATCACCCACCTGTTCTCCTTCTTTCTAAAGATTAAAAAATCCTACCTCAGTCTCCCACAGTGTAATTTTTAAATTGTGTATGTAATCAGCTTTTCTTAGGGAAAAATGAAAAGTGCCAGACAATAGCTTCCAAGACATGTGCAGATTTCTACATCCCTGTAAGAGATAAGGCTTGGCTCAACACAGACCCATTCCTAATAAACCTACAGCTTCAAAAGATTGGGAAACTACATCCTGAGAGCATATGATGGTGTAATGACTTCACAAAAGACTCAGATCTCCTCCAGTAATGTGATGTTTCTTTTGCTTTCCTTTCCCCTTTCCCTTTTCCTTTCCCTCCTTTTCCCTTTTTCTCTTTCCCAATTTTTCCTTTTCCTTTGCTCTTTTTTCAATCTTTTTCTCTCCCAATCCATCCCCCCCCTCCCCATTTCCTTTTCTTCACCTTTTTTTGAAATCTATCAAGAAATGCAGCCTTTTGTTCTCACTTGTTTGACCTGCAGTTTGGAAGTTGGATTTTTATCTTGGCCTGCTGATTTTCTAACTGTTGCAGGGAAAGGAAGGCAAAAAAAAAAACCATGGGGATTCAAAGTCATCAATTATGACAGCAAATGTACTCCAGCGATCTAGCACACTCTATATTTCCAGATAAGCTTGCTGGAAATAACGGCAACTAAAGAAAACAAACAAATAAAAAACCCCAACCTGTTTGAACTTGACTAGAGTAACCCTTTGCCATATGATATTTGCTAATGAACTGCATGCAGGGAAAAATGTGCAAGAATCCTTTCTGTGGCTTTTTGGGGAGGATGATGGATTATTGTCAAGTAATGTAATAAGCAAGTCTGAAAATGGGTTGTAGTGGGTGGTTGCTTACCCCCTCCCTCCCTGTTTCCCTGCTAAATCATGACATAAATGTTTTCCTCAGCAGATGCAGACGCACATCATTTCTTTCGGGATTTTATAACCATGACAACCAGTTTTAAAAGAACATTTTCAGTTTCCACAGTTTAAATTAGAAGTGTATCCAAAAAGAGGGTTGTAAAACGAGCAGAAGTAAGCTACTATTTCCACATCATCCTAAGAACAAAGGACTGTTACATTTTTGCTTTTATTACTACATGCAAATATGACACAATGTAAAATAAAGCTTCTATACCAACTTTTACTTTAAAAATAATTTTAAAAGAGAAGTTTATTCCCTTGCTAAAAAGCCTTCATTTTAAAGATAGTGAAATTAAATCTTCCTCATTTTAACTCATGTTAGATTTAATGATACTGTAATTTATAATGAGTAAAGCATGTAGACATTTAATGCATATGACTTCTTTGAAGTCACATCCTTTTAGCAGAGATGAATTTTGATGAGTTTTACCAAAAGGGTTGAAAGAGTTTAGGTAAGCTAAAAATAACTCAGGGGTGAGTTTAATCTGGGTTAGACACAGTTCCTTTTATCTTACATTGAAATCTCATTAATAGCAAGGTGCAGAGGACCTTTCAGTGCTTTCAAATACTTTAAAAATCGATGCCAAGATCTGGACTGAAGTCACAAAGAGGGGCCAGTACCTAGGCCCAGCATTCTACCAGTGTTACCGTCCTGGTGACCTGCTGAGCTGGGTCTTTACCCTGAAAGGCTCCTCTGTGCTCCCATTTCTGCTTCAGGCTATGTCCAGCTTCATCCAGGGCTTATCAGCTCTGATCTGCACATGCTTGCCTGATGCCCAGAATTGATATTACCCATTTGAACACCTGAAGGACCAGAGCAATAGGAAAAAATATGTGCACATCACCCATAGAAAGGGGGAAGATGGTAATCCTCTCTCAGAATTCCCTTTTTTCTTGCCCAATAAAGAAATCAGAATTACCCTTCCTCCAACCCCTCTATAGAGGGCTGGGGCTTGCTTGAATGTGAGAAACGCATTGAGCAGTGTCATGCAGAGAAAAGCTATTCCTTCCCAGGTGTGTCCTGCTGTCACAGCTCCGTGCAATGTAGCACTTGTCTGGGGCTCATCTATTCACCCTGTGGTGCCTGACCTATAGTTGTTTGTATCTTAACTAATCACCCAAACCTCATTTACAGGCAACAGAAAAAGAGAGAGAAAGTATGTGCATGTGTGCCTGTATGTATGCATGCATGCAGTATTATGCAGAATTTTTTCTCAAAATGTCTAGCTAGGTCAGATGAACAGTCCTTTCTGAGCACTTCTTCCTCTCTCGGTTTGAATTATGACCCAAGAATCTCACCGAGGTGCAGGTGCCTGCCTTTGCATGGATAAAGGCCACGTATTCTTTGAGGCTCTGATCTGGCAAAACATTCCCCTGTACCCTGCAGGTAATTATGAACTGCTGGTCTGCCAGTTCCTGGTTACAGCATGTTTAATTTCTCATGGTTCAATTGCATATTTTGGTTACAAGAACACTTATTATTCAGATTATTCAGTTTAAACATTGGTGGGCTCATTTGTTTAATGTTAAATGTCTTTTTAAACAGAGTATTCAGTAGGGCATTTTCATCATTGGCACTTTTTGAGTATCCCTCTTCCCTTTACCAGTTTCACATGCTTAGTCCCTCATTCGTTATAACCTTTCTTGAAGCAGTTTTCATAGAATCATAGAATCACCAGGTTGGAAAAGATCCACCGGATCATTGAGTCCAACCATTCCCATCAATCACTAGTTCATAATGTCTCTGTGGAGTTGCTTTTGCTTGCCATGTTGCCAAAACACCTGGCTGGGTGAAGCAGCTCTCCTAGTTCCCAGTACCGGGTAAAACCCAACCAGGCAACTGCTGAGTTCATTTACCATGGGGAATATATGGAAATATGCTTTCAAAACAGGTAGCACATGACATTCAGTTGATTTTTGCCGCATAAAATTGGTATTATTTATGCATTTCTAAGAGATGCAAGTTGTTCTGTGCTCGGATGTAAACAAAGAGCAAATTCTTCACCTTTGTGATTGGAGATCCACCCAGGGATCCATCAAAGGAAGATGAGCTTGTTCAGTTGTTTATTAGAAAACCAGTGAGGACTCAGGAGTTCCGCAATTCCTCCTTAGGGCTGACTAAGGTGACCTGATCATTCCTTCCCTGAAGTGGAGGATTCCATCCCTCTCCTGAGAATGCAATTTCAGCCTAGAACACAGTCCACGTTTTCTGATCTGAGGTTCACCATTGCTGGAGGAGCTTCTTCCACAGACACAGTTGCACACCACTGCTGGCACTGCTAGTTGATTGTCAACTCAAGCTGCTTCGTGGCGCTTGGGGGGCACATTGACTCTTTTGCAGAAACTTTGCAGTGGCCCCTGTACAGAGTTCCCCTGCAGGTACACAGATCTCTGCCTTGCTCCCTCTGGCTCGCAGTTGTATGTTCCATTTCAAGCTTGATGTCGGGATAAACCAAGCTGCTGGTACAGAGCTACAATAATTAGTTCTCGTTTCCACTAACTAATCACATCTTTTCAAGCTCAGCAATAAAATCCCATATAGGTGCAGCAAAATGTTAATTTAACATAAATGTAATAGACAATTGCAAATGAGAACCAATCATCCAGAGAGCAGCAAACCAGGAGTCAATGGAAAGCGACCTCAAAGTCCTTCAAAAGAAGGTAACTTGACATTCTTAACATGAAATTACCAGGAGTCAATGGAAAGCGACCTCAAAGTCCTTCAAAAGAAGGTAACTTGACATTCTTAACATGAAATTACCAGGAGTTTGGTTCCCAAAGCACCTTGCACCACCTGCTCTTGCAGAATTAAACAAGATAACTGAAGAACTTAAACTTAATTTTCATGCCCTAGAAGAAGTATGCGACACACAGGTACACAGAGAAGGTATAGAGTTTAGTCCAACACAAAGACATGCTCAGGCTGAGGGTTACAGAAACTAATAATATTGTATTATTATTACTGTTACTATGTAAAATTTCTTAGAATCATAGAATCACCAGGTTGGAAGAGACCCGCCAGATCATCGGGTCCAACCATTCCTATCAAACACTAAACCATATCCCTCAGCACCTCGTCCACCCGTGCCTTAAACACCTCCAGGGAAGGTGACTCAACCACCTCCCTGGGCAGCCTGTTCCAGTGCCCAATGACCCTTTCTGTGAAAATTTTTTTCCTAATGTTCAGCCTAAACCTCCCCTGGCGGAGCTTGAGGTCATTCCCTCTTGTCCTGTCCCCTGTCACTTGGGAGAAGAGGCCAGCTCCCTCCTCTCCACAACCTCCTTTCAGGTAGTTGTAGAGAGCAATGAGGTCTCCCCTCAGCCTCCTCTTCTCCAGGCTAAACACCCCCAGCTCTCTCAGCCGCTCCTCATAAGGCGTGTTCTCAAGCCCCTTCACCAGCTTCATTGCTCTTCTCTGGACTCGCTCCAGAGCCTCAACATCCTTCTTGTGGTGAGGGGTCCAGAACTGAACACAGTATTCGAGGAGCGGTCTCACCAGTGCCGAGTACAGAGGGAGAATAACCTCCCTGGACCTGCTGGTCACGCCGTTTCTGATCCAAGCCAAGATGCCATTGGCCTTCTTGGCCACCTGGGCCACTGCTGGCTCATGTTCAGTCGCTGTCAACCAACACCCCCAGGTCCCTCTCCTCCAGGCAGCTTTCCAGCCAGACTTCTCCTAGTCTGTAGCTGCACAGGGTTGTTGTGCCCCAAGTGCAGGACCCGGCATTTGGCCTTGTTAAACCTCATCCCATTGGACTCTGCCCAGCGGTCCAGCCTGTTCAGATCCCTTTGCAGAGCCTCCCAACCCTCCAGCAGATCAACACTTCCACCCAACTTAGTGTCATCCGCAAACTTGCTAAGGGTGCACTTGATGCCTTCATCCAGGTCATTGATAAAGACATTGAACAGGGCTGGACCCAGCACTGAGCCCTGGGGAACCCCACTTGTCTCTGTCCTCCAGCTGGACTTCACACCATTTCCCACCACTCTCTGGGCCCGGCCAGCCAACCAGTTTTCCACCCAGGAGAGTGTGCGCCTGTCCAGGCCAGAGGCTGACAGTTTCTCAAGCAGAATGCTGTGAGAAACTGTGTCAAAACTGTTCTTGACCCCTATCAGTTATAAAAACATTTAGCCCCTACAGCCAGAGACATAATTTATGTGGTTTTAGTATAAACGTCTGCTCCACCAACCCCTGAGATTAGTATGCAACCTTGCACGTGGAGTTATGACATCGAACCATTGCATGCATCACCTTTACCTCTGCATGAGCGCAGCAGGGCAACAGGTTCATGGATAAAGGCTGTGCAGTGCCAACAGAGCTGACTACTGAGGAGTGCCCTAAAAACACCCTGGATGGCTTTAATTTTTAAACATTAATTTAACCTGACTTTTATATGCATGTGTGTATGACAAAGACTCTACACAACCACATTTCATAGCAATATAGACTTGTTTCTGGGTCCAGCTCAAATTTCAGTTCACTACTGAGACCTCAGTGCTCCACAGCACCACTGTGCCCTTCCACTGGCTGCTGGAGCTGTGCTCTGGGTGCAGCATCAACCATGCAACATGCTTCCCAAAAGCCAGCAGAACCAAGCACTCCTTTTGTAACCTGAACTAACTGCAACAAAGGTAAACAGACCTATTTCTCGTCCTTTCTCATAGCAGGTCAGTGATGCAATGTCTCTAATGAGCACTTCACAGTTGCCCATAGCTGAATTGCTGGGAAATGTTCAGTGCCCTGCAGGTATTTTGCCATCCTCCCCTTTTATCAATGGTTACTTTCAATCACAGATGTTTCTGTTCTTGACTGCTGTTACTTGAGCTGAAGAGCCAGCTGCTACAGTCTGTTCTTTAAACAGGGACAGAGGATTTTTTTATTTAGCAAAGAGAACAAAAAAGCAGGCAGAGCACAAAGAGCAGCTTTAACAGCCATGTCTAACCTTTGTGAAATCGAGAAGGAAAAATAGGCTTGGGTTAGAGGGCAATTTAAATTCCTTCTCACTGTTACCTAGATCTCATCTAACAAGAATTAAGAAAATGTTGGGTGTTATTTTCAAGCAGGAGTGAATGCGTGTGACCTTTACTGTTTGGAACAAAGCCCTTAGTCTTTAAGAGATAGAATTAACATGCTTTCAATTCAAATCACAGTGTACAGACATTCCTATATAAAAATATATGTGTATACACATGCACACATATTCCTATGTGCATGCAAATAAAGTTTTTTGAGAGATGGAGTAAAGAGAGAAGAAAAAAGTAGAGGAAGATGCCAAGTCTTCACCCACCAGAAAAAAAACTGTTCTTAGAACAGCCACCAAGGAGATGGCATCATAAAGCAGTAGTGTTTCCACTGCCTGTTTCTTCCCTAGCTAATGCTGATCCCTCCTTTCCAGCCTCTGCAAAAGAGATTAAGTTTAAGGAAATGCTTCACAACAGCGGTAGTGCAGGACTCCTCCAGGATCCTGCTTCTGCTTTGTGGATGAGGAAGCGTCTTTTCTACCATGAGCAGGTCTACACTCTAAAGGGCAAATGTTAAATTTCATACGGCAAACCCCATGGTAGTACTATAATCTGCTAACCCACAGGAGGGAAAACACAGAGTTCTGCACTGTCTGAAGAAGAGAAAGTGTGGTTTTGCCCTGAGTTGCTGACAAAGGAGACAAATACTTCTGCTAAATAATATTGCACAACTGAATATAATTTGGCTCTATGATTGGCTCAAATCAGAAAGACAGGAACTCTTAAAAGAATAAAAATGAAAAATAGTGCACTTTTTTTCAGAGACTAACCTTTCAAATCAGATATGACACCCCTACTAAACATATGAGCCTTGATAGAGCTGAGTGGTATATTAGACTCTCTTTACAGAGCTCCTATCTTAATTTTACAAAATTTCTCAGGAAATTAAATACGCTTTATATTGTTCCTTCATTTGTGATGTACCTGACCTTGGTCTAGATTTAGATTTTTCCAGCTGGATCAAATTGGGCAGTCATAATCCCTGCTTTCTGCTGTTGCTGAATCTGAAATATCTGAATTAATGAGGTCTCTTTTTTCACTATCACATGATCTAAGTTGTCAAAATACTTGCTTTCTCCCTGAGTGATGTACAAAAGTATGAAAATGTAAATCATCTACGTGCTTCTTCAAATGCTCCTTTACATATAAACCACTGACCCAGCTGCCTTTTACTTTCCAAGCTGTTCACCGCAATACACAAAGAATGCTCAAATTCTGTCAAATTTAACCACAAGTATAAAGATAATCCCAGGCATGTTGTGCTTTAGATTCACTTAAACTGCAAAAATCAGCTTAACCAAACTGTCTGCTTGTACTGTATCTTTTGACTAAGTCTCTCAGATAGATAGCTCCCAGCTCACAGGATAAACCAAAAGATACATCGTGAACTCAACTGAAACCATAAAGATTAGGGATAGCTAAGACTTTAATTTTCTTCTAATATATTTTTTTTACATTGGAACCTTTCCCTAACAGGAAAGGTGAGCTGAAAAACCTATTAGAAACACTTGACTTCTATGCTGCATCTAATGAATGATCCTATAACAAATGGTACTAGTTAAATAAGACAAAACCTATTAAAGTGCAGTTGCTGTGGCCCTGCTGTCAGCTGGCATAACTCCATATCTTCAATGCTGCAAAAGCCAATTTAGCAGTGGTAGATCTGGTCCACCGCGTTTGAAAAGAAACACATTAACATCTCATCAGTATGATGCAAGAAGCTTTCCTTTGTCTACATATCTCTTGCATACAGATAGCTGAAGCAACTTTTAACTTTTCAACCTGTAGCCTGGTGTAAGGACACAAATATCCATTTGTTGTCCGTGACACTCAAGATTCAGGCAGTAAACTTGATAGATATTCTGGGTGTACGTGTATCTAAGTGTTTCTGCAAGGAAGTGTGTACCCTAACTTCTTGTACATCCCATGTATTTAAGAACAGAAATACCGTAGCTTCCTTCTCAATTTGTAGGAAATAACTTCATAGTTTAGGATGAAGATAATTAAGTGTATGTCAGAAATTTACTGGGAGTAAGTCAAGGCACAAAATACACAGAAAAATCTTCTTATCTCTTCTGGTGCTTCTCTTCAATCCAGAGGGATTTTGAGAGTCTTGACTGGGACAACTGAAACCTCATGGAGTTCAACAAAGAGATGTGCTGAAGTTCTGCATATGGAATTAACCACATCCGCTCATGCATGCTGCAACCTGCCTCAATGACCAGCAGTCTTGCTGAAAAGGACCAGAGGATTATGGTGAACACCAGGTTCAGGGTAAATTAAGAGCGCACATGACCTACAATGAGATTGTGAGGGAGCTAGGATTGTTTAATCCAGCAGAGAGGAGGCTGGGGCAGAACCAGATGGCTTGAAGTGTAGCTCAACAGCTTGAACTGTAATCACAAGGATTACAAAAGAAGACTTAGTTGGGGTAGACAATTTAACAAGAGAGAAATCACCTATAAATCACTATCTTGAAGATTCAGGAGAAAATTTTCATCAAGAGGCTGATGCAACACTAGAACAAACTGTGCAAGGAGGTGCTATAATCTCCATCCTTAGAGGTTTTCAAGACACAACTAAACAAAATTACGGCTGACCTGCATATTGAACTATGGATCTTCAGAGGTTCTTTCAAACTGCTATGTTTGTGAATCTTATAACAGATATCCTACACTTACCTTCCTCTGTTAGTAACAGCTGTATTCTCCCAGATAAATGGAGCTTTTCTGGGTTGCTCAGAAAAGCACAGGTGTCTTTAAGCCTCTAAGGAAAACTTTGGTAAGAAAACAGGGTTTTTTGGGTGACAACCTTTGCTACAGCTTTGTTTTCCTCTTCATATCCTCAAAATATTGGAAAGCAAAGAAAGATTCCATATATCAACACAATAAAAAAACATAGCAGGCTATCTTCTGCTTTCAGCTACAGGATCTTTGTGGCATTTGAAAGAAGGGTTCTAGCTACAGAGCCAAAAATCATTCATTATGGATAGATCTACCAACAGACCTTTGCTTGCATGAATCCAAATGGAGGATGGGCCACAGGCTCAGCTGGTGTAAGTTCAGCATGTGACAGTTAGTGCAAATATTGTGATTTACACCAGCTGAGATATAGCTTTCTGTTTCTATTTTAAAAAATCAACTGTATGAATAGATTTCTTCTTACTTGCCTGGTATGGTTCTGTTGAGCTATTTAACCACACTAACATGATGACTATGTTTTTAGTACAAACCATAAATGAAACATCCATTGTGCCACATAAAGCACATCTTCTAGCTCAGATTGATTTTAGAGGCGCTAATTATATTATATAATGTTGCGGGAACTACAGTAATTCACTTCTAAAATCCATTTAATTTCTTTTTAATTACTCATGTTTACCAATTCCCTTAGATTCAGAAAAGGCTCAGAATTGCAGTTAGCAAAGGAGGCTTGAAGTGGAATGATTAAGAACATCTGGCATATGCATAATTATACCAGGCAATTTATTCCGCCTTTACCATTTCACTATAACTGTGGTAATGAGGTAGAGATGGATTCTATCACTTTTCTGAACATTTAGAGGTACCTTACTGCGCAGACAGTTTCACTGATATAACTGAGAATAATTAAAGTGTATAACACCAAAACTTAGAAGAAAGGGTGGTATATTCTTTCCTTTACTAAATGGAGCTGTCAGCCCCAGATGTGGGGTCAACTTTGTCTATGAATGAATTCAGGCAAGTCTGAATTTATCCTAAAGACTATCTGAATGTCACTAATTATAGCAAACACAACAGACATCTGGTCATAGCTTAATAAAAGTATGCATCAGTACTAAAATTATATTGCATTCTACCAATCTTTTATCTTCGGAAACTAATAGAAATAAAGAAACAACAGATAATGTCACACCACACTATTTCAAACATTTTTTAAGTTAAACATGTAATTCTTCCTTTAAAACTTGCATGTTGCATGACCATAAAGGAGAAATCAAATAAAGCTTTTTACTTGCAAAATACCTTTTCAGTTTTCCTTTGTGGACAGCTTAAAAGATTTAGGTTCCTTGACATTTGTGAAGGCCAGATTTCCAAGGCTTTGTGAAGTTTCCATGTGCTTTGAGGCACATGCAGTGACCTCCTCAGTTATGGTTACTTTGCTTCTGCTGGACCAGGGGATTCTCAAAGGAGTTCAGACGAGAGAGATGAAGGGCATTTGATATTTGTACATTTGCAGGCTTTTGCTATCCCTTCAGCCCACTGAGCATCCCACCTGGGCAGTACTCAGAGGGGTGAGAACGACAAGCAGGGCAGCTCTGTGAGGAGCAAGAGGGTCCTGTCTAGACTTTGCTCCTGTATCTCAACAGTAATTGTTGGTTCTAGTAGGCAATATATACATTTGCATGGTGCAAATACAGTCACAGGAACTTGAGTGCCATCTGTTTAGTTAAACCAAGAGAAAGATATGAAGATCATAGAATCACAAAATCATAAAATGGTTTGGTTCATGCTGAAGATGTCCCAGTTAATCAATGATGACTTTATTGCTTGTGAGACATTATGAAAGCCAGCATGGAAGCCGACAAGATCACACTAGCTAAGAGAGAGCACTTGCTGCTACACTGACAATGACTGACTCGCCAAACCTGTGGTTGGGAAGAGGCGAGTTCACTATCCCTTGGTGTATTTGCAAACACTCAGAATCTCATTTAAAAGGATTTAAAACAACACCAGAAAGAGCTATGAGCTTCATACATACATTACTGCATAAACTTGGCTTTCACTATGTGAGTGAAGACTGACTGTACTGACTGTAAGGGTGACTCTTTCTAGCCAAGGATCCAATAATCTTGTTCCCTAACTACCATCTTTTTGTATCTTTTTATTCTTAGCAACCATTGACCGACCAAACACAATCCAGACTCACCTCCTGGGAAGTGTCACTAGCCACAGTATTACCAAGAGCTTCTATTACCACGGCACCTGGGAGAAGACATCTCCTGAGAGCATTCTAGGGTGATGTGACCAGTGTCAGGAAAAAAAATCAGAAATGGGTGACTGCAGAAAGCCTGACTCCTTCTATATGAGTTCTTAAAATAGAAAAATGAGCAAAAAAGAAATCTGTGAAATGTGGGCTCCTTTTTCTGCATTTCATAATAAAAGTATTCCATCACATTGATTTAGAGCCTGAACAATCTAATTTGAATACCAATACCATTGTGTTTGTAAATTTTGCTTCATGGATTTGCATAAGATGTGAAATGAAAAAATCTATCCCTAGTATACAGTCAGAACAGACTCAACAGGAAGGAGCTCAGGCTGAATAATGAAGTGCAAAAGCGTTAATGGGAGGTTTGCAAGTTTTCAAACACTCAGTTTGTTATACACCAGCACAATTTAGGGTCACTACAACTCACCACTCTGGCCAGTTGATGGAGAGAAAGCTCAGCTTCTCCACCTGCACTGGTTAAAAGAAGGAATGCTTCATGTCTGTGCAAAAGCTAGAACTCAAAGGAGTTAGTCTAGTGTTTGTTAGACTTACAAGCACTGTGAATAGTCAATCTTCTTAACAGAAAATTTACCGTTAAAAGAGGGATGCACCAGGCCACCAGCCACTCAACCTTAAGGATGACATATGCTCCCCATGTACTGTAAGCAAGCAAACCAACAGGTAAGAAATACTGTCCACTGTCCATATCTTTGTCATTTCTTCAAGTTCTTAGCCTGGGACCTTCTTTCTTCTGCTGTGTCTTGTCCTTATCATTCACACCTTATTGGCTCCTAGCTGCCATGTGGAGCTGATTTCCTCTTTTCCGTTCAAGGTGTCTGTGAATTCCATCACAGCACCGAACTTGTCTTTTCTTGTTTTGACTGTCTCTTGCTCCATCTTCCTGTTTGCTCTTTTGTGCAGTTTTGTAGTACCTTAGTGTGGTCTAGATTATCCTTGTGAACACAAGGGACAATTTTATTGAAGATTCAGCTTTTCTTTCTCGTTCTCTGTCTGCCAGATATTGAACCAAGTTATTTTGGAGACTACTGTTCAAATGCAGGCAACAAAAATGCGTATGTTTACTTCTGTTTTAACCAGACAGAATTTTTAGGATGCAGTCCAAACTTGATTTGAGCTGGCCCAGCATCTTCCTTTACATAGTAACATTAGCATTTCCCCAAATAAACTGAGTCTTAGAAAATTCATTGAAGAATACCGTATTCTGAAAAATACCACACCATTTTTATAGGACAGGTGTATGGTACCACCTCAAATTAAGATTCCTTTTTAATCTATGTCTTGTCTAGGCATACTTTCAGATTTCTTCAAAGGAATTCATTTCATACCCTTTCAAAGATTTAACTGAAAGACTTTTTTTATTCTATTGGTTGTGGTTTTCACTTGAAGTATTGCTGTGTCATAGTTGTATATTTCTTGCCATATGCTAATTCCGCATCTGTGGCCAGGTCATGATCTGATTCCTCCTTATAAAGTCAATGTGACTCCTTGTATCTTAGTTATGCAATCCCTGATCAAAAACTGTTTAACTGAGATTATATGTTTTGAGTCTGTTTTTTCTGACCATTTTTTTGATTAACACAAGATTGTTCACTGATATCAACCGCAGTGTAAATCTTCTTTCCTGAAAACCACGTTTTGGTCACTAGCTCTCAATCCACTGAGACCAATTGAGATCAATTCTGAAAATCCAGTTTTCAGGATATGGCTGATGGAGATGCTCAAGCGCACACTCTATTAGCTGTCTTTATCATCGGAGCGATTTTTTAAAAAACAATATTTTCTTGGATTTCATGGCTGTAGTATCAGTTCACTTAGCAGAAGTTTTGCATGAAGACAGATCATTAGACTACCATATTTTTTTTGAACTATAGTGCTGCTGTGGACGACATAAGACGAAGGATGAGAGAAAAAAAAAAGTAGGAGGAGGAAAAATTAAGTAAACTAGGTGGCAAACATGGAAACTCACAAATTAGCTGTTCCTAAGATTTTATTTGTGTTAGGTGCTTGTTTTCATAGTCTTCATGTAGCCCATTTCTTAGCCTGTGTGAGTACAAATGTACTAAAGTTCCTCACTCTAGCTGCACTGTAGACAGAATGAAAGCTTTAGCCCTCAACAGTGACAATTTCCATCCTTCCATCAAATTTACATTTAATCCTCATAATGGTATAAATCACTTTAGCACCAAATATTGTTGAGGATACACGCGGCTTTAGGATTTGTTGAATTAATTTAACGGTATGCATTTATCAACACTAACTTCTGTTGTTTAATGAAGGGGAACATCACTTACTGAGAGCAAGATTGTCTCTGAGCCATTTCAGCGAGTGTGCGTGCATGCATGCAGAGCCTGATAAATGCACTACTTCCGTCAAGAGAACCTGTTTTCTGTTGCTTATAGCTTTGCCATACTGTCTCTATAATTTTCCACTCAGAAAATTCATATAAGGCTTTGGTTAGGCTTTTTTTTTTGTTTGTCTTGGTTATTGTGGGTTTTTTTTTTTCCATTTTATTTTTTAGGTGAAACCCAGTTGAGTTTAGAACTTCTGAACAAGAATAAAAGAGGACAGGAAGCATACTTTCCTTTACTATCTAAAAATAATATTGGAACACTTTTTATTTTGTTTTGCTTTGCTTATTTTCATTAGAAACCATGAGTACACTTTACTTTTAGTACAAGTGTGATCTCTGGGGTCACAGCTCTGCCTTTACCTGCTGCTGTGAAAATCCACCATAGCATAAAGTTCAATTTAGTGGATTTTTCTGACTTTGACTTTTGATGTTTTTGAAGCCTCAGAAGACTGCACAGCCTCAAAGATATGTGATCCCTCTTACATTCAACTAGTGTGGAGCACAGGCCAGGGCTCCTTGGGATATCACTTTCTGCAGTCTGTAATGGTCAAAGTGGAGCTGGACTTTCTCTCTAATTACTGCTGAAGGGTTGTGTAGCACTTGATTAGGTAAACAGAAAGGCTGTAGGGGAGCAACTAGGATGACATGCAGCCAAGAAGAAGGGGATGAAAGACACTCAAAACATGAAACACTGATAGGGCAGGGACTGGGAGGGGAAAAAAGGGGAAAATGAGTTTGGGAGAAGGATCCAACAAAGTGATAGAATGGAGGAGAAAGAATGAGGAGGCGAGACAGGGTCTCACCTTGGGAGGAGGGGGTGAGACCTTCCCTGGAGGTGTTTAAGGGAAGGGTGGACGAGGTGCTGAGGGGCATGGTTTAGTGTTTGATAGGAATGGTTGGACTCGATGATCCGATGGGTCTTTTCCAACCTGGTTATTCTACGATTCTAGGAATGAATAGCACAATAGGATGATGAGACATAAAAAAAAAGCAGGTTGGACGGGTAAAACTGAAGAGCTCAAGCCTATAGATGGAGAAACAGAAGGATCTAGTTGGGATTTCCAGGAAAAAACAATAATGCTCTGGAAACCTCCATTACAACTCTCTAAGCATCTTCAGGCATGCCAAAGTCTGGCCATATTACTGTAGAGATAAAACCTAATTAGTGAGGCACAATATACTGGGACTAAATAGCGGTAGTAAAAAAGGCTTAAAACTACTCTCTGTGCAGCAAGAAGAAATGTGCCGTGCCTAGTAAAGAAGGCAGGAATTTTAGACAGGAATGAGTCAATTAAAGACTGCACCATAAGAAATCTGCAACAATGGACCTTGCACAAGCTCTTCACACCTGGTAGTTAACTTCTGAATGCCTAATGCTTCATATGATGATGTTCCTGTAAAGTCGCAGTTTTCTCCATAATGAGTGATCTTTTAAGGTAAGGGCTTCAAAATACTTGGTGGCAGCTGCTTTTCACTGACTATCAGTGAGCCCAACACCAAGCTGTTTTAAAAATCTTGCTATTTATTTTATGTAAAAGTTTTCCTGCAGGTGGAAAGACTTCTTTGGGTATAGAAAAGCAGTAGTGCCAACCAGACCACACAGAGGTAGGAAACAAAATGTGAAGAAAAATCTGCTACATTTTCCCCCTAAGAAATGCAATACAGATCTATTTGGAAACCTTAGTGTATTTTAAATCTATTTCACACTGCACTTGAACTATTGACCTTTAAGAAATAGCTGATAATACTGTCTTCTTTCTAGTTTTTTTCCTCTCTTTTAATGCATATAGACAAGGAAGCCTTTATTGGTAAATAATGAAGCAATTATTTTTAACAATTTCTGTTTCTCAGTTGAAATAAATTATGAAACAATAATTTTCTCCTTTAGGTCTTTGCAGAAAATCAGCACACCCTTTCTATGAAACATGTTATGTGTGGCTCATAGGCTTTTACTCCTAGTCACAACAAAAAGACCTTGTTTCACTCTCTACCATTGTTACCATTTTCAGATAAAGTAAACGCTTAACTCCAGTAATTTATAAGCTCATGCCAGACTACAAAATCAGATTAATTACCATTCACCTGCACTGGTTTGGATGGCACAGCTTTTATTTATTCTTTATTTTTTTCCGTAGAATTAAAATACTACCAACCTCCTTGCTTTCTACTGGACAGGTACCGTGTGTAAGTGCCCAGTCTGCACTTGGCCAGATAAAAGAGAGCATCGTGCAAAGGACCTGCTCAGTGGATCAACTTGTGCAGCACAGCCACATTTTGAACATACCATAAATCATATTAACAGTGCCTTTTTTTGAAGGTTGGAGTAAGCGTAAGCATGCTATTAAATTCAGCTGACTTGGTGTTGCTGAATTAAACAATAAACCCAAAGAAGCTCTTCAAGCTATTGATTTCTGCAGTGCATTGTATGCATTTACGTAAATCTAATTAAAACATTGTGCATAACCCAATTACAAGATATTCCCTTACAGCAAGTTTTATATTTATCTAAGCCAGTCTGTGCCAGCTGTGAGACATAACCCTGGATTTGCAAACAATTATTGTGTAACAGATGAAGTGGTCAAACAGATACACTGATGATTTTATCTTTCTGCTAATGAATTCTGTACTTGTGGATCAGGACCATTTTTTTGCTATATCAGGCTACTGAGTTTTACATCATTGAGATGTTTCCGCTAAATTAAAGGTACAAATTAAAAGGCAAGTAGTTGAGAAGCTGAAGGACAACAGACCTCACTTTTTATTCTGCCAATAAGTAGGGAGGCAAGTCTGAAGTGGCAGTGTCACCACTCTGAATTACTCTTTAAGGGATGCAGTCTCCATTCAATCAGAATACAGAGGAACTGGGAATACAGGGGAATGGCCTTAAAGTGTAGGGGTTTAATGCTAGGTGCTCTGAATAACATTGTCCCAACCCTGAGGCTGAATAGAGCATCAATATTTAGATTTTGATGGGGTGAGATTGAAGAAATGTTAATCATCATCCCCTGACATCCTGTAAATGCAGCTCCATCATCCAAGTAATAGTGACAGAAGAAGCAGCAGGGGGTAGCTTGTGCCATTTTCAACCAATACTACACATAAATCTTCCCACAGGAGTTCTACACCATTTTTGTGACAGTAATGGCCTGCATATAGTCTTTTCTGAAGTTGGGTGAAATAGAAGTTTCAGGGGAAGGGAATGGTAGACTCAAGTTTCTTTCCAGTAGAGCTGTCTCTAAACCTCCTTGTCGCCTCCAGGAGCACTTTGAAGAAGTGCCTCCATTCAAGGCTCAGATCTATGCTCTCCACAGATTATGAAGAAGAACTAACATAGAAGAATGCTTCCTAAGGCAGGGAAAAGGGAGAAGATAAACCTGACTGAATCATATGGGAGGGATAGTGGTGTAGGAAAGCCCAGTTAGGCATATGCAGAGGCAGAGAGAGGAGAATGGGAAAGGCGAAGACGGAAGGCAAAGTACTGGTGAGAGTGACACATAGCCAAAAGGACTGTTAGCAGCTCATGGATGGGACAGCAAAGAGCATCAGAGGGAAAAAAGGACGCAACTTCCTCTATTGAGTTACTCACTGTTTCATCCCTCTAAGGCAGGAATTGATGCTGTTGGGTGGAAAGCCTAGCCAAGCCCTCACCTGTGACTCTCAGCAAATGACTTTTGCTTTCCTTTCTCTGCTTCATTTTAGTCAGGGGCTTATGGGGACAGCTTAGTAGGCCAGTAGCATTGTTTCTTCCCCTACCAAAGTAGCTCTGTGACTGCAGAGGCAAAGCTGCTGGCTGCATCGCAGAATGATGACTAGCAGTCTCTCCTCATGCGACCTTTAAGCATAGGCGTAGTACAGTGCTACAAGCATTCCCAGGGGCAAGTGAGATTGACATGGCACCTGAGCACATGTACTACCCAACTCCAGAATTTAAAACTACATGCTATTTCCTTCCAGTTGGAGACAAGTTTATGAGCTTGAACAGGCAATAAAAGCTTCTCTCCATGCTAATGAAATGTCCAAGTCCTAATGGATTAGTAGTTTTCATATCAGATTAAATCTGCATTTTTGCTGATAAAAGCACAAAAGTCACTCCTAATAGGCTTTCAGATTTTGTTAGCAAAAATGCATATCAGTAGAGCACAGTGTCTATGGGATACAAACAGGACAGAAAAGGCACTAACACATTTTGACGGACTACTCAAAAACTTTGCTTTCCTCCAGCTGACCAGAACATAGTCAGGCAATGGGCAGAAGGCTATTGGTGATGTAGAGAAACCCTGTGGACACTTTCGTAGAAGCCCATGCACAGTCAGTCCACCTCTGGTCTCCACAGCAGTTCCCAGAGCTGTTCTACAACCCTGGTCAGATATGAGGCCCTGGAGCCAGGAGAAATTCTCCCACTCACTTCAAAGAGTTCAAGCCCCTTTTATATTAGAAGCTACTCCCCATGTCCCTGTGAAGCCACTGAACAAACAGAGATGCCAAACTCAGTGTTTCACCAGAAATTTTGTATCCTAAAGAACTGCAAACATTATTTTCAGATACAACATCAACCAGGCAATTCCTCCAGAAAGCTGCTTAGGCTGTCATGCTAAAGTAAGCAAACTCAGACAGCAAGAGCAAGTGGAACCAGCTCTATGCTATTTAGCACCTCTATGCTATTTAGAGCTTACTCTTTCTGTCCTGAATTTGTCTAGGAATGAGCTGGAGAGTTCCTCAGCAGAGTTGGAGAGTAAGTTATCAGCTAAGCACTATGGATGAAAGAGGTCTAGCTCTTAAGTTGGCTCCTTGTCTTTCATTTAGAAAGTACAGATATTACTGGAATCCTGCAAAGAGTAGAGCATTGCTGTATGTTTGAAAGCACAGAAGAACCCTGTGATGCTGGAGAGAAAGCCTATGCACAGGGTGATGACAGAGCCACTGTGAGACTGCACTTGCAGATGTGAAGTCCTGCTATGGATAAGCTGCCTGCAGCCTTCCAGAGGTGCCCACAAGTTGAATCTCAGAGCCTTGATCTCCCCTTCTCGGACATCTCACCGTTGCCATGCAGCAGTGCTTTGCCACACATCCCATTGATTTTGCAATTATGTTAAAGCCCCTGCGCATACCAAGCCTTTTTGTGGCTCTTCTGCAGAAGTGGTTTAACATACAGGACAAAATTGACTCAACCCAAGAGAACTTTGATGACGCGTTGTACACAAGCCATTTTTTTTTTTCTCTTTACCGTTTGAAACTTCTCCATTTGTTATTTTGGACCTTAATAGCATGAGGCTATTTTCCATTTCAGTCAGTGCCCCACCTTGTTCCTCTACTTCCATTTCTGACTGAGACTAAGGAAACTTCTAGAAAAGAAGGAATGGAGATAGATGAATTATGGCACTTGAAGTCAGGGAGAAAATTCTAAAAGCAAAATATAATTAAGAAATAAATTGAAAACTGGAAGCACCTGTGATACAGCAACCAGGAATTATTGTTTTAGGGGGGGAACCATCACAGGCAGCTTAGTTTCAGCCTGTTGCTATCAAGATTTGGAGTGTTTGCTCATATATTTGGATAAAATATAAACCTCTTCTACACACATCGTTAGCTGTAATGATAGCTTTTAGCTTTTAATTAAAATACTGACACATTCCCACTGCTTTTCAGAAAGTGTGAGGTCATTTGATTTATAGGACATAGTTATTAACTGCTCAGCACATATCTGGGATGGTAGAAGTTTTGTCTGTTGGTAAAAGTATTATTGCTCCTGTATAAACAAAAGTTTTAAAGAGATTGAAATATCTGAAAGAAATTCAAGATGGGAAGGGAAAATACACTGGTGGGTGACTGTAAAAATGGTAAAGTGACATTTTGAATGGTTGATCAATGACTGATACAAATATAATTTTACGTGGAAATGTGAGTACATTGGGATGGGAATTGCTGCTGGAACTCTATAAAAGTTTTCACTCAGTAGCTGGTTACCCAAGCTGAAGTGAGATGAGTTGAAATAAAAGTACTGATGTATGAAAGCCTGCATTGAGGGACTGATTCAATGCTTAGCACATTATAAAAGGGGCCTTTTGCTAAGTGAGTTTGCTACTTTCAGTAATATTTAAAATTGTTTCTTTGCTACAGGTGAGGGTGAGCAGAGCAAGAGACAATACCAATACAACCTTAAGAGCTGAATCCCACCAGAGCATCACAAGGGAAGCGAGAGAAGTGGATAAGAAGACAATCATCTAGTTACTAGGTTCATGAAACCTAAAATACTTTTTAAAAGTAGAGATGAATATTTTAAAATTGCTGCAATTAATTGTCACCAGAATTCTGAGACTTTGAGAAAGCAACAACCTACATAGAGAATAACTGAGCTCAATTTATAGTACTTATGTTGTCCTCAGCCTCCTTGAAAATCATGCACACAATCTATTTACCAGACCTGGTTGAAAATTGAGAATTGGTGTAGACAGCAAGTTTTCAAGTACTGGTGTCACTGCCCCCAGAGCTCGGCACATCATTATGGATTTGGAATTCTTTTCACACAGCAAGTCTGGGAATTACAGCAGATAAGAGTTTTGTGAAAGACTGTTTTTATACTAGAAAATTATATTCTAGAAGACTGAAACGATATTTTGAGGATAGGGACGTTCTGAGGTATGAAAAATCGAACTAACACAGAAGCGTTTTTAAAACAAATAATATTGTTGCAACTGAGCAGAATCACAGGCTCATGGAACGGATGAGATTGGAAGGGATCCCTGAGGATTGTCTAGTCCCATGTCCACACTCAAGCAGGGTCTCCTAGAGCAGGTTTCTTAGGGCTGTTTATCTACCAAGTCTGTTGTTTCACTCATTCCCCTAGAAAATGGCTCTTTTGCATTTTACAAAAGTTCTCAGATGCTTGTGAAATGAATATTGATAGTCAGGACTATGAAATTGATAAGGTCAGAGTATGAAGTCCATCGAAACAAGGCTTTTTTCAATATATTTAGGAATTCGTTGTCTGGTACCAACAGATATATCTGACTGAAGAAGCAGAGAAATCCTAGGTAATTACAAGAATTTGGTTCCCAAGAATTTGGCTTGGTGGAATCATGGGAGAACTGTCATTCATGGACTGCACAAAGTACATGCTAAGAGTGGACACACTTATGAATGTTTTTAATACAGTAGCATGGATCAATACTGAGCTTCTACTGTGTTTCTGTGCACCTCAGCATTTGGGGGTCTGTAGAGCATTCCATGGCCACTGCTCTGAACAAAAGACACGAATGATTTCTTCAAATGACCACTTGATGTCACTTGACACCATGCTAATAAACTTGATGAAGCCCACTTCTGGGCAATAAACAAAGGTTCTTACAATAGGGTGTCTGAAAATGAGAAAAGAAGATGCTAGAAATGTTCTATAAAAGGTCATATTTATTTGTATAGACAGTTTGTTTGCTGTCCTTGCAAACCATTGTTGACAACTGTTAAATTATTTACAAACACACAACCTCTTCTTGTCCAGAGAAGTATTGGTACCAGCTTTGTCTTCCAGAGAGACTGTAGAATTAACCACTAAGGATAAGACTTATTAAATTAGGATGCGTTCCTCACTGTTGTGTGCCCAGTTTTGAGGAGACATCAAAGAGATAGAAATGTTTCTAGATAACCCTTCCACAATTCAATGTCACTAGCCACTTCTGAAAGTTTTGGCTATACCTCAGATTTTCTCTCCATTACTGCTTCATTCCTTACTGACATAGTGAATTCCACATTTCCCATGCAAATGAAATATGAGCTCTGAAAAATAAGGCAAGATGCCATATTTCCTAATCTATCTAGTCCAAAGTAAAGTTAATTATTGTTCCCCGGCAGTATTTTTCATACATCAGCATGACCTGAATTTTAATAAATTCACATAATCACAGCCTTACAGTCTCTCCTCTTCTGCTTTCCATTTATGTACTGCTGGGACATTGATTTATTTGTGACAAGAACCTTTATCCTGAGACTTGTATATGTTGGTTTTATCCCCTGGTATTCACCATCCAGGTGGTCTTGCCAGGAAATAGATATGATTGTCTGTAAAAGGAATGTTAACTCAGGAAATTTTCAATCCCAGAGCCAGTTGAAATAGTTTAGCCAGAAGAGATTTTCCTTGCAGTTTCATTGAAAGTGAAATGCTTCTCTGGGTACTGTTTTCAAACTATTATTAGATAGAAAAAAAAGTAAATGACTTATTGAGGTTGTCCCATTTTGTTTTGAAAATGTCACAAGAGATCTATTCTTACTTTAATCAAAGCAAAATGAATGAGTTGTATTGAAGTATACTTATAAAATATTTTATATTAGTTTTGATATCTTAAATTTGGAACTGCTATTATCCAAAACTATGAAGAATAGGGTAGATTCTGCTTCTTGTTTCCCTTTCAATATCGTCATTTATCATGGAAAGAAAATAGGCAGCCCAGTGATACAAATGTTAGGTATTTGCTTTATTTTATGAAATGTTATACAGTTTCACCCAGGTAACAAGCTTTTCCTTGGCAAGGTAGCATAAATCAATACCAATAAGCCAGCTGCACTCCTCGTTCGATGCAAGTCAACTGGAGACTGCAGAAACTCAATACTTATGGTCAAGGACTGTCTAAAACCCCTCCAGGTACCTAATTTATGATTTGTTGTGCCTTATAAACTATCACTCTTCCTCTTCTGACCCTTAATTCTTGGCTAGACCTGTTAGAAGCCATGGCAGATCTTTTCGTGAGGACTCCTTCAAGACTTGTAGAGGAGATGTGGAACCTTTCAAAAAATCTCCAGGGATGACGAAGTGATGCATTTAATTTCAACATCTGTCCGTAACAAATTTACCTCTCCTCAGTAGCTGAGCTCCTTCTTGCTTTAGTGCAAATCAACCCAAAAACCCCCAAAGGTTGTGTGTCTGTATGCACATCAGAAACATTTCTGCAGAGATCTTTGGTAGTGTACTGTATGGAGCCACAACTGGGAGGGAGTATCCACAAATATGTGTTGCTGCAGCACTGAATATTGCCATTCCTATATCTGGGACAAGGGAAGGAGGGGCAGAAAGAGGATCAAGTTTGCGGTTTGCTGCATCCCACACCAAGCAATGCAAATAAATGTGTTGTATAGTGAGTCTGGCTGTAAATTTGGGCAAGCTGTGACACCTTCAAGATGACAGGGAACATAAAAATGACTTTATATAGTAGAGATAAACTTCCATTAGCTGTTTGAACCTCTCCTGCTTTCCATAGAAACAAAAAGATGGGACTGTTTTTAAAGATCAGGACCCAAATTCACCTGAGATAGGAAAGGTATCCTCTATGTTCTTCTCTCTGGAAGGTGATGCAGCTTTTATATTTGGGGGCATTTCTAGATTTGTCTGCCTATGGCACTGCTCAGACCCATTTCCAGAGTTTTGTTCCCCAAAGAAACAAAAAATAAGAATATTATTATTGTAATTAACTCTCTTCCTTAGGGAGGTAACTTCAGAGACAAACTACTTTCCAGCACCATTTTCTCTAGCTGCTACTACTTGCAGTTCCCTAGTGCTTTATACTCTTCGATTCCGCAAACACTGAGCAGATACTAGTGATTTATTCCTGTAATTATTGTGCTCTTGAAGTTGTACCAAATGGAGCGTACAATTCTGTGCTAAACATTGCAAGTTAAATCCCACTGGTCAGAAAGGAGGGAAAAAAACCCTATTGAAGTCTGTCTAAAGCAAATCTCAGCCCTTACTTGGCTGTCCATCAAACAAGAAGGTGTACAAGACAAAAATGAGAGAAGGAAGCACATGCAATCCATCTTCTTTCAGTGTAGGCAGTGCATGCAAGTCATTTTGTGCTTTAAATTTTGTCCTTTGGCCCATTGCTTTAAAACCATTGATTTAAAATGAAAGCTGACAAGAATATCTAGGTGCAGGAAATCTTCCTGTTTTCTTGCAAACCAGAATGAAATCTGTAAGTATTTTAAGAAATTATGAAAATAATTGGTAAAGCCACTTTCTCTTTGTTGTAGTCACAGAGTTGGATTCTAATGCATCTAGAGTTATGATAATAGTGAAAACTGACATAAAAGCTGAACAGAAACAACAGAGACCGATACAATGACTGTAACCTACCAAACCAAAATATTCTGCAGAATCAGAAATGATGGAACCATCTGTTCTCATAGAAGAGCTTTTTTTGCAGAAATCTCATTAAAGTAGATGTGAAAGTGTATTTATCTGCTGAACTTGGGGCTCCTGACCTCATGGTGTCAACTTACTTTAATATCGATAAACAATGAAAAGCAAAAAACACCCAGGCAGTTAATCACTGGAGCCAACATCTTCAGAATCAGAGCATGCCAGTTTTCTTTCCCCATTCTGTTAGGATAGCAACCTGAAAGGATGTCAGTTTGCAACATGCTTGCCATATTTTTTGTGATCTTACCTGAAAATAGGAGCACAAAAGGAAAAACTGTTTTCCTGGACCTCAGCTTAGCAAAATGATCCTGCACAAGTTCATTTTTAGGTGTAGCACATGGCACATTCACATCTCAAGGCAGATCATCTGCCCACCCTTTGCTGCACCTGGACATAAATCCACGTACCACTAATTCAGCTAAGTCATGTTCTGTATTGAATCACCAGTTACCCAAAAGTACTCCTCTCATTAGTAACAAATATACTGTGATTTCCTTTCCATTTTCTTTTCTTCAGCTGTATTTCCATTTGCATTAACTCAAGAAACTCTTAGGACTAAGTCTGCTTGGAGAGCTGTAAATCAGGCAGCACCATAAATCAGGTGTAAGCACTGGAGTAATGGGAATGTAAATGAGATTGAAAGAGACTTGCAATCTCATTCTGTGAAAAGAAAGCTCTTTGGTTTTTCAGCAGGCTAACTTAGCTTTCCTTCTCCTGAGAGATGACGCTACTTAAATATGAATCCATGAGGAAGTGGAATGAGACAAAGCAGCATACAGCTAGCGCTGAATGCAAAATAGCAACAAGCAGTTCTACCAGCAAGCTTAAAACCTGGTGAGTTGCACTAGCTATAGATAATGTTCTGTTGAACACCTTTGAACTGTGATGAAGCCAGCCTCAAGAAGACTGTTGCTTTGGATAAAATCACAAATTAAAATGAAAAATTGCGGCATAGGTTCACAGCTGTGTTTTATGTCCATACTCATTTAAAGGAGGTGGACTTGAAGGCTATTGTGGAAAACAATTTATTTCCTACCTGTACTCTGGCTTTCTGTCCAGAGGCATGGGGAAGGCACACAGGTAGTTCATTATGGTTCAGGTTATATGACAACTCTGTTGCAAACATGTACCTTATAACTTCTCACATCAAATTCTTGCCAAAGCTTCATATCAACACGTATAGGCAATTAGCGGAGACAGAAAGCAAGAAATGCCATTCAGAGTTCTCCCTGGCATTGATCAAATGCAACTGGGTATCATTCCACACGATCCCTCCTCACTAATCAGAACTCCACTAGAATTTCAGAACTGGACATGCCCAAGAGCCTCCTTAATCACTCTGTGATAGCGCAGTGCAGACCTCCAGTGTGCCACAAGCTAATGGCTCACAGCTATAACAAACTTCACCAGGAGCTAATCTCAGGATCTCTTGGCTGTGTCTTCAGTGGCATGGGAGTGTGAAAAGGATGACTATAATAAATAACTAACTGAAATCCTCCATCAGAGTTAGGGCCCTGAGCATAATGAAACCAGCTTCCCTACTTCTGCCTCCCATATCTGTAGTTCAGTAGGTGACTTGTACAATATTCAGGATTTTTCACATCTCTGACCAGAAAGCAAAGAAGTCATATATTAGATTTGTAAAAGAATGGGTTACAGACAGTGCTGTGATGTTTTGTATATCTTAAAATTCAGTTAGATGGCTGTGATCCTCACTCTCCCTGAAATGGCCCATGGATCTCACTGTGCTTCTGTGTGTGCCAAGCGTCCTGACTTCACTTAGACACACAAAAGGTGGTGGGCTGTGCTACTCCCTTATTGAACTCTCATTACGGTCAAGAATGTTGATGTAGAAGTCTCTACAGGCTGTGAGAAACACAGTCTGGAAGGGACACTCAGAACCAACCTCTGAAAGGAGGCAGCTTTCAGGAGGAGAAGTTTGGAAATGATGGTTTCCCTTTTCACTTGTCAGAATCAGATTTCTTTGTTGATTATGTGTTTGACACAAAGATAGATCTCAGTAATTAATATCTTGTGTCAAGCTCATCTTAAAATGCTGAGAGAGATAATTTGAGACTGTCACTATGATTCATGCGAACTATTGAACTCTGTATCATTTTCAGAAGGAAAATGCAGGATGACTGTATTTACAGGGCAGAAAGAACTGAAAACCACCTATTTATTTTTCTGAGAGCTTTCCTAGGGCATACATCAGCACAGATTAAATTTAAAAAGGCTGTTTGAAAGCTAGGGTACCACTCTAAAGTACAGCATTATGAACATAACAGACCTGCTACTCTTTAAGAGGGATGTATACACTTCTTGGTTTCTCTGGACAATCCTCTTTGCACTCACTTTGCTCCTCACTTTTCCCAGTGCTCCTCTTCTTGGACTCCAAATATTGCTCAGATTTCATTGAACTTGCTTACTACGTACAAGACTAGATGTGGGTTACATATATGTCCTTTCAAACCATTTGACTTGGCATTTCTTCATCCCTTTCATGGGCTGCAACATCTTCATACTGCAAGAAGAGTAAAGGTAGCAAGAAACTGTGCAAAAGTCTGTTCCTATCCTTTCACAAAGTATCAGAGCTAGTTAAGTCTCATGCTCAGGAGATTATGGCTGTTACCTGTATTAGGAATTCAAGTCTCCTTAAAAGACACAAAGCAAAGGTAAAGCCCTACAGTGAATCAGAAGAGGGAAGAGCAAGGGCGGTGAGCACTACAAACTGAAAATTAATGTATCATGACCTCTAGCAGTCACATAAAGTGGAGATGAAAGCAATGGGACAGGAGATATGTTTAATAAACTAAGAGGCTCATGAGTTTCTTGCCTCCTTGCTCTCCGTTGGTCAGTAAAGCCTGTCAGGCTGAGTTCTGGCCACAGTAACCCCATTTTCAAAAAGACAAAAAAGGAATTTTCTGACTTTACCATGACTTTCTAAGGAGTTGTTGTATACAGCTGTCTCTCTTTGGCTGTAGTAATTTCATTACTGTTTTATGTCTTTTAGAACTTGGTATGTTAACTTCCGAATATTTTATCTTTTTTTCTCACATGATGTGTCCATCCCCAAATACTCAGAACTGAGAATTCCAGACACTCTCTTTCCATGATCTAACAGAGGGCACATGACTTCTATGGTTAGTGAAAGATACAATCAGTAGGGCAGTTGCCACCTTCCTTATAACAGCCGACGGTCGTAGGACTTAGCCTGAAATAACCTCAACGACAGGTCTTTGCTTTGAGGCGTTTCAGTCCATCTCAGCTACCCATATAAGAGGATATATATATCTGAGCCACCTGGCTATTGTGAGATGGAGTTGCTGGGTATGTGAGAGTGGGAGGACTCTTGCTGCATTTCCTGGGACATTGAGTAGCAAGGAATTCTAACTAACAATTTGCCTCATACTGAAAGAAATGGGGCAGCAATCACACAGGCAGAAATTAATGCAATGAAATAGGTTTAATGTCAGAATGAAATCTGAAGAGTGCAAAAGGATCTACAGATAGTATAATTATATTGAAGTGGAAGAGAGAAAATTCTTCCCTCATCAGAAGTGTCCTAAAATGAGTACAGCAGTATCAAAGCCACTTATGGAAACGATGATTTAACTCAAAGACATAATAAGCAGTTGTCTGTGATGCAGTTTATGAACGATTTATCACCACACTTTGCCTTCAACAAGAATATAGTCCAACAGGGTACTGGATTCAGCTTTACCTTTTCAACTTTACCTTTAGATCTCTACAAACAGTTCATATTGATAGAGTCAGAACCTGTCAGTGGTGATGAAATGAACTATTTCTAATTGTTCAAACTCACCAAAGGGTTTTCTAAGAAACATGTCAAATATATTAAACTGGATTCATTTTCTTATATGGATTCTCAGCAGTACTAAAATCAGTAGATCTGTGGAGTAAAAAAAAAATTCTGTTTGCTGAAGTGACAGCATAAATCAGTAACCAGATATAAACGTGAATATAATTCATGCTTCTTTTGAATCATGGTGGGATTTTTTTTCAGCTCAAGTGTTCCTCATGTTATCCATGATCTGTGTAGGACTGGGGATGTTCTAGGAGGCATAACAGGATAGGAAGGGAAGGGGATACGGGAGAACTGACAGCATGAAGGGATAAATAGAGTGAGGACACTCTAAATTCATGGGCACAGGGCTGTATCACGCAGACATGCCAGCTTGGAGCTGCATTGTCACAGAACCCCCAGCCAACGAGTCCTGGTCTATGAAGCATTGTTGTCATAGGACTTAACCATTTCCAGCTGTATTAACTTCTTGGAAAGCAGTCTGGGTGCCTATGACTACCAACAACTTGGGAAAGGAACGCATTAAGATAAAATACACATTACAGGAGGCAGGAAAGGAGCACGTACATTGTGCATTATTTGCCTAGTGCACTAAATTAACACAAAACCAATGTTTACTCTAAAAGATCATTGCAGTGGTAGAAGAATTTGAAAAGCCTGTTCCAGACAAAAGAAGCCAGCGTGAGCGAGCTGGAAATGCACAAACACATCCAGTAAGAAATGTATGGACACAAGGAAGGCTTTGTCAAGGAATAAACAGACAAGTGCACATCTAAGACTTCCCTGATCTTTCTACAAATCAAAAAGATATGCAGCAGACATGACAAGCCTGGGCCTGGCTTCCAGTGAGCCGGAGGCCCAAACTAGCCCATGGGTCTGTTTTATTTCTGATTCCAGACTCACATTCCTGGCTTTCAGGAATGAGGCTTTGTAGGAAGACATTTAAGAGCAGAGCACAACAACTGGACAAGATGTTTCTCCAGGATTACAGAAGGTGAAACATCATCAATGAAATGGAATTGTATCAAAGTCAAATCACCATTTCCCATTGCAAATACGTTTTGGGAGTTCAGACTCTTGGATATGACAGGTGAAAAAACCGACAGGTGGTCCCAAACTATCATCTAGTGATATGGATACCAGCCCATCAAGTCCCCGCTTCGCCTACTTCACACCGAAATGTTTCATTCGGAATGACTCTGAGCACTAACAACATGATGAGGTCACTTTGAGCCAGGCTGCTACTGCTGTTATGTCTCACTTGTCCTAAATTTGATGGGATTCAAGGAGGGGAAATAGGTTACGTGACAGCTTTTGGCTTTCTAGTCTGAATGATGACACAGTTTGGCATAATCCCTGAACTGACTGCCCCAGCTCTGTAGCAAGTAACTCTCAGTATTCTGTAATCTAGCCACAAACCAATTCCAGCTCCAATTATACAAAGAAGAAAAATAGACTGTGGTTTCTACTGTTCAAACTGGTAAGAGAAGCTCTGGAGAATGATGACTGAGCTAGACCACACAAGGAGCTGCAGACACTAACCGGCATAGGAGAAGATCATAAATAGTATTATGATCATGAGAAACATCAGCTTTGCTGGTACGTCTGCTCCAGACCACCTCTGCACATGCAGACATTCTAGACTCCACCCCCCCAAACCTCCTCGCTACTCTACACAAGTTGGCTCTGTGTCATGAGAGAATTAAGTCTGAAGTACTAGCTTTCCCTTGCATTTAGTATTTCTGTGGTGTGTGCACACCATGGCCATTTGTGTAGCATTGCCAGAAGACCGAAAGCCAGAGATGCTCAGTGATGCTTGACCATTACCTAAATCAGTACACTGGAAGGCCGCCTCTAGGAATCAGCAGGCTGAATGGGTGGCAACACTAAAATCTGATGAGTAGCGTGTGTAGGGATCTGGGGACAGGACAAGCACTCTTATTCCCAAACACATTCTTTGGAACATGATTTCTGTCCCTGGATTTTGTGAAAAAAGACAATCCCTCTCATTACACTCATATTCTCAGTACGGGACAAGATTGAGGATTCCTGGCCCCCTAGCTGAGTTGTCCCAGCAGAGGGAAGCAGGAAGACTGTCTTCTGCTGCATGATGAGCAATAAGTTCTACGCTGGAGATGTGGACTCCCCTTTAGTCTGTGTGATGGGAACAAGTCCCTTCACAAGCCACCTAATGGGGACAAATTCCTTGCACCATGGTAAATGAAGGGAGCAAACATTCATGTTTGTTTAAAAGCTCCAACATCTCCCCTTACTCAGAGAATCCTCAGCTTCTGTGCCCTATTTCCATTTGTTAAACTACTCAACTTCTCTATCTCTTCCTTTTTAGGAAGATTGGTTTATTTTGCCGTGTACGCTCCTAGTTATAAACTAAGTTATTGTAACTAGACTTGCTGGCAGATGGCACATTCATTATTTTGAGTTTCTTAGCCCCAGAGCCACCTCAAAAAACAAAACTAAAGAACAACTAACTTCAGTTGCAGCAGCACAGTGAAAGACTGATATATTCCCTATCGAGCAACAAATTAAAATAAGCCTAAAGCAACAAGCAGTTTCTGGCTCTTCCATGTGTGTTTTTATTTTCATGTTTCTGGTGCCTACTTACAAGGAAGTCTATGTCAAAAGCAACCCTTGACTCTGAATTTCAAGTCCAAATTAAATTACTAATGTCAGCAGAAGCTTCACCACAGTTATTTAGCTCATGCTATGTAGGTCTTGCCTGCCAGGCTGCCTAGGCTGCCTGCCTGAAACTGGTCCAGAGAGCCTTCTTCATAAGGAGTCTTGTAGGAACTGAGGAGGTCTTGGTCAGCATGAGGGTATTCAGACTCTGCCATGTAAGTGTGTCTGAAAAGAAATCCCTGGCATCTTCAGTTCTTCTTGAGGATGGACTACCAGTTCTCACATCTCCTACATGTCTTTTCCAACACAGTCTATGGCATTTCTGAAGGAGTATTGGTGCACTGAAATTTCCCTGGGCACTCAGAGTAAATCCAGGTAAGCATAAGTAATCAGGAAAGATGGGAAGACATACAGACAATGCCATGGCACATTCCCAATGCCACAAACCTTGGGTCATTGACACCAACAGAACCCCTACCAGGGGAGGTTTAGGCTGAACATTAGGAAAAAAATTTTCACAGACAGGGTCATTGGGTACTGGAACAGGCTGCCCAGGGAGGTGGTTGAGTCACCTTCCCTGGAGGTGTTTAAGGGACGGGTGGAAGAGGCACTGAGGAACATAGTTTAGTGTTTGATAGGAATGGTTGGACTCGATGATCTGGTGGGTCTCTTCCAACCTGGTGATTCTATGATTCTATGGTTCTATGATTCTGTGATTTAGTCCTGTATTCCCAAACATGTTTGGCAGCCCAAAGCTGAAGGGCTATTACAACGGTGAATTTTTTTTTCACACCCTTGTCTGCCTGCAAGCCTGTGAGTAAATACTGCTGCTTGCTTTGGTGGAGAAGGTGCTCACATCGCAGTCACCAGCCTGCTGCTGTACAGACAGTCAAACCTGAACATCTGTAATGCTCAGCTAGCAGTAATCAAAGCCACACATTATTCTTTTCTACTTCACTCCTCCATCACAGCCCCAGCTAGGCTTGTTCTCAACTCCTGTGAGTCAAAAAAGGACAGAGAGCACAAGTTCAACTTGGTAAATGTTTCTCAGATAAGTTCTGCTTTGTAAGCCTTTGGTTGCTGCTCGACTTTGTTCACTGCTATCTGAACTACCTGAAAAGAAATCAAATGCAGCCCTTCCTAGCAACAGGGTATTAGAAGAGTATCGGACTTATAATACCTGCAGTACCTAAAAATGGAGTATTGTACTGACTAAAGTCAGTCAGTTAAACCTAAAATTCCTAGAATTAGAGGATAAAATTCTAGGCTTTAAAGGGATGATTTTCCACTTGAAGATTTTTAGACCTGAACATATAATTTTTTAGCAGTTTGCTGAGGGTCAAGCTTGTCTTATGAAGAAAGTCATGCTGCTCCCCCATCTCTTTTTTCTGGGGACTTCAGTTGGATGTGCAAGGCAGCCTTGTGCTGCCTTTCTGCGTACAGTGATTCCATTGTAAATGCCACATAACAAGTAACAAATAGTATATGGTTGTTTTTCGCCAGCAGTAGGAAAAAATTCTACAAGGATGAGAGGTTTTAGATTAGCAATGGTTAAACTCTTCTAAACTTTGGCTCCAAAACCAACTGCATCATATCTTTTTGCAGGTTTAGGAAAGTCTAACAACTTCTTTTTTTATTATTATTATTATTATCGTTATTTCTAAACATTTTCTGTGTTCAGCCTTCACCAGGAGTCCTGCAGCTACAAATGCTTCTTGGCATCTGTAGATAGCAATATCCCTCACTTTCTGATGGCAATGTACTTTTCAAGCCTCATATTCATAAATCTTCTAAATGCCCTGGAGATAGCTAAGTACTACAGTGTACCACTATGGTAACCTAAGGCATAAAGAGGTTACGAAACTTTTCAAGCATGATGAACTAAGTCAGAACCTCCAAGTCTTGATCCCTTGTTTTGATTCCAACCACTCATCAACCATCCCCCTCCCAGTACCTAAACTGCAGTAAGATTTCCTAACTTTAGCTGCTGATTCTTTTTCTCACCTTCAGCAAAATCATGAACTTTTAAAGTTTAGCTCATTTCTTATGTAAAATGGAACAAAAAAACCAAACATTTAAAATTCTTCACACTGTATACTTGGATTTTCATTAAGTGAGAGGGGGATGAGGCCAATTCCTGCACCACTCATTCACTGCCTTCCCTTCTAAGGATTCACTTTACAAGCAAATGTGTGATCTAGGAACCTCTTATGGATTCTCAGCCCAACCCTGACAATACCTCATGACACCAGTGAGACAATGGAAGGAGATGAGATTTCATGGCAAGGTATAAGGAGAGAAGGGAAGAGAGGAGGGAAGAGAGAAGGGAAGAGAGGAGGGAAGGGAGGAGGGAAGGGAGGAGGGAAGGGAGGAGGGAAGGGAGGAAGGGAGGGAGGGAGGGAGGGAGGAAGGGAGGAAGGGAGGAAGGCGGTTAGGAGCACCACCAAAAGGCCATATCTCCTCAGATGAATGTAGTTTGAGAGTCCCTAGTGCAGCACCTTCTTTCATACCCCTTTCAAGTCCTCTTGCACAAATAAGGTGGTTTGATCATTTCTTGGCCCATATTCCTCAAAACAAGCCTTATTGGAAGGAACTATTAGTGATCTCAGATGCCCCAAACAAAAAATTAGCCACAGTTGTCCATCAAAAGTGGCTTCAGGCAGGTTTGTTACTGATGTGAAGATTAAAGCAAAATGAGAACTATTGCTATCTATCCCAAAATCCAAGGACAAGCTGATACAGGACCTATCTATTACAGCCAATCTATTTGCAAATGTGGAAGCCAGGCAGATGCCCCCTTGGCTCTGCCTACAGGCAGCTGTTAAAGGAGCAGGTGCTTTGAGCAGACCTTATTACCAAAGAGATTAAAAGATGACAGCTGTGACAGAACAAAGTCATTCTCTGTGAAGTGGTTGCTGAAGGGGTAGTAGAACGCGTCTTGGAAAGAAGCCCTGTTGCAGTTTTGTTACTCAGGTATGAAAGGAAAATTGTATATCTGGGGGATATATACTACAATATAACTTCACTCTTCTTTTTATCTCTGTGGGGATTTTTTGCAGAAGTTCTGGCTGACCATCACCAATACTCTATTAATTATTTTTAGAAAGATTTGGTCTAGCAGAAAAAGAAACAACTATTAGAAAAATACAGCTTACATGGAAAAATCTTGTTTTGCCCTGAAAAACACCATAGTGGGTGTGGTGGCTTTCTAGTCTGACACATTTTCATTTGTTTGTTTCAAATATGAGTGATACAGCACCTTCTAGTTCAGTATGAGGGTCTAGTGACAGGCCACATACAATGAGAGGTTCCATATAGCAACTTCTAACTTGTTTTTCTGCTGTGATTTTTCCAGTGCCTAGGAGAATCATCTATGACCCACAACTGGAAGCTTCCTAATTAATAATATAGTGATATTATGTATAATGGAACAGGCATTGTAACATGCACACAAATAAAACAGAAATATATTTGTTTTTAAACACTATCTAAACTATCTTGGTATATTTTTGCACAAAGATGACTTGAAAGTCTCAATGATTTGAAATATGACAGCAATTGATTTTGAAGCTACTCACCACCACAGTGGATTCATTCGTTAATGGTCATTTAGAATAGTTCATGGATGCTGAATAGTAAACAATCCGGTAAGTATGTAAACCTTTCTAATGTCCATATTCTGTAGCAAATAAAATACTAAAGCTCTGGAAACACAGATATCAATGTAAAATACTTTTCATTCACAGTATTAACTCTTAATTGCTGAATATGTATGTTCCCTGTTGGTGCTTGAATGGATATCTTCAGGTACAAAATACCGGTATGCAATTAGGTTTATATTCTTTTCACTTTTCCAGTCAGAAGTATTTAATTCGTAACAGAGGTAGGTCAAGGGAAAGGATTATGGGGGAGAGCAATAGGAGTCTGAACATTCAGACCTCATTGGAAGTCAGACAACAAGCACTGATGGCTCTTTACAAGGTAACATAGACCGTACTGAACATGTTCAGTGCTGTTCCGACAGGCAAGACTGAGACTTTGAATGGAAACCTGAGGCCCACAAGTGGGTCAGGCTTCTGTAAGCCCAGAGATAAGGCAACGATAAAAGGGAGGAGACTTGGAGGGGACTTATAACCTTATTAGGTCCATTCTTTCAAGAAAACCTTCACATGAGGATGGGATTGTGAGGTTGTGGCTGGCAAATAGCCTTGACCACATCTCCTTTGCTTGTAAAGTCCCAAGGTGGGCTCTGTTCCCACTCTTCTCCTGCTTGGTGCAGTGAGAAGGCAAGCTCACTGTGAAAAAGCTGCCTCTGTGACGCTACTGTCCTTAGGTTGTTCTCATCAGCAGTTGTGTCCAGCCATGTTCTCCTAGCCTTTGTTTTCCTCAATCTCTGCCTTTCTTACCCTACAGTTCTGGGTGGTATGTAAAAGACACTGAAAATAGTCACAACAATGTGTGCTATTGCTCATCTTCTGCAGACTGCTGGCACTGCCAGGGCTGCCCTGTGAGCAGACAGTCCCGTTTGACCAGAGACCGTTAATTGCTCCCTTAAAAAATCTTTCCAGGTTTTGACTCGAGCCTAGCTGGAGGGCTACACTGCAATCATAGCAACCAGCTGGCCCTGGAAGGAGCTTGTTTTCCTCACACTAGATGACACGTTTCACATGTGTTTCCAAGGATGGCTAGTCACAAAGCTAGGGTGAGCAAGAAATACAAATATCTCAGCTCCACTCTTTGAAAATATCCTGTAGCAAGGCACCACTTGGCCTTTTGCTTCCATTAGACATGGTCTACCACCTTGATGGATTGGACTGCTCATGCTCTGAGCAAATAACATTGACAATGACATATCCATTCAGTTCTGGGGGTCACCATTGACTGCGCTGGCCCAGTCAAGCTCATTCAAAGCAACATTTGTCTTGGTTATACCTGCTAGTGCTGCAACGCTGTAAGTGAAGAATGGCCTTGACAGTCTGTTAATCAAAGCCCAGGAGAAAAGAAATTAGGAAGCTTCAGTGATCCTCAACAGCAGTCTTCTAACGTAGGAATAAGCTGCTTGTTGAGATGAGCTTGTTCACTCCAGCAAAATACCACCTGCAGAACCCTTTCCTGTGCCACAAGCAGAAAATCAATGATGGCCTTAGCACTGTGTGGTTTACTTTAGCAAACTTGTAGTTTGCATCGGTGTTTCCCAGTGCTAAGCTATGAATTCCAAAGAGCTAAAGATCTTAAAGCTGAGTGGCTAAGATGACATGATATACATCCAGGCACTTAAGCCTTTGTCCAGAGTAGTACTAAAGCTTTCTTGAAGTGACCACACTTTAGATAGTCATGTATTTATTAGGATTGCAAAGGAAGTAGTCTGAATGAACACTCACTACACCCATATATTTGTTTTGTACATTGCTGGTATGATGGTTACCTCAATATAAATGTCTTATCACATCAAGTGGCCTAGGTCCAAACAAACCAAGGAGCTTGATACGATGTCTATGATTAATATTCAGATTCTTCTGAAAGGACAACAAATGTTGCCAGGTGGAAAGAGTCCCATGAGATAAGGGTGTTCTACTGGGTCATGCAGTTTCTGAAGAAAAGAAAATGGGTTTGCTTACAATAGATGCATAGGTGTTCTTTTCCACCAAATGTTTTTTTTTTTTTTCCACCATTACAGACATCTGTGATATTGAGGAACAGATGTTGAAGGAAAAAAGCATTTTTTAGCTGTCCACAGAGATAGTCTGATTGGGCAATCAACCCGAACTATTTTATTTTCATCAGGATATGAACAAATGCATGGCTGACAATCAACATTTGGGACCAAAACTCCTGGTTTCATATCTTCTTTTTCAAAAGATAACACATACCGATTAGAAACATGCTGGTTTTTATTAAATTGCTAATTCTGCACCAATAGTGTCTTACAGCTGTCCATTTCATAGTAAATCTCAGACTCCAGCAAGAATATAGCATTACTGGATAGCTCTCAATTTTGATTACAGCAGTGTAAATTTTAGGCAAATTCTCTCACATGGTCAATTAATCCAGATTGACACTAAAACAACTGAGGACCCAAGAGCAATGGAATGTCTTTATAATGCTAATTTAATTATGATGAGCTTTGATGTCTTAAAATACTCATTGTGTAATTTGATATAATAAGGCAACATGTAAATTTATTGTGGTATTATTTCTCAGTGTTTTCATTTGTAATCTCTCAAGCTACAAGGAGTAAAAGAAAGCATCAGTTCTCTAGTGGTTAGAGGCACAAAGCAAAAGTTTGCTGTCTAGTTTCAGGTCTGCTGCTGACCTGCTACAAGTCATGCCTCTTTTATATTTGCCTGCTGCACAAGGACAGTCAACCCACCTACACAAATATAGAATGGTAGGGGTTGGAAGGGACCTCCAAAGATCATCTAGTCCAACTCCCCTGTTACAGCAGGTTCACTGAGAGCAGGATGCACAAAATTGTGTCCAGGTGGCTTTTGAATATCTCCAGAGAAGGAGATTCCACCACCCCTCTGGGAAGCCTGTTCCAGGGCTTTGTCACCCTCCCAGCAAAGTTTTTTCCTCATGTTCAGGTGGAACTTCCTGTGCTCCAGTTTGTACCCATTACCCCTCGTCCAGTCACTGGGCGCCACTGAACAGAGTCTGCCCCCATCCTCTTGACTTTATGTCTTTATAAGCATTGATAAGGTTCCCTCTCAGTCTTCTCTTCTCCAGGCTAAGTAGATCCAGGTCTCTCAGCCTTTCCTCATAAGAGAGATGCTCCACTCCCCTGATCATCTTTGTAGTCCTCCAATGGACTCTCTACAGATACTCCTTGCCTTTCTTTAACTGGGGAACCCCAGAATTGGACACAGTACTCCAGACATGTCCTTACCAGGGCAGAGAAGAGGGGAAAGATAACTTCCCTCATACTGTTAGCCACACACTTCTTAATGCACCCCAGGATATCATTGGCCTTAATTGCCATGAGGGCACACTACTGTTCTGCGCTGTGAAACATGCACATCTTTATTATTAAGGGTACACAAGAGTAATGATAATATATTTAACTGAAGACTTGTCTAAAGAGAGTGTCTACAAGATGAACTTCTCCTGAGGTGTCTGATGATGGATCATTGGAATGGCCACCATACTTCCACCTACCCAGCCTCCTCCAAAGTTGATATGTACGAGCAAATGACAGGTTTTCTTTTCAAGTATTTTCCCATTTCCTGAACTGTCTTTTCACTTCCAGAACTTTTCATTTCTGGTCACAGCATTTAAATCCATCAGTAATGTTGTTGAGTCACTCTATTATTCACTTCCTTTCACGTTAACTTAGATGATGCATCAAACCCCCTTGCTAACTCCCGCCCCCCAACTTGGTGTGGCATCTCTCAAAAAGATGAGAAGTTCCTGCACAAATCTCACCCCAGGATTTCTGATTTGGCAAATTTAGGTGAATTCAACTACTGGCTTGAGTGACAAAAGCAAATAAAACACCTTGATCTGAGTAGAGTTAGAGCTATACAGGCATTTCTGAGCCATTGTCCAGCCGACAATGCCTAGCGTAATGTTAAGTGTCATAAAGCACAAATACTTTTTGGCTATGGAGTTCATGTTATGATAATATAAAGGTATATGAAACATGTGGGTGCATTGCATCCTGAGCAAGTTATTCCTGCCAGAGGAGCGAGAGTCTACTTTTGAAAACATTACTTTCTATTTCAGTTTAAGGACAGATTTGCTGGTTTTCGCTGTTGTTGCTACAGCTGATTGATCCTATACTCTGGTGATATATTATTCTCCCTCTCTTGCCTTCACCAATCACTGTATGTCTGTCAAAAGTGTTAGAATCAGTTGGCAACGTCACGTCATGAGTGGGAACAAGCCAGGTCTTTTGGAAATCTTATGAATTTTCATTGCACAAAAGAGTTAGCTACAGAACCTGGCTGAAATTTTAGTGCTCTTCAAAACATTGAAAAAGTCTGTTGGCACTTAACAAATCTGAATTACTGAAGCTGGAGGCAAAAACTCGCTCAATGACAAAAAAGCAGTCAGTCACTGAGGACAATTGTGAGTTCTGCAAAAGCTATTGGAACATTTAATAGGCTTTTTTAAAGCCCTGAATGAAGTCACAAAGTCCTCAGACAGCAAATTAAAATATCCACAATAAGCTGTTGCAAAATGGAGCCTGAGATGTTTTAGAAGTTGGATAAGTCGCAGACTTCGTACTCAGTGCCAGGACTTCAATTCCAGACTTTAGTTTCTTCACTTCAATATTGTCTAAACTTACTTTTTTTCTATGTGTTGTGATTTAGAAATTATATTGCTGTGCTGGCAAGAACTGCTATTAGGTGCTGAAAAATTCAATCATGCAGAAGGGAGAAAGAGGGGAAATGTATGCCAGGTTATTTATTATCTCTATATAAGAGCCCTGAATTTTGTCAAGGCACCATCCTAAGGCAAATTCCGTGTTAGTTATAAAGACAAGATGACAACGAAAAATCCACTTAAAAATCTGGTAATTCTGATTCTTCATTCAGTTTAGTTTTATTCAGCTACTCATTTCAATATATGCCAATCTAATTAAGACCCGTTGAACAGCTATTAATAGAAATGTATCTTGGATGCTAATAATGTGAGCTTTGTGACCCTGCCTACCAAAGCTGATATGTTAGGAGTAGCAGGAGTATTAGTGTTACAGAGAGATGCCACACTTGCAAAGGCGGGTGAATAACTCTGTGTGGGTAGAACCTTCCCATCCAAGAGCCCCTGTAAGCATTAATTGTGCCCCTCTGCCTACGTGTTGCGAAGGATTATAATTCATAGAACAGTTTGGGTTGGAAGGGACCTTAAAGATCATCTAGTTCCAACCCTCTGCCATGGGAAGGGACACCTCCCTCTAGGTCAGGCTGCCCACGGCCCCATCCAACCTGGCCTTGAACACCTCCAGGATGGGGCGGCCTCAGCTGCCTTGGGCAACCTGTGCCAGTGCCTCACAACAGAGGATGTCTTCTGAGGTCTAGTAGCACAGGTTGGCACAGCAGAAACACAGCATCCTCCATGTTAGAAAGAAGATGGTCATCATGAAGCTCTAAACAATTTCCCTCTTGTTCCTTGGTAGTCTTAAATCTCCGTCATTAGACATATACTACAAAGGGTGGAAGTGAACTCCATGAAACTAAGTTATTAGGTCAATTGAACAGAAAGTCAGATGCAACACAGACAAAAGCCCTGTGATTTCTTTCTCTGTGTTGGTTATCTAAATGTATCTGCTGGTAATCTAAATGTGTCTGCTCAGGGGCATGGTTTAGTGGTTGATAGGAATGGTTGGACTGGTCCTGGAGGCCTTTTCTAACCTGATAATTCTGTGTGATTCTGTGTATATAAGGCTTTCAAATCTGCTTTTCTGTTTTATTTTATTTTTATAAATTACAATGGAATAAAACCAAATTTTAAAAGGCTACTTTTTCAAGTTTTACAACAAGTGGGTTTTTTGACATAATTGGGAAGTTTTGCAGGAAGGTATCAAATACCATCGGTGCTTTCACCTGGAAATTACATTTCACTGTGATATACTCAAATAATTTTGTTTCAATAGAATAATTTTAGCTACTATTGTGACAGTAGAAATAAGGGCAAAATGTTCTAAATTACCATTACGAAGCATTTGAAGAAAGCTTTTTCAATGTTTCAGGAACCAAAAATTTTCCAAACTTCAGGCAGCATTTAATTTTGCCTTCTGGTGCTGATTTAAAAATAAAATTGTAAGTTTTCTACAGAATGAAAATTCATTTTTTGCCCAGCCACCTTCAGTAGCAACATTTCAAATGTAATTCAGAGGAATTCAATACTTATCATCACGCACTACTGTAGGGCATTGCTCCATCTATTTCTTGTCCTGTTACCTTACCAGAGTCTATATTGCCTCTCCTTCTCACGGGGCAAGCATCAAGGAATATTTCACAGACAATAACATTGAGCTGCACACAGCACATCATCCTGCAAGACCACAGGAGAGGTCTTGGTCACTTTAAAATGTTACATAGCCGGGTTCAGGCAAATCTAATAAACCAAAGAAAAGGAAACTTATTTCAGAGAGCACTGGACAGGAAGGAAAGGAAATAAAGTTAAGGGAATACATTTTCCCATTGCAGGCTTCAGTGGGTCTCACACATTTGCAGAGACAAAATGGGTCACAAATGTTTTGTCCCTATGTTTGAGAACTTAAATTCAGTTATTCTGACACTTTCCACTAATTTTAATTTTTTAAGGTCTTTGTATCTGAGAAAGAAGGCAGGGGAGACACTGCTAGAAATCTCAGGTCCTCTGTAGAGGCACCCCGCCCCTTATCCACCTACTTGGTGTGCATTTCCTACGTGGGCTCTGCTTTTCTGGGAGGTTGAGTGTCTTCTGAGAAAGCATTTAAAAAGGTTTGGATTTTTTTTTTTCTGTGGAGAACAGACCATACAGGTATTTCTGCGGTCCCTTCTGGCTTACCACACCCTCCCGAGCAATGAGAGCAATGAAGATGAAGCACTGTGGGGGATTCACATGAAGAGATTTATTTGAGGAATCGCTTCTCCTCCAACATGTTCAAGGGCTTCTGCAGTCTGAGGGCAATTAAATGTTCTCTTTTTTTCCCTTGCTGATAGATTTCACGTCTCAAAACAGTGCCTTCTCAGCTGGGGCATAACATGGAGGATTCCAGACACGAGCATCACACAGTGCAAATAGTCTGAGCAAATTTGCCCAAGAGAAAGCAAAGAAATCCGCATGTGGAGGTTTTGATGTGCAGCTCTGCACTGGGACAGCAACAAAGTATGTTTTTCCACTCAGCCACAGGGCATCATGAGAAAATCAGCTTGGATTCAAACGAGCTAGAACCCCTATGAGTCCCCTGTGCTGGGAGAGATGTATAACAGGCAGGCCTAGGCTGCTCCTCCGCTTTCTCTGCTACCCTGTGGTTTAAAAGCAAAAAATAAAATCTGTTTGTTGATTTCTGCCACCTCCAGAGAGACCCCAACAAGCTGTCTGGTCCCTCAAGCAGGCTGCATGCTGTGAAGTCAGATTGATAACTTTTGGGGCACCAGAGAGGTTGTTAACAGCCAAGGAGCTGCTAATGTGACCTTCACCAGCACCCACTGTGTCCTTCTGTTCCCATCCTGCCTTCATTCAAACCATGTCACCCATGCAGCACGGCTCAAGGTCCTACAGCCTGTCCATCAGGAGATCCTCGCACTGGGAGCAAAACTACAGGGTTGTCTAAGGCATCACAACTTTCCTGTGCTTTCTGTCTCCTCACTGAGTTATAGCTGAGTGAAAATAACTAAGAAATTGGGGGATGAGTTGTAAAGTTAAAGGCTCTGAAGAGGGATGTTGGGAAAGGACAAACAGCCAAATACGGATTTGGAGAGACGGCTGAACTGTACTGAATGCTGCTTTCAGCAGAGGGGCACGTTGCCAGGATGTGTCCAGGGCATGGATCTGAGTGGTTCTTAGTCCTGTCTGTGCCTTTTCTGGTGTGGAAGATAGACTCCTTCTGCAGATTGTGTAACAGGGACAGATTTAATTTGCTTTTCACAGGCAACTGTCCTGAATATCAGCCAAAATGCAGAGATATGATGTTGACAAGCCTACCATCGATAGGATTTTATTTCCTAGCCTCTCTTTAATTGCATTGTTAACTTGTTGAATACCACAATATAGCTTTCCCATGACCTTTGCTGTTAACCAGAGACTTCAGGGCAAATTGGATTGCTTCTCCTGTTCAGTAGCAGCTGTGGGGAGCAACCAATTGCATTAGGCAATCCGCAGCCAGAGGGACTGACTCAAAAGCACTAGCTGAAGTGTGAAATTTGCCTTCCTCTCTCCTCTTAATCAGCCTTTCACATTTAAAACCCCTGTATCTACTTTGATGCCACCATACAGTGGTGGATAGCTGAGTGAATACCAATTATGGCACATTCATTAATTATGAATATTCATTAAGTGGGCTAGCTAGTGCTAATGTGCTCCTGTTTGGTCTCAGAAGTATGACAGAAGGCTCTTTAAAAAGCAGCATTATTTTTAGGGGACAAAGTACCTGGGAGAGATGTAAAGCTGTCTGACAGGCCAGAACATGTTATACATATCCAGATCTTGCTGGGAGATGTTCTTTCAGGAAATACGTGTAACTTCCATGTCCATTGGGTCAAACCCTGATCTGTTTGTATTACCCATTGATGCTTCATGTCTTCAGCATGCAAGCACACATAGAGCCATGCAACAATACTGATGCAAAGGAAATCTTTGTGGTGATCATATCACAGCTCTGCTGGCTTTTGTGTCATTCCTGTTTCGAGGGCAGGGCAGGGTGTGGTGGTGTCCAGTTCATGAAACAAAAGGTCATCCCGAAAAAAAATTCTGTTTTCTACCCAAGCCACAGTCAAAAATCCTTTTGAAACCATTGAAATTATTTTATCTAACATTACCGATCGACCTTTTTATCTTGCATTTTACAAGAAAAAATCCACACATTTGGAATACTAACAATTCCATGTGGAGGAATTCTCACAGGCTGGAGGACACAAATAGATGCAGTCTTTAAAGGACCTTGGCTGTGAGAAGATGAGAAATAAAGTAACAAGGAGGAACACCACGGATCTGAGAAATAGAAAAACAGGATGAAGAAGTGGAACGAGATAGAAAAGCAGAACACAACATGGCACATGAACAGTTAGCCTTAGTCAATTACATGTATAGCTTAGGTGCATGAACAAGTAGCAAAACCCAATCATTGCAAAGCAAATGGCGCATGTTTTACTAACTAACATATATAAAGAAGCCACTAAGCCTAATAAAGGGTCTTCTGTCCATCAGACGGGAGCCTGTGCCTCAGTCCCCTCAATTCCAGACAATAAAAATGTAGAAAAAAAATGTAGAAATTAATGTCTCTTAAGAGGAAGAACAGAAAACATCTTCAGTCCCTGCAACTGTTTCTCTAGACAGATGAATATGGCTGTTCTCTTCATACTTTCCTCAAGCAAAGGCTGCCAGAACAAGACATAGCCTGTATCTGCTACACCACTCCTTGTGATCTTACTGCAACATTGAGCTTCACCTCTACCATGGGAGAAAATAATCACATTTTCCAAATTATAATGAAACACTGAGTTCAGAGCACTTCACAAGCAAACTGCTAGGTATTATATACGTTGCATTAATAGGGAAATACAGACAGAAAGACAGGGTAAGCTGGTGATGAGAATGGAAAGTGATACACACCTACAACCCTCCAATGCCACGCTGCTATCATTCCTCCATGGGCCAGTGTGTTCAAACTGTCCCTGCAGCGGAGCAGGTAGAGACCAGGAACATGGGGAAGTACTGACTTGTGTTGGCTGGTCCTGATTTCTTATTCAACAAAACACCTAGTATCATTATAACATTTTATCTTTGAAATTTATCAGTCTTTTAGGCAGAAGATCAAACCTTAGCACAGTCTGTTCAGCACTTCAGTATCCCCAAACAGAGAAGAATACCAAGTGTTTAACCAGCCTTAGTCCTTCAGACGAGAGCTAAATTCTTCTTATAGTCATTCAGGACTTCACCAAACATCTTGTCCTCAGGACATGATTTCACTCATCCATTGGCTACTTATCCTTCTACCCTTAGCTAATAGTATATGTCACTCCTGGCTTCTTCAATTTATCAGGACATCCATGTAATATCCTAAAAATTGTGGCACTACCGTGGTGTTGGGTATCAATAACTTGGGATATATCTCTGGATCCCTCAGCACAAAAGGCAGAGGAATCTGAGGCTTCTGTCTTCATTGCTCTTTGAACCAGCTCATGCACACTTAGCAAACATGGGATAATCTTCAAATATTTCAGTCTCACGGCCACACAAGGTTGTGTAACAAGATCAGTAAAACATACTCAGCTGGTCTGAAAACTTTGTCTCAACTAAAGGGAAATGAACTCTCCTAGTTCAGCCTCTGATAAAAAGCAGGATCCTTCATGACCTTCCCTGAGCGTTATGATAATCAACACCATAGCTCAGCTGTTAGTCTGTGATCAGGAGCTGTTGGGGATGGGAACAGCAGAGGATGCTTCACGCCAAGGGATCAACACATCTATCTGGGGCAGTCGCAACACAGCCTACCAGTCCTGTGTCTGGCTCCTATCCATGCTACTCATGCCTTGCTCTCGTAAGAGCTGAGCTCCATCCACAAGCTTAAAAAAGGAAAAAACAAGCAAACTTTTTTCTTCCTCCATCAAATTCTACCTAAGCAGACAGCTTTCAAAAGGTTCAGCATTTTCTCTGTTGCAGGTTCTCTTTAAGTTTCTTATAAAGTGGCTGCCCACAGTCATCTGATCTGATTGAAAACCTTTGCCTTCACCACTAGGAAAGTAGAAGCACAATTGCATTTCCCCAGGGTTTCAGAATGGTCTCCCTGGCTCACAAAACAGAGTATGAAAGAGGCAGCTTTATATCTGAAATACAGACAAATAAATAGTGGTTCACAGTGTGAGGATTTGCTTATTTAGCAAAGACTTAGAACGAAAAAGAAAGACTTGAAAGGAAAGGGCAAATGTGATTCTTATTTTGTCCACCACATGGAACTTCTTTTCTTAATCCTTCAGGCATTTGAATATGACTGCTCCTGGAGGCTACCAAGATCAGAGAGATGTAAAGGGCAATCCTTCATGTAAGCACCAGCCCTCTGCTTTTAAAGCTCCCTGTGCACTCTTACAGCTTATGCCCCCAATTACATTTTTTTAACATTTGAAAATGCTTCAGGACAGCAGGTGCCTATTTCACTTGTATACTCTTCACACGTCATTGCCTGCTTTCCCTGTGGCTGTCCTCTCTAACTCTAAAACCTTGCCTTTCTATGAAGATTAGCATAATAGTCATGTATCCCAAAGGGGAAAAGGTGGGAAGACAGAGGAGGTGCAGTCTTCTGGTACATGCTAGATATATCCTGGCTTGACTTGTGACATGTCCGTGCCCTGAGGTACTTGGTCTAATTAAAGCACTTCAGCTTCAGGAGAAGCAGTCAAGTTTGGTGCACAACTGTATCAGGTCTGTGTGCTGCAAACCACTGGTCCCTCAGCATTGATGCTCTGCTGGCTGCAGATCAAGCCAAAACCTGTTCCTGGGCTTGATAACTTGAGCTCCAGGTAGAGCTGGCAGTGCTGGAGAGAGGAGGCAGAAAGGGCCACTCAGCACCCAAAGAACTGTTGCTGTGGTAAACAAAGAGAGAGTGGTGAATCTCATCTGAAAGGATGAAGGAATGGTAGCAGACCATGCAGGGTGGGTTGGTTGCTTGGTTTTTTTTTCAGAATGGGAACACATGAAGGCTATATTCTGCCTACATAATATATGTGTATAACTGGTGCAGGCAGCCTGACTTCCAAACTCGCTGAAGATGATGACACTATGAGGTCCATGTCACCTGTCAAGGACACCCCCACACAGGGGATACCCCTGGAGCTACAATAAACTGAGACAACAGCTAGCTTTTAGCTGCATCTCGTGCATTGCATTTTGCACTCACATGAACTCAGCTGGAGATTCACCCCACATCTAACCTCCTCGCTATTTGAGGATGAAGCTGATAAGCCAGTTCTACCACAAGAGCCAGAGACCATTTTCTGATGAAGGCTAGATAGCTGCCTGAAGACTCAGTGGGTGTGCTTCTCAACCTGAAGTTACTCAGTGCTAGAGTCTGTGGAGGAACCCAGAAAGTAATAAAGATATACCATTTAAAAATTCATATCCACGTAATGACTTCTGCAACTGCTTTCTTTATCCAGAATGAGACAGGCCCATATGATAAGGGAAAGTATTTCAAGCATTAAGGCAGCACTGTTTCCTCCAAGTTGTTCACATAGACATTAACACTGCAGAGGTAGTTTGCAAATCATCAGGTCCTGCTGCAGAGCAGCTCCCGTAGCCCAATGTGTTGCATGGGCTGCCATCTTGGTTGCCTTTATTAAAAAATAAATCATGCACAGAAAGGGAGGAGCAGATTTGTGCTTATCCGTAAGAGCTCCTGATTAAGGACGCTGCTGCTTTTAATGACCCTCAAATCTGGTATTTTAATGCATGGCAGGTCTGCAGTGCTTTGATTTTACAGTATCAAGGGCACATGCAAAACAGATTCGGATGATTAAGCTTATCGAGATAACCTTTTGTTTCTCATTTCTTTGCAGAAAACTGAAGGGTTTAAGGCATACAGAAGAGACAAAACTTTCCTGGTATGTCATCATCACCTCCAGTCTCATCACAGATCTTACATCATGGCCTAGTCCCATTAAATGAGTATCATAGAATCATAGAATCACCAGGTTGGAAGAGACCCACCGGATCATCGAGTCCAACCATTCCTATCAAACACTAAACCATGCCCCTTAGCACCTCGTCCACCTGTGCCTTAAACACCTCCAGGGAAGGTGACCCAACCACCTCCCTAGGCAGCCTGTTAGTACTTAATACCCATCTTTACCTGTGGATGTGGTCTGAACAGGACTAATGAGAACATATTTGAAATATATCTAATCTTGTTTTAAGAGATGCCAGCAAAATACAGCTGAGAAAGAACACTTCGCATTTTCTCCAGTGATTACTTGCCATCACCATGAAAAACAGTCTGTTTCTAGTCTGGTTTGGGCTTGGCTTGAATTTCCAGTCTCTGCAGACAAGATTATGAAGAGGAAGTGCAAGTTTAGCAAAGATGCACAGATCATGATTGCCTGTATGAAAATTTACAGCATGAGGGAAGTTTTTTCACTGAGCTCGTAACCCGTTTTTCCCAAAATCCACATGTACCAGCCCTTCATAATGAATTCTTGCAGTTTTCTACTCTGTATTTAGGTCTGTCAGTGCAGTAAAGATTCCTTTTCAAGACCTGGATCACAGAGGTTATTGCAGATCTCAGAACTTCAAATACCTTGACCTACCCTTTAAAATTATAACCTCACTGTTTGCTGACTAAGGGCTAACAGTACATTTAGTTCACTGAAGACCCTGAGTTTTATCACATTTTTTAAAAAATAATTCTAGGCATTTTGTTCATATTCTATTTTTTTTTAAATTTGAAACTAACTTGGTTTAGATGAGAATATTAAATGTGCAGCTTTGTGGTACTTTCCTTTCACCTTCCAACCTGTGTTTGCAACTCAGGTTGTAGTGAACCTAAAGTGACAGTTTTGGACTGTCTCAGAAGATGGAGTAGATTAAATTACTTGCCTACTTTAAAACATGATTGATCTAAAGCTGTCACAGGATAACTCATGCTGTATTCTGATGGCACAGACTCTGCTGAAGTGAACCTAAAGTGTCACTCTCTGACTAAGATACATAGCGAAAGGCAGAATAATATTTTTTGACTTAGGTCAAAGATCTCTGATGCCTCATGGAAAATTCTGAAACATGCTTGGAGATGATTTTGCTGACATATCTTTTTCTATATTTTTCTGTCTATTTTAAGCACAACCCTGTGCACTCTTTGCCATCAATAGCCTACATACTTCTGCAATATCCTGGGTTATGCATGCTGATACTTGGATGAAGAGGTTCTTTCAAAGATTTGGACCTCATCTGCTACCATTGAGTACTTAACCAGATTTGTGATCTTTTGTTAGACGTGTAATTAGGAGACCCGTTTGAAATTTTGAGGGGGGGAGGGAGATAGTAAATTTTATTTTTCATCAAAAACTGCTGACTGATTGACTGAAAACAAATCCTTTTGGGAAATTCACTGGTTTTGTTTATAACCTTGGTCAGGAGCAGTTTGTTAACATCAGTGCGGAATTAATGATTCAAATAGGACATAACGTTTCACTCAACTCAAAGAGAAGAGGGGCTGCTAACAAGATTATTCTTCTTCAGTGTGAGTGTGCCAGTTACAATTGCATAGGGTATCAATAAAGATTGTGAACCCAAATGTCCTGCAATCCAGGCAAACATCCTTAACAACAAAACACTTGGTTAATTGTTACTGTAGTTTTTCTACATTTCTATGTTTGAAGCTGTTCCCTTCCATATTGTAAATAAATAGTGGGGAAAGCAGCAGTTCTGCAGACTCGGATTTAGGACACTCACTTCCCAAGAATAGTGCAGAGTTTATATATCAATTTTATAGATCAGCAAAACAGCAGACATGAGAAACCAAAACCATGCTGAAGCAGCAATTTGTCACCTGATGAAATCATCGGAGAAATAGAACTAGGGAGAGAAACACATTCTGAAGCACGAAACACACTTGGAATGAATCTCATGTCATGGAAATGGCTTTATCCTGAGTGCCGTGAGTCCTTTCCCCTTTGGTCAGACACTTCAGAGCTACAGGCTGAAATTGCAGATCAAAAGGTTCTGATCTCCTAAAGAACAGAGTTTTCCTATAAGGTACACATCAGTCCTCTCTGGGATGGAATGCAGCAAAGAATAAAGGTCACAACCCAAGCAGGGCAGAATTGTCCTAGCCCTTGGGTCCTGGTCCTGAGTTATAAATACAATTAAAAAAAAGAAAACATGACAATCAAAAGAAATTTTAAAGATTTCCCTCCAAAGATGGCCACAGTAACACCTGCTCATAGGGCAAATGTGTCTGTGGAGACTTGCACAGCAGCAGAACCAGCTCAAGACAGAGGGACATTGACGGGGAGTCCATGGTGAGGCAGGATGTCTCAGCTTCCCAAAGTCTATACCGATGAGTGAGGAACATTTCAATGATTTCTGCTATGTATAGTCTCCCTCTTCCCTCATGTAAAAAGTAAGGCAGCCCTTTTCCATGAGGCTCTTCCTGCAGCTTTTCATCCACAGGAGAGGTTTATCAGTGAGTTGGCAATAAAGTGAAGTCATTCCTGAACATTTTAAGAGAGTCTTTCTTAAAGAGAGACTAATAGAAAAGAAAATATACAAAATCTGGAGGAGAAATTATCTGGGAGCAAGTTCTTAGCACTCCTCCATGCTGAATTAACAGACTGATCTCTGCAGATTTATTCCAGTGCTGACAATCAGCTTCATACCCAACACATTTTAAAAATAAGCAAAGACGTAGAAAACACAGATGTCTACAATTTGTAAAAGAAATAGGGACTGCTTATGAAGTAGTAATTTGGTTCCCAAGCAGATCATGTTATGAAGCCAAAGGCAATAACTGTTTGAGAGGTGGTTTATTGGCTAATAAAATCACCATCAGTAAGACCACTAAAATGTATTTATTAAAAATGTATTAATGTCATGTTTGGCAGAATAAGTGGCATAAAGATTCAAAGCAAGGTGGCACGACAGGTCTAATTAAGTCAGACTATGCACAGCAATGACACAAGTAGACAGTAAATATCTCCTTTAGCAACTTGTTTGTGTAATTGACTAAAAATGTATAGAAAACTATTGAAAAGAAAATTAGTGCAAGAAAATTAAATAAGAGGTACAAAGTATACAGACAAAAACTCCTAAAAAGCCCCTGGACATTTTTATAAAGAGGTGTTGTACACTGCACTTATGTCTCCTCTGCATATGGAATAATAAAATCCCCAAGGGAACATCCACACTTCAAAAAGTATGTTGAGAAGCTGCATTATCTTAAAGATTTACCTTGAAGGAAAGGAAGGAATTCATGCTAGCCACTAATTTTCCAACTGGATGAATTCACATCTAAAATTATCTTTTCATAAGAAAGTTTTCAACACAAAATTATCACTTTCAATGAAATTTCTCTCAAAACCACATAGACTGAAGTATTTGAGTCATATGAAAACACTCTAGTTTGTTGTTCCTCCAACAGGTTACCTGCATTTTGCAATACAGTTTAACTGAATATGTTCTCTGACCCAGGTAATGGAAAGAGCACAATCCATTCTCCTTTGTGAAATAGAACTTATTTCCATTGATGATATTTTCTTTAAAAAAAAATTTAGAAGTGATTTAAATGAAGGCAAGAGACAGAAACAGTGGAAACAAGCCCCATGCAAATGAAACTTTCAACCAGCCAATGTAACAATTTCCAGTCCTTGGAGGCTTAAGTCTAAACACAGAATAAGTTATTTTAAATTATGAAATTGGAGCATAATACAAAGGGGAGTTAATACAGTATATCGTCGCCTGACCTTTGTAAGTGAAGATCAAGACGTTGTATTAATATCCATATTCCATTTCAATCACAAAGAATCTGGCTCCAAGAGAGCTGCTCTGTGTATGTGACCAAACCAGGGAATTATAATGCCTTAAACTCACTGAAATGTGGTGGCAGGACATGCACGCTGTCAGGATATGTATGATACCTCTTGATAGTGACATCCCTTCGATGGACTGTTTCTGCGTACTGGGCAGGAGAAGAGATGTGAGTAAATTTGGTACTGTGAGGGGAATATCACTTCTGGGTCAATAATGAGTGGTAATAAAAGGCTTAGGAAGGTTCGCTTTGACTCACTACAAAGTTCAGAGTTGCTCTGAGACTTGTAGAGCATGTCAGTACAGCAAAACAACTTAGAAACCCTGCAAAAATGGTTTTGCAGCTGGAATGGCACATTCCCTCTCACCATGAAGGTGTGCAGGGCATGTGTTGTCCTGGCTCAGTGGACACTGTGAAAGGGAGGCATGAAGTGGCACTTATTTGACCAAACTGCTTCCCGCAAAAATTAATTTCAATGTGTTTTTAAGGAGCATTCTTGGGTAAGGTTAGTATGCTCTGGGAAACCCCCATGGCATGGCTTGTAATTTGTGCCACGTACTATAACCCAGTTCTGGATTATCATAATAAAAGACCTTTTGCCCTGGTATTTCTGTCACTAGATACTCAGAAGTCAGTGAAACGGACTGTGTGCTCTCATAGGGACTTACAGAAGAAACGTGTTTCCACGGAGAGCTTGCCAGGTGTGTTCCATAACTGTGTTCAAGGCCTGGATGTGCTGCCAAAATGGCTAAATATTTCAGTTCCTAAAAAACAAAATGGGCCAAAAGTAATGGAATGTGGGGTGCAATCCCCATCACACCTTAAACTAGAAAGTAGATACTGCAGTTTCTGGTACAATCTCATATCTCCTTCTTATCCATCAGCAGCCTTGTGGGCCACTTCTTAATTTGACGTGAGCAATTCTCAAAAGTGAGGTCAGAAGTTTATAACAATAAAGTTAACTCAAGCGGAAAGATACTTTCAGGTACCAACGTGTTCCCAGGTGCAATCCTGCTTGTGTTGCAGCTGGTCCTCTGCTGCCAAGGGGCCACAGCTCTGCCCTCACTTGCAACAAACAGCTTTGAATCACCACGCAGCAGAGTTTACGATGGAGCTTCAGCCACGGGAATGAAGTGCAATGATGTCTGCACTACAGTGGGGTTGTTCCAAAAGAACAAGTGCCCTGGTTTCCCTGGCTCAGAGACACATAGTTACGTAGAGAATTCCTTTTACCCCTTGTCTTCAGGTTTTTACGCAGTCCAAAACTACTGAGTTTATGTATGTGCCTTCGTGCTGGGTTGTGCCACGGTCCCATAGAGCTCAGACTTTCAGCTCCCAGACAGAAAGACATCTGAAAGTGATTTTATTGCAGGACGTCCTGAGGCATACAGGACATCCCCACTATGTACCAATACAGTGTATTTTGAGAAAAGTATCCAGGGAAGAAGTTTTCCCAAAGTTTTGAGGCAACTGGACACCTGCCCTTCAAACAGCTGGTGTGGATGCACAGATAAATCTCAGGGGTCCCAAAAGTCCAGCCCTTACATGCTCCACAGGGGTGAACTGCACACACACAGTACAGCATCATCACACTTGCAGTGAGTATGCCAGGGGTTTTAAAGGCTGTCTGATCTGCACAGGGCTCAAAAAATGTTTCTAAAAGGCCCTAAACTCAACAGCTTCTCCTTCACTCAGATACGTTTTCTTGCAGCTTCTTGGAGACACTGATGAATTACTGCCTTCTGAACCCAAGGGGTAATTTCAGCATCACCTCCAAGACTGAGTTTACCAAGTTTAGCTTAATAACCAAGGCCACCTGCTAAACACAATCATTCATTTGGAGATCCATAAATCTGTTCAGACCTTGCTGTCAGGAAAGCCAAGCTAAATTCTTGGATCTGAAACGGGATCTGGCTGGCCTGCCTGAGCATGTTCATACCTGGCATGGCCCTGAAGAATGCTCCATGGACTGGCAGACAGACCTGGGAAGACAACGCTAGCTCACTTCTGTTAACTGTGCTTGAATTTCAGGGAAATTAACTCACTTGCCTGCACAGCCAAAGCCTCATCCAGATCTCAGGCGGGACTTAGGAAAAATTATATATCAAAATGGCATTTTAAAAGCTACTGATAAGAAAAGAACAGGAGTCTTAAGCTGCTGGTCATTGATGCAAAAAAGCATTGGACTGATTAGCTAATGTATAGGCAATGAGTGCTGTGAGACAGAGCCATCAATCATGATTTTGTCTTTTGGAGGTGAGGGATTTCATTGCCTGACCGGCATCTGATATGCAGATGAAATGCATGTTACTAAAGGAGATTAAAATAATAAATATGATTAATTAACATCAACAACACCAGTCACATATTTGCATTACTGGAAATGCTAATGGCTATAAGAACAACCTTAAGATAGCAGAGCAATAAGTTACAGCATTTCATAGACATCCAGAGGAAAAGGTGAAGTGAAATGGACTTACAGTGCCTGCCAGGTCTGCTTCTGATGTCAAGTCACTATTTTTTCCAGATGAAGAATTGTAATATTAAGGTCTTAATAGCTAGTAAATCTATTTAAAAAAAAATATTTAATGGAGGAGTTTAAAGTCTCAGTTTATTCAGAAATAGTCTGAGGTCTATTCTCCCACTCAGGGGTTTGGTTAGATTAAAAAGATTGCCAAGGGAAGCAGCAGATTCTGTACCTCATAGTGTTGTAAAAACAATACTATATTCCTGTTTCTGAGAGACCTGTTGTAGCTCAACAGAGACTGGGATGCAATGCTCAAGGCAGGAATTACCTAGAGGAATTATCTGGCCTGTGTTAGGCAGGAGTGAAGAATTGAGCATTATAAACAGCCTCTTCTGGATTTAAATTATGGCTTTCTGATCCATAGCCTTCTCAAGTACAAACCTAATCTCCTTGAGCATGTGAGGGCTCTCAACAAGGGAGCAGTCATGGAGAACTCACACAGGATTTGACCCTTTACCCTGCTCTCTTGTGTTCTGCCGGATCCACAGCCAGGGAAGCCTTAAATAAACTTCCTTAACAGTGCTACTGTCACACTGCATCCTGGTTTTCGCTCCCATTTCTGGCTCTGTACAACTGCAAAACCCTGGAGAGGAAAGAAATGTTGGTGTTTTTTCCATAGCGACCTCCTTTGAGGGCATCTGCCTCATGTCTCAGAAGGTAATGTCAGAAACGCAGAGGGTAGGCACAGAACTCTAGGTCTAAGGCAAAGTAAGGGGTAATACAGCCAGACTCCATGCTAGCTGAGATGGTGAACTGCAACTACAGAGGAAACCCAAATGGTACTTTGGAGAGGAGAATGGGAGACTTTCATCACACACACCAAGCAACGGAAGAAAAGAGGCATTTTTTATGTTAGGACAAGACAAGAAGGCACATCTCACCACCCCTGGGAAGAACACTTGTGCTGTGTTTTAAGTTCTGGTACATCTTGAATACATGAGTTAGAGCTTTGGAGCAGGCTTGATCTCATCACTGGTCCCCACTCTCGTCTGTGCTTTCAACATCTGTTTTGGAATTTGCCTGTAACCTCATGGTAAATCCCACAAGTTGTGCCTAAGAGGGTACAGTCAGCTCTCTGGAGACCACAGGATGCATTGATGCTCATATCAATAGGAACAGTGAGGGGGTGAGCAATGCACACATTTACTTCCTAATTTATTATCACTTGCATAAGTGTGCCTCACTCTCTTGGGCCATTTGAAATCTCTTATCACGTTTGGTTATAGTTTATCAGCAGAATATCTTTGCAGCATAGAAGACCAACCGCATATAGCCTATAAGATAAGGGAAGACATCCTTCCCCTCTACTCATTACCTGTGAGACTGCATGTGGAGCGCTGTGCCTGTTTTGGACTAGAAAACCTACAGAGGGCCCTTCCAACACAAATTATTCGATCATTACTAAGGTATTACTGTACCTAACCCCATGTATTTCCCATTTCTTCATGCACAGGTAAGAGTTGTCTCTCCCTGAGCTTCATAATGTATTCCAGATAGGGTACCAAGCAGGAGAGAGTCGAACTTGATGTCACTTCACTCTTGAAGTGACTTCAGGATCATGCTCAGCCACTAGTGATGCACACAAAAGAATGAGGGTGGGGGAAGAAGAGCAATTCAGTCTAACACCAGATGATCTGAGGAGGGAAAACACTGGATATTAGAAAAAGTTGTAATGACCTCTGATCTAAAAGTGGTACAGAGAAGGCATTTTAATGAAATTCTAATTACTATGAGCTGCCAAATTGCAATCAAACTATTTTCAAGCACTTTCTAATGTGGCCTTAGAACAAAAATTAATGCCAATGAGATTTTGATTTCAAGATGGGCAAGCAAAAGGAGCAATTAATGATACCCACAAACAAATTGAGAAATAAAGAAGTCTCCTGCAAGGCCAGAAAACGTCCTAAGCTGAATGTTTAGAGCAGTGGATATGAAAGCTGCAAGAAATCCTTCCATTCCTTGATTAAACTCACTTTTCAGAAACAAGCAAGGGCACTGAGTGTACAGGTAAACCAGGATGTCAAGTGGAATAAACTATATAAAGAGCCACATTCTATGCAGATGCTGAGCATATAGTTGGCTCTTGGCAAATTCAAGTTGGTTTGACTTAAAACAGGCGTTTATGAGGATACCTGCTGGGGACAGCTGTCAGATACTCGAGTTCACTGCCTGGAGTGCGTGTGATCTCTCCACGTGGTATAAAGGAGTCTAAGTTCACGGTGAGGCTTTTAGCTCTGAAAAAAATCTCACTGAGCCTGACTGATGTCTTCAAGGAGATACTGGACAGCCAACAGCTCAGGAAAGGGCCTGTACCTGGACTTTGCAATGTGGACACAGTTTACTCAGTGATGTCCAGTGCTCAAAATACCCGCAAGAATAGGGTACGACCAGGGTATGTGACGAAAGAGGAATCAAATAAAAATATAAGAAGTAACATAGGTTGTATAACAGTCTTCCCCTACATGTGGCAGTTTAATGTAGTTAATGGAGCTTTGCCATAGCATTAAAACCTTGGCATGGATAATGTTTTCAAACTGGCTGAGAAAAGGCATCATATCTACTGTATTAAAAAAGCACACCACACTTAAGTCTGCATTTCCATTCACTTAGCTCTGTTCAGTGTTATTATCTTTTTTTGTTGTTTCTTTGATAAAAATATTACAGATTACAATCTCAAACAGAATTTTTCTTTCTTAATACTGGTGTTCCCTCTTCAAAAGCAGCTCAATTAAAACTTTTTTACTTCAGGTAATCCAGGCAAATATAGAGACAAAACCTCAGAGGAAATTCAAGTTAAAGAAAGGAAATCACATATCAGGAAAATCAATTTCAAAAAGCCTTTCACAGGCAAAGCTGCTTCTACAGGAAAGTAGCAGCAAAATTGCTTCATTTTATTTATCTCATGTGGAGTTTTCTACTATAGGGAGTTTGAGCTAGACAGAAGGTGGCCACATGAAAAGGTAGAAGTGGGAATTCCACATTCCCCTAATGCACAAACACTAATAAAAAAACAACTGTATCAGGTAATGAGCAGGGATTTTTTAAATTTTATTTATTCTGACCCATTGAAATTTTGGGAACTCACAAGTGTTCCCATTATACCTTGGAAGAAAATTAGGGCTCAGTGTTTTTTACTTCAGCAAAGAAAAGACACCATGACTAATTACACAAAGGATGCTCAGCTGGACTCTGGCAAGCTGAGGGACAGGCGCTGCTCTGCTAGCTTGCACTGAAGAGTTAATTCTGGCTCTTCTGTCTTCTCTAATTGCTCTGAGGATCGAGGTGCCAGACTTTTCCCCTATTGGAGGAGATGTTCCAGTTTTTAATCAAACTTTGGGCAGAAGAGACAGGCAGGCTGGTTAGGGCACTCACATGCAAAGCTGTACATATGCGTTTCAGTGCCCGCTAAGTATTTCATGGCCAGTCAGACAGCAGAAGAGCTAGAGTTTACCATTTTATGTCGGGTAAGCTAACACAGCTGCTCACGGCGCTCTATGTCAGCGAGGACACTGAGCCAAGGTTATTCATCCTGGTTTCAGTTGCCCAGAGGGGATCTGGGCAGCCATAGCAAGACTTATTACTTATAAAGGTAGAGTATGTCCCTTAAAAGGATCCTGTTCTGCATAGTCCCTAAATATAGAGCAAGCTATGTTATTCATATTGTATCTTCTGAAAAAACTTGTGCTTTATATTGGGGCCAATACAGTTGCTGCTGCTTGTTTTCAGCACAACTAAGAACGCTCTAAAAATAGAAACCAGTCAAAGAACCAAAATTCAACAGCAGCTTGCGTCATTACTGTATATCTTCAAACCATAGCAATATGAGATGATAAATAAAAAAGAGAGAGAAAACCTCCAGGCCATAAAACCAGAGAAAACAAATAAGTTTCCAAGGGGAAAATATTCATCTCAAATGTTGCAATTTTAAATGAAAAACAACGTAATATTAAGATTAACATTTTGTTCATTCCAAGACACAGAGAAATACCCCAAGTATGTAAAGACAAAATATTGTAGCCAACAAGTCTTCCCTCTAAAGAAGTGGACAGTATTGTTTAGAACCTTATACCATCTTACAGCTTATAGACCGAAGACCTCCACCCCCAAACCAGCATCAAACCCACAGTTTCTTTGAAGTTTTATAGAATCATAGAATCATAGAATAACCAGGTTGGAAGAGACCCACCGGATCATCGAGTCCAACCATTCCTATCAAACACTAAACCATTCCCCTTAGCACCTCGTCCACCCTTGAACACCTTAAACCCCTCCAGGGAAGGTGACTCAACCACCTCCCTGGGCAGCCTCTGCCAGTGCCCAATGACCCTTTCTGTGAAGAATTTTTTCCTAATGTCCAGCCTAAACCTATCAATGTTTTAGAATGCTTTTCAGTCAAGTTGAGGACGGTGATGATCCCGTGGATCTCCTTATAAACAGTTTCTGTAGGGAATTATTCTTATTGTCAAAATCACACTCCACCACAGCTTTGTCCGAATTACCTGTTCTACTTCTTTGATCACATTCTGTCCTTGCTAATTTGAAGAACATTCTCCCATCCCGTCTACAGAGCAGGTTCACTAAAGCCACCTTCATGTTCAGTCTTTCCAAGGGACAGTCCCAGGTCTGAAGCAGTTCCTGAAGCTTCTTTTCCAAGATTTCACTGTCTTTTTTTCCAAGACAGCCACCAGAATGGAACATGTTTTTCCAGCAATGGCCTTGCTAATGCCACATCTCCTCACTTCCTAAACAACAGCACCTAGCATGTGACACCCAATGGTCACACCTGCCCTCACATCTTGTGTGTGACTCCACAGCCACCTCTTTGGACTCCCTGCTCCCACACACCAGCTGCCTGTTCCTGCTCTAGGGCCACCCTGTCTCCCTTTTTCTTCCCTGCGGTGGCTGCCCAGTCCTCTGGGCAGATGCACGGTGAACTGGGCTGAGAAACCAATGAGAGGGGGAAAGACTCTGGAAGGTAAGACCCCAGCTTTTTGTAGCAATGTAGGCTTCTATCAGATTATAGAATTGTGTTTTCAGACCATTTCAGTGCTTCACCAAAAACCTGTGCCTCTTCTTTGAACAGAGGCAGAACCAAAACACCTACACGTACTCCATGCTAGGCAGGCCACTTAAATCTGGTGAGAAAGACAACATTCAGGCAATTGGAACATGCTAGCTGGGGAGCAAACCAGGCAGAGCTTCCTCCTGAAATAAGGTCCTCAGAGACATAGGAGGGGTAACAGGGTGTTGACCAGTTACTCTGAGAGCTGCTGAGTGTGTCTTTGCATGGGGTTAAAAGGAGGCATGAGCTACATTGACTATTCAAATCTTAATTTCCAGACTGGCTTCCTTGTTCCTCAATGGAAAAACAATGGATATTTTGTCTGCATGTTTTCAGTAGTACTTGCACACTTCTTAGGATGAGTGTGAATGTCTGCCCTCTTTCTGTTTATCATGTTCAGCCAGTGAGCAGGGCTGATGCGTAGCAAGCACAAACTGACTATTTTTTCCCCTTTTAATGCTAATCTAACTGCTTAAGATAAGGAAGATGTACTAATTGGCAAAGTATTTATTCAAGGATGGAGGCAAGCAAGGACTTGTGGAAATGACTGTCTATCTGGATACTATCCACAGTGCCATAAGCCTTCACCTTAGTGTGCAAACATGAAGTCTTGCTGCACAGGGGGCAACTCTTTCTTTGTTCTCCAATATAAATGCTAAATTTAAATATCATTAAAATTACATCATACTGCCTGAAGCTTTCTATACAAAGCTGGTTTGATTGCATCCCAAAAGAACCTGCTGCTGAAAGTCAGTCTTTACTTACTCATCTGCTTTTTAATAGCATTATGCACTTAAGTTTTCAGAAGAGAGTTTTAGGAAAGATAAAGATCCTGACCACAGGTCTCAATTTATTATTCTTCATTTCCTTCTGCATTCTACGTCTACATTAAGAACGTGGGGGTTTTTTGTGTTAAAGCTAAGGAGGGTAGATTAGTGCTCCTTCAGGCAATTTAAATAAAAAATACAAGCAGTTGTGTTTGGTAAGGTTTATCAATTTCAATACATTAAAATTTCTTCTCAATTCCCACTGCTATTGCTAGGCTGCTACACAATGACAAAAACTGGCTAGAAATAGATCAATGAAATTTCCATTGTCCAGGCTGAAACAAATGCAAAATCAGAATTAGTGGTAAAAATCACTGAAAGTCAGAAGCATATTAAAATGCTTTCCTAGATGAATTAGACAAAAGTGAAAATACCAAGATGTTTAGTGGAGCTCTCTCCTTGAAAACTTCAGTAATGCTGAAGAAAGTGGGAACCCAGCCCGGTTGATTGTTGTTTCAGTACTGTCTCCCTGACTCACCTCTCACTTTCATGAATTTACCTGTCAGATTTAACATCAAATGAAATACAGGAGGGGAATTTTTACCAAAATTAATTATGAGTAAAAGGCTAACTAATATTCAGAATATCAGCTGTCAGCTGAGACACCAAGCTGTTTTTGAAAGTCATAGAATGCTCTTCTGGGTTCTTTATGATGCGATTTTCAGCCTTATGGACTCTGTGATAACAGCTCAATGTCTCAGAAGAAAGCAATTCCCTCAGTTTGCCAGGGACCACTTCTAATGCCCCTCTTAGGCTGAAAAATTGAGTTAGTGAGGTTTTCAAATATGAGCACAGATTCACACCAGAAGTTAAACTCACATTTCTCATTGATAACTCTCTTTGTATGAGGCAAAACCAAAACAAAGTTAAAACTCTAAGAATAGCTGTCCCCACAGATGTCACAACATTGAGGAATGCAGCATGAATGCATCTCTTTACATCTATTGTCATGCTTTCAAGGGACAGATATATTTCTATTCACATGATAACATACATCTACATGAAAAGGTGACAAATTATGGCAACCTTTTCCTTGGTTTCTTACACTCCCTTACCTGTGGTTGCTTCCCTAACCACAGAGAAATCTCTAGGAGTTTCTAGAAATGTTTCTTTAGCAATCCAATGCAGCACTAGCACAGTCCATTGACAGAGCTTCCATATCAAGATATTTAATAAGCAAGGAATATCAGAAGCATTTCTTAAGCTTACCTTCTCTGGTATCACTAAGCCAAACACAACTGAGAAACCACATCACTGTAAGACTGAGGAATGTAAAATATATTGAACAGACAAGGAATCAATGGAGGGAAAGGACAAGGTGTTGCCTATAAGATCACTGGAAGGTCAATGTGCCAATGGGAGGCACTGGATTAATTCTGGTTTATAAATATGGGTTTAAGGGCAGAGGCAGTCACATTTTGTTCCCTAAACTGGAAAGGCATGTATTTAACTTCAAATGTGAAATCCTATATGAAGATACTTTATTGAAGATATGTTATGATCCTGATTAAAAATTCTCCCGACTCTCCTGGGGCCAATTTACAGAGATTTATATGCAAGCCTAATGCTGAGAAATGAGAGCACAACATTCTTTAATAGGCAAAGAAATCTTGTCCACAGTACTATGATCAGAGGACTTCAGTAGTGCCAAAGATGAAAACCCTGTAGAGCCAGCAGATCTTAGAGAGATGTCTGTAGAAAAGTCTTATTTTATCACGACCTTACACATTGTAGCAGACCCTTTATTACTGAAGCTCATCAAAACATTTTCAGTAGAAACTGGAGGAATGAGGATTTCTCAATGGTTTGGGTTTGGTGTTTGCGGTTTTGTTCATAAAAAGAAGGATTCTGCTTTTCTTAAAATATGTCACACTGCTAGAGAAAATGGAAAACCAAATCACTTGGATTCTGAAAAGTTCTCAGATATCAGCCAAAAAAATGACATTTGACTGGCATGATGTTGAAATGCCACATGGTTTCTCCATCTCTCTGGGCTGGGTTTCCTATGGGAAGCAAGGAGACAGGATTCAAGAGGCTCAGTGGGTTCTTTGGGAGGAGGAAAAGATTCAGAATGCCTCAGGGGAGAATTGATGCACAAGGTATTGAACTAGAGCCCCCATGTTGTTCTTTAGCAGCATTTCTAACCAGACCAGGAGGAGGAAGTGAGGGTGTGTTTGATTTTTTTTGGACAAGAAGAAATAAATAGCCTAAAAATGGATAGTTTCTAGTTATATTGGCTGAAAAGTAAAAGATCTTCCAAAGGGAAGTCTTCCACCCCCTCTCTGATCCCTGCCTGCATTTTTTTTGACCAAGTTTTCTAGGTACTGGCATGCTGGTGCAGTGCTTCTTTTTAAGGAAAAAGAGGAGACTGTAGTCTGTCATATCTGAGGGAACTAGGTTAAAGACAAGAGACAGATGACAAGGGTGGTTGGGCATGGTGTTGTCAGGGTGTCAAGGGGAGCTAAGAGGGAGTGGGAACCATCTGCCTGGAGAATGAGGTTGTTGAGATGGAGGTAAAGGAGGTGGCAGAAGGAGAACAAGCTTGTACTGCTTTTCAGAAACTTTTGGTTTAAGTTTGAGAGCAGGGTAAGTGTGGGCCCATTTGTAATCCACATATAGGGAAGTTATTAGTAACATTCATTATGAGCTTTCTTTAATTGAACAAGAGGTAGGTTAACTTACAGTCAAGAAGCTAACATTTGCCTTACCTCATAAAGCTATGGTAATATTGAATCAATCTGTAGGGAAGTGAATTTCAGCTACATGAGTGGATGACTCATGTTCCTTCTAGGTATACATGCCAAAGGGTCTAATCTAGGAATCTGAAGGGCAACCAGAGATTCTTTCCCAGGCTTAGCTTATCTTTTCCCTGTATGCATCTTTCATCCCAGTACAAGCAGCTTCACAGCGAAAAGCATCATGTGTGTCAATGTCTATAATGCTAAATGGGAAGGCTAGTAGAAGCCAGATCTTTGCAAGTTTTCTGGCTTAAGTTCCTGGTTCACACCAGCCTAGATAAATGCTAAGCAAAAGCCTCCAGCCAGGCATCACTCAGAATATCAGCTATAATGTAAGATTAAACAAAGCAGACTTTGCAAGAACAAGTTCAGGGTGAAGAGGAAACTAATTTCAGAGAAATTTCAGAGAAGGAAAGTGGCATTTTCTGTGGCTGTTCAAAACCTTCAACTGAATACTAGTGTTCTAATATGAAACTGAGTAATTAGTGTGAGGAAAACTAATAAAATATAGTGGACACCCAGTACTATAAAAAATGACAACTCTAGGTCAGGTTAGTAGTGTTGTGAGATGAGCCCAGGTCCAAGACTGGACCTGTTCTGGAAGGTTTGTCACTCATCTTTGTGGATAAAGAGCACAGATAAAAACAGGACTCCAGGGAAATATTCTGAATGGAAATACAGGTTTGCTTATTTATCGTCCTCAGTATAAATAGATGGGAAAGATGAGTAAAGGGCGAGGTTCAGGGTCTGTCTGGTTCACAACCAAGCTCCTCACACATCAGAGATCTCTGGCACAAGCAGGGTACAGACCTGGAGAGCTGCCTCCTGCAAGACAAGCCTTTCTGCCTCTCTGAAGAAAATCATTATAAACAATCACCTCTCTGATAAAACTGTAGCTGTGAATGTGTTGTTTCACCAAAATGTTAAAAATTAACTTTATTTGTGAACTTGAAATAAGCCTAACATTTAAGTATATGCTGAAATTCTGTTGAGGTCAAACTACTCAATACATCCTACTCTGTGGCATTAACTATGATAAGTCTTTGCATTAAGTAAAGTCAGACTAAGGGTGACAAGTTTGCACATATGGCATCTCATTTCTCCTATTTCTGAAATCCATACAACACCTCCTCATTAGGAATTCAAGGTACTTTCTTTTAAACTGATCTGAATGTATCACTTCCAGCTCAAGAGAAAGACTAAGCAAAAATGATACAGGTGGTAGAGGTGCGACATCTCTTCTTCTTCTTCTTCACAGTAGTAATCTTCATATGATATGAGTCCAAATGTTTTTTGTTTCCATACGCAGTAAATTCAATAACAAACATTTGGATTATCACAGTATTAGAAGAATAAACCTGGTTCTACTTTTATCAGAATCTGAAAACACTGAGATGGGAAATAACTGGAAATCTGGAAATCTTATAAATTACCAACCCACCCACCCCCAGCTCCTTCCCCCCCCCCAAAAAAAAAAAAAATCAAAGTAAAATCCACAAAACATTATCTTTGCTCTGCTGAGCACTCACAATGATTCCAGGACACCTGCTGGCTAAACCCATGCTGGATAGGAGATTTATGTGGAGAAGGGAAGATGATTACTGTCATGAAGGCAAATACAAAATGTGGTTATGGGGATGGATCCAAGTACCCAGTACGTGATCAACCCTCCTGCAGTCAGGCTGAGTGGAAAGTCACAGTATCCACGTACAAACTCATGAAAATATTTTGGCATACTGTACCACAATGGCCTGTTTCAAGCACCACCACCAAAAAAACCACTGAAGAGCAAGAGATGCCTGAGGATCCCAGCCCTACCTGTGTCTCCTGCTCCTCCTTTCCATACCTCCCCAGAAACCCTGTGCAAAAAAAGCAGAGGAATGATTAATCTTTTAGCATGAAACAACCTGACCTTGTACTTCATTACACAGTGTTTCCATAGTTTCCATGTAATTTGTCATGGATGAGTTCACCTGTGAACTAAACAAACTCTTTACATTACCAGACTTGCACAGAAAATAAAATTTGAATTGCTGCTGTTTAAATATAAAGCTAAAAGCGAAAAAAACCCCCAAACATTAAAACCCAAACATTTGCATTTGCTGTAGAAGTCCAAACCCCACTGCATTTATGTCTCTGTGAACTTATAGGGGTGTTCATCAAATGAACGGACACTGTGGTGTCTTTAGTATTTATGAGGATGTGAATAAATCTGAAACACTTTAGGACAAAATCCAGATTGACTGCAACCAGCAGGATTCAAGCCATTGATTTCAAGGGATCATAAGTCTTCATAGCAACTTGTTAGACTTTAATTTCAGACCTTTAATTAGAGGCTTAGTAGCAGAGGTCCCATTGCTTACCGCAGACTTCAAAGGCCATCGCGCACCTAAGGATTTACAATCCTGTTTGCAGTTCTCCTTTCTGTGGCAGCGAAGGCAAAATCTCTGCTGATAATGGCAGGAGAGCACATGCGGACACCTCAAAAAGGTCCAGCATCCCATCCCACTGGAGCAAACCAGTGGAGGAATGGAGCAAAAGAAAAGGTAGTGGCAGCATGAGTCTGCTCAGGTGAGGCAATGCATGCAGTCAGAGTGCTTGCTGTGATCATGTTTGCTTTGGTAATAGGGATGACAGATTTGATAAGCTGTGGTGCACCACACTTGCCAGCATCAGCTGGCAGTGATACAGAGGCATAGCAGGAGGATTAGAAAGTGGCTTTTGGTTTTTTTTTTCCTCAGCTAAGTGCAAATGAGAGAGGCGGGTAGAAGGGCTAAAATGTTGACTGAAAAAAATTTCACTCTCTTTGCTGCTAGAAAGTTTAATATATTTTCCTGAAATGATTTTTTTCTAAGTTATCCAGAGGATTTAGTTGTGAAAAATACAGACGACTAATGCTTTGTTTAAAACAAAACAGCTCTTTCTCGATGCCACATTTACTTTAGAGCAGCATTAGTGTTTTCATCCCTGAATTCACTGAAGAAAAATAGTTCATAGTGAAATGCAGCTAAGCACAAACACAAGCAAAAGAAAAGTTTCTGTGCAACCAGTTTCACCTATCCAGATGTGTTCTTCCCACATCTACATGAATGAAACACATGAATGATGTCTCCCAGGAGGCACACAGGAGTGTTGAGTACATCTGGGCTCCCAGTTTTGTGAGTTTCAAAGAAAGGATTGGATCCTTGTTATAAAGATAACAGGAGAGCAGATTCTGCCACCCTCTCTTAATGAACTGTTCCTGAATTAAAACATATAAGTATACTGCAGATTTCAAACCCATCTCCAAGCTTGATGAAAACAGTGCTGAAACTAGTACAGCTGGTAAAAAAGGAAGTATTTCTGCATTAGGACAGCTCCTCAGATAAATGTAAAATATCAATATCTTCATTCTATTGATTTTGAAAGGGTAACATCAATTCAGTCAAAGATTGGTATACGAAGACTGCTGCAGGACCCCCAAGTAGATGCTTAGTTGGAACTGCCCAGCCAGGGTGTCAACACCATTTGGAACAGTCATAAACAAGAAATCATTATTGCTGTGGTTGGGAAACACTAGATGTGACTACTTTTGTCTCTCAAACCCGTTCATCTGTAAGGAAATGCAGTAGGGAATTTTCTGTTCTTCTTAAGAAATCAGTGCTTCTTGTACTAACTCATAGACAAAAACCACTGCAACTTAGACGTTTATTGGCAATCCTGCAAAAATAGCACAACCAACACTAAACTCTGTGAAAAAGCTAACTGTACAAAGCTGTATTAATGTGAAGAAAATTTCCCTACCTGCAAATTGTAAAAATCAGTTTTGATGTGAATGAATTACCTTGGTGAAAGAAATCTGCAGTGTGACTGTGTACATGTGTGCATGCCTCTAACTTTACTGAGGTTTTTGATACCTAGTACCATGGTGGGGAAATGACTGATATCAGTGATGGTAACTCAATTCCGCAGCACTATAGGGTCATCAGTCTTCTGGCACACTTAAAAAAAAGCTTGAATAATGTTCTATTGATGTTCTGTACTGCTTCTCCTTCCTGATGTTATGCATTATTACTGCAGTTTCTTCCAAACTTGTAAAGATTTTTATTGTTTACAAAGTGAATTATGATTTCATATCTTTTTCCTTACTGTTTTACCAATTGCATGGCAACACCTCTCCACAAAGAAATAAAACAGAGCACTTTTTCTTTCATGTCATACATCAGCAGCATCTCTGGTACAACAGTGACTTCAGCCAGCTTAACACCCAGGATGTGTTTGGTCCATTATGTTAATCCTGATGTTCTGTAAAGAGTCCATATATGTTAGTATTTAAGTATTGCCTTTCTGGATGTTTAACTGTTCTAGTCCTGGGACTACAGCTTTATAAACACTCTCTTTCACATACAACTTTCTAAAAGCTGCTGTTGTTTTCTGGTTTTTACTTTTCAAGAGAAATCAGACCACTTCCAGAACTTGAGGTTGGTCAGATTTGTACTAGGTTGAAAAAAACTTGCAGTTATTCATCTAACAAGTTAATAAGCACAATACTGGAAAGACTTCTGTAGCTGCAACCAATATATAGTATTTACAAAATGAGTTTTATTGTTGTTTTTATTTCAGACTCAAACATTCACAGCACACATGATGCTCACCATGTAAGAAAGATTTATTTGTACCTTGACAACTGCATCGCCTTTCTTGGACTTAGAATGAGGAATTACATTCGTCAGTTCAATGTCCTACATTGACTGTTGTTCTATGCTAGATGGAAGATGAATAGGTTTAAAAGTCTTCTATGTAGATATTCCATGCTCCCAAAAATATCTGAGTGGGGAAAGACTGGGTGATGACCATATATAAGTCTGGGGAGGAACCAGAGAAAATATCCCAATAACAAAAAATTAATGTACAGCTTCTTGAAACAATATAGAGGGTCAAACTTTCATCAAGGAGATGCCAGCCCTAGACTGCCAAGGGGAAAGTGCTACATTACCTAATATTATTTTCTGTCTTTAATTTTAATGAACATCAAGCTGCTATATTTAATGAAATACCTTCCCAAATGGGATGCTTAAATAGGTTTATAGATTTATATTGGTTTTAGAGTGCACCAAGTCAGATGACTTCCCTTAGAGGCTAATGCAGCTTAATCAATCTTTAATATAATTCAGGAGATACACAACAAAAACACAGTGTGTACATACAAACGAAAATACTTATGCATTGTTTTAATGATTTTGCTAGTGGCTGGAAGCTGTAACAGTAGTCTGCTGTGGTATTTCAGTGTAACGAAGAGCTACTTCTCTTCAGGTGACAAAGACCCTCTGTTTTCATACTAAAACCCCCTGTCTCTACTGCCCTGACTCCTTGGTGTCTATGTGCCACACTGCTTCAGTACAACCCTATTCACTAGGTAAAATCTTAAGTGGATTTCCCCTATTGATTTGTGGAGAAACGAAGCCATTTTATTGAAAACCTATAACCACATTCAAAGCAGGAGAGGTCCTAGAAGGTTTTGTGCACTGCTAAGGAGGCCACTTTTCCAGTTTATTAAGACCTTTGGTTTAGCATTTTGGTGACAGTTATCCCATCTCTGCTAAATTAGCGTAGTGATGCCTTTCCAGTGTCTGGCAGGGAGCATTTAAATGGCTTTTTGGAGTGAAGGCATTTTTCATGTGAGCTGTTACTGGCTCCCTTTGTCCATTTCCACAGCTCACATTTTACATTTGCAGGTGCATTTAATTGTTCTTGCAAAGTGGATCTTGCCAGGATAAAGGAAATGCCCAAATATGCTGGTGGAGTTGGGCATCCTTACAGAGAAGTCTGAATATCATTCATGCAGGATGGATACTGAGGACCTTGAATAATAAAGTTCATTAAACCAAGGGAAGATCCCATATTCTGTAATCTTTTTCCATGTTTACCAGTGCAGGTAAAGTCCTGAAGGACTTATTCCAGTAGCTAACTTCTGTGCTGTAACTGTCTTTCGGACCAAAAGCTGAAAGAACCACACACCCCCCAGGCACATTTAAGCATTTAAGCAAATATCTTGCTTAGAAATCTTGCAAAGCAATCACATCTAGAAAAGTATATCTGAAGGGTATGGGCAAGGCAATATGAGAAGACAAATTATTCCCCAAAGGATCGCTGCATTCCATGCATATTACTTTTACACAATGCTGATTACTTTCAGTACTGTACAAGGAGGCTGGCAAAACATACTTCAATACCTTTTATTAGCACTGATTTACAAGAAATCTAAAGTAATTTTTTAAGTATTTCAGGTTGGAAGACGGCATTAAAGCATAGCGATCTTCATGTAAATATAGACTTATAAAAGCATGTTGAATTTCTAGCTGCACCTCTACGTTGAATTGATTCACCTGATAGACACCTTTAGGTTTTGCTGCCTTCAAAAGTTCTATCCTTCTTTTGCTCACTTCTCCGTGTAAGTATAATGAGTCTGCATTGATTCCTTACAGACAAACTGATCTCTGGGGATCTTTACCTTTTATAATGTTGCTTCAGCATAACAAAAACCCCATAACTTATTACAGAGTAAGGCTTCTTATCCTGAAAGAGGGATATATACAGTGCAGGAGAACACAGAAAAATACCCACCCAACAAATATTTCAAGTACCCAACAGTCACTCACTGACTTCGAAATGTAGGCATGGCAGGATTCTCACACACAAAACCTTATAAGTTTAACAGAGAGAGGGGATACTTGCACCAAGCAGAAGGCTCAGAGGCAACTCTGAAAGCATATTGAGTCAGCAGAGCACAGTGTGTCACTGGCAAGATATCCTTGCTCTTTGAGACATTGGGTCAAAAGGCAGCTCTGGGCTGGGAGCAGTGAAAAGACTGTAGTAAATTATTACAATGGCACTAACAAGTTGTACACCTCAACTGGGTCTCCTTGTCCAGGCAGGTCTCCCATTAACACAAGTACATGATCTCAGCAGACAATAAAGTCCTGCCAGTTGTGAAGGTGACGTGAGATGGGGTTGCACCTGGATGTATCGACAGCCTGTTGGTTACTCAGGGTGGGTAACACAAGTCATAAAGTCTTTTTGAGACATCTGGAGTCTTACAGAAAGATTTTTATTGTCATGGTTTTACCACCTGCTTTGATCCACAACATCCTCAGGAACATGCTGACCACCAGGATGCAATACCTAGATTGCTAACTCAGTGAGGAGATGCTCTACCTATTTTAAGAGAGTTTTGCAGGGTAACCACAATTTTTCACTGCTGCAAGGATCAAGCCTGACTTTGCTCGGTTAAAGAAAACAGAGAATGTGAAACAATGGAAACGGTGGGGCCCACCTCAAGAGCATTAGGTTTTAGGGGACTGGAAAGAGGTTGGACAAACTTAGGAGAGATATTAAGATATGACCTGTCCTATCAGTGCTTTGGATAGTTTGTATTTTAGTCCAGTGTGAGGAAAAGAGGAAGGAAATCCATAGTTATTGTCCTGATTCCATGTTGTTGATTGTTCCCTACCGCAAATACTACAGCTGGGTGAGTGATTCAGAACTCAGTAGTTTGACATTGTTGACCTGTTTCCTTTTCACAGATCACTTCCACCATGGTATTTTTATATATATTTTTTTGGTTTTGCATTTACACTTCTGCAACAGTCTTTCTCAACTTCTGTTAGGGTGACGGCTGCTTATGAATTATGTATTGTTTGGTACTGATTTGTCACCAAATCTAGAAGGTGATGTGGAGGTTCATGGGTCAACAACAAAATGAAAAGCAAGTCAGATTGCTTCTGCTAAATTTTACCTAATTATGTTCACATGAGACTTTCAGATACTTTACTGCTTTCTTTAAAAATGTTTTTAACCAAAAAGTCCACTTTATCAGTAAATGTAGAAAATCAATTTAAAAGGTTGTAGAAACCACAAGAACAAGCTGAAATACGCCTCTGTGTGGATTTCTGTTCTGCATGTGATCGGTGGTCCTCAATCAGCATTTTTTACACATTAGTAGAGATAATAATGCGTGCCAATAATTCTACATCTGATTTTGTAATATTTGTATCCAAAGTATATGAGTAACTTGCCACTGATACTAAAATTATATACATTTCACAAGCCTTTACTCTTTATAACCTATAAAAAAATGGAGCCATCAATTTCATCACTTATTCGGTACATTACTTCTTTTCCATGTTGCTATTATAATCATAAAATGTGATTGATGTACCTTCATCCACTATGTCTTTTAGACAGGTTTATTGGGCAAACTACAGATGCTCAAACTCAAAGTCTGTGTTCCTTTTACAGAGGAATATTTTATAAGCACATTTCAAAATGAAAAATCTGCTGCAATTCCATTTTTAATGTGAATATGGCTTTAGAACTAGCCTTCAGACAGAGCTTCTACAGCAGTGTATATGCTGTGTTGCATCTCAAACTTCTTACGTACTTATCCCTTCTCAGAAGCTATCATCTAAGTATTTATTTATTTAATTATTGCAGCTCTGCCAAGAAGTCAGGAATAACCTTTCACAAACTGTTTTATTTATGTTATTGTTGGCAAGACAATAGATCATGTACCCAGTTTTTATTGCATATGTAAATATAACTGTGAGAGAATTTGGAGATTCAAATCAGAGGAGCAAATGATTATGATAATAAAAGAATGTTGGGAAGGGAATTTATCAAAGCCAGTTTATTGCTCAAATTATCAGCAAGTAATTTGAATTTAGACTAAAGCAACAATGATCTAACTGTTTATGCCAATAGTTATATCCTGATTTTATTACTTCTCATGGAAATGACAAAGTTTCCCTGGAGAGAATCTGGACACAGAACTAAACAGATCTTAGTTTTCAAAAACATGGATGTCACCATATGCAGAAGATTACCACCTGAAAACTGCAAAATATAAGTGGTCTGGGTGATTTTTTTCTCTAAGAAGAACAGGAGATTATTTGATTAATCAGATTAAAAACTGTAATTATCCTTTCCCTCCTAATGGAAACACAAATGTCCCCAATGCCTTTGTTATGAATGCTGATAAATTCAAGACTAACTTGTAGGAAATCAACATTGTAGAATTTACAAGTGATATTATTTTTCACTTTCAGAAAAGCCACTGTGAAGTTTAGCATGAAATTATCCCACAGAAGTACAATTTCATTTTGGAGCAACCACCAGTATCAATACGCAGACTGAGATGTTCAACTGCCTTTGATTGGTTCTGCTGGGGGATGAGCTGGAGCAGAAGAACCCTCAGTGTCAGGCAGAAGAGGATGTTGTGATGCAATGAGGGCACAAGAATTTCATCAAGTCTCGTGTGGAGGATGAAAGGAGGAATTTTCCCTCAAGCCAGGAACTGTGATGAAAAGCTAAAGTGGCTCTGTGTGGAGTGACAGGAGGAGCTGCAATTCTGAACTGAGAGGGTGACTGGAGAAAAGTACTTCACCTGTGATGACATGAGACTGGGGTCAAAGATGCATGTTCCCAAATCATCTATTTTAAACCCCTGGCATATACCCCAGAAAGCATGAGACAGTCTAGGTGTTAAAACTTCATTGTGAATCAGCCCCGTCCCTAAACGAGGAGCAGCTCTGCCACCAAAAAACGCTGGTATTCCTGCAAGGATTACAGAGGCACATTCCTATTTCAATGTAGCCAGGAATCTGAACACTGATGCTTATTAGTCTATGCCAAAGAAACCAACCTAGTCTGCTGATCAAAACTTTAGAGAATTGAGGCTCAGTTTAAACTTCACTTTCATATTTTTAGTGGCCAATAAGTGCTACCAAAAGGATCAGAAGAGGCCACAGGAGAATTAAACAGTGATTATTAGAGAGAATACTCAATACATTTCAGTCTCTCAGGTTAATGCTGAGCAGAAGTTTGTGGGCAAAGGAGCATCTTTCATTAAGAACTCTGCACCAGAGTGAAGCTTGATCTATTATTCAGTCAATGCTCTTTTGAAGCAAATGGTCATTTTACATCAAACCCTTTTTCTTCTTTGTTTTCTTATTAATGTCATGGCTGCTGAGGGGATAGGGGCACTAAATATCTCTGGACAGCATTCATTCACCTGCAATGAGAAAACAGCGCAAGGAAAGGACTAGTGTATTTATAAAGCTACAGAAGACATGATAGTAGAGCCTTTTGCACTTTCTGTTGGTGCAGACAAATAAAAGGGCTTTGTTTAAATTTATTTTTTGTATGAGATCACAAGGAAGTTACATATGCTTCTGGCCACATTGAATGTCCATTTTTGCTGACAATAGAGGCTTCAGATGTATATCTGCCTGTACCTTTATGCAAGGAGGAAAGAAAAGCTGCAGGAAGTAAACAGAGCCAGAGTCCCTGACAGCACAGAGACTGAGCAGGAAGAGCTGACAAGAAAATAAAGAGTTTGCAGGTGTCTGTAAGATGAAGGCTGCTGCAAAATAAATCTCTGTTGGAAAGGAAAGGCTTATAGCACATAGTTATATGTTAAAAGAAATAACCTTGCAGTAGTGTAAACTGGAAGTCTGTCCCTTGAAACAAAAAGACATAGGGCTCTGGCACTGCCTGTGATGGTAAAGATGGTTAAGCGAAATAAAGAGAAAAGCAGGTTCAAGTGGGAGAACACCTCCTTGGCTAGGAAAGGGAGAGATGGCATTGGTGAGAGATGCACACGAGCAAAGGCAGGAAAGCAGGAGACAAAACAGAAGGCAGCTTTGCAAAAATAGCTGCCAGATAGAGACAGTGGACTGGCAGGGAAGAGTGTGTGTGCATATGCGGTGGGAGGGGGGGTATGCGTTGAGTGACAGCATAGCAGTTGTTTCTGCAGACAAATCATTTTGGAGGTTGATTAGTGTGTGTATACCAAGTAGTACCACCAGCTGTCTCAAAACGGAGGAGTTTCAGGTTCTTCCTTTAGAGAGACCAAGAACAGCAGTTTACATCAGATCCTGTCCTAGAATAGCATAGGTAGCAGCATGAGACAGTCATTAGTCAGGAAAACGCCTCCTTTTTGTGATCCAGATTTGCCACCAGCAGAGAACAAAGCTAGATAAGGAATTGAAGCCCTGTCAGCCCTGTCTGCCAAAGTCAGTGGGAACTACACAGGGACTTCGGCTGGCTTTGGATCAGGCCTTTATAGAGGACAGAACATGTAGGGATACTTGGAAGTGGGACATAGGATTCAATAGCACTAGTTAAAGGACAGACACAGAGCTATCTAACAGAAAAAGATACTTATTATACATAATTTTGGAGTTGTGCATGTCCTGTTAGGCTCGCTCTGCTCCACCTTTTTTCATCCACAGAGTATCAGCCTGGTAAACAGCCACACAGTATCACAGAATCACTAGATTGGAAAAGACCTCCAGGACCATTGAGTCCAAACACACAGCAAACTAGCCATTTCCCATGTGGGAAAATTTCTGACCACAGAATTACAGAACAGCTAGGGCTGTTCTGAGCCAGTAAAGTGCACTTGCAGCCCAGAAGGTCAACTGTATCCTTGGCTGCCTCAAAAGAAGTGTTGTCAGCAGGTCAAGGGATGTGATTCTGCCCTGCTACTCTGCTCTTGTGAGACCTCATCTGGAGTGCTGTGTCCAGTTCTGGAATCCCCAACATAGGAGTAGATGGAACTCTTGGAACAGGTCCAGAGGAGGCCACAAATATGATCAGAGGGCTGGAGCACCTCCCATATGAGGACAGGCTGAGAGCTGGGCTTGTTCAGCCTAGAAAAGAGAAGGCTCCGGGGAAACCTTATAGCAGCTTTCCAATAGTTGAAGGTGTCCTACAAGAAAGCTGGAAAGGGGCTTTTTAAAAAGGGCATGTAGTGATAGGATGAGGGGGGAGCAGCTATAAATTGGAAGGGGAAAAATGTAGATTAGACTATAGGAAGAAATTGTTCATGATGAGGGTCACGAGGTACTGGCACTGGTTGACCAGGGAAGCTGTGGATGCCTCACCACTGGAAGAGTTCAAGGCCAGGTTGAATGGGAGGACCTTGAAGAGATGGATCTAGTGGGAGATGTCCGTGCCCATGGAGGTTTGGAACTGGAAGAGTTTTAAGGTCCCTTCCAACCAAAACCAATCTATGAAATAATCATCATCATCATAATATAAAAATAATAGTCTAGATGAAGCCCACTGTTTAAAGCACACCAGGGAGAGCAAGTTGCTCAGGGGTCTGTCCAGTTGGGTTTTTAATAGCTCCAATGATGGAGACTTCACAACCTCAATGGGCAACCTGTTTCAATCTTTGACCATACTCACCATAAAAAAAAAATTACATGTTTAAACAGAATTTCCTGCCCAACTGTGCTCATATTGCAAGGTCTAGAAATACATTCACATAACGATGGCCCGTCTTGGTCCATGCTACATCGACTGTCTTCTCTTCCTCAGGACTGCAGAAGGAACAGTTGAACAAATGCTCCCATTAGGAAAGGCTTAGTACTCAGCTAAGAGAACAGGAGAAAGTCCTTATGGTCAAACCATAAAAGCTGATTTTACAAATCATATGCGATGAGGAAAGGCCTCTATCCATCACTCTTGAGGCAGGATCAGCTGTCCACAGCCCTTCCTGAGCAACTGTCCCTCATCTTCTGAGGGTGGTGTCCATTGTGCTTTATAGAAAACACATTCCATCCTGGAGAGATAAGGCAGATATTTAATTACAGCAGTATTACCAGATTTTTTTGACTGTTCAGGTTTCCAGGGGAAAGGGGAGGAAGATAAAGGAGGGCAGAGGAAAAAGAAATACTTACTAAAAAATTGAGTCAGTCTTTTCAGGGACTTACTATGTGACTTTGGTCAGATTTTGCTCTATGCTGTAGATCTGCTGCATTCAGAAACACAACCAAAGCCTTTGAGTTTGGCCATACTGTGTCTGACTTCTTTCAAAAAGCTTCTCTGTCCAGAGAAACCACGCGTACGCACAGAACAAGCAAGCTGCAGGAAGCACTAATTGAAGGAGAGCAATACTTTGCAACTACTCAGTTTGTCTTACTCTGTTCTTTTTCTCTGCACTGAAGTTGACTGCATCACATTTTAAGTCTTCTATTAAAAACTATAAATTCATGTCACCGGATGCATGTATATTGTGCTGTTTTTAGCAAGGACTTTACTAACTAAAATGTGTATGTGAACTCAGAGTTATAATTTCTGTCACTCAAAGGATTATTTAACGCAATTCATTTGGGCAAAATGGGAACAAAATATTGAAGACATACTGAAGTACATAATTTCTACCACACATTATGTGTAATTCTGGCTCCTGTACTTCTGCTTTGGATTGTTTGATTTACATATTAAGGTATATTAAATGTGCTTTTGATTTCTAAGCCTAAGCAAGGAGAGTTTTCTTTGCACAACAGGAAATGTTTCAGAACACCATGGAAACTTTTTCCCAAACATTGCCTGGCTCCAGGTAAGCTTTCTTTGTTTCCACATCCTTTATGGCCTGAATTCCTGCAGTCAAAAGACTAGGCAAGTTTGTTTATTTATTCATTTACTTACTTAATTATTTTGGAGAGCAGTAACATTTATGGCAAGCTGGCATTTTGAAGCTTGCAGAATCAGGTCCCACCAAAATGCACCTTTCCCTTATTTTTATGCAAGCTTGCCCCATTCTGCTTCCATATGCAGGACAAGGACACAGAGAGAAGGAAAAGGGAAAGATTTGCAAAACTCTACTGAAGCTATAGTACTAAGGACAATCCATCCAAAGAACTGTAACATTTTCTGGCATGCTGTGAAAATCTCTTACCAGTCTGCTCCAACTTGTTCCAAATACATAATCAAGCTGATAAACAGCTCTTGCTTGTGTTATTCCCCTAATTTTAATAATGTTTCGATATAGCATTGACAAGCTTATGCCTAGTAATTATTTAGAAGCTGCCTTGTGGTCAGGTTTTGTAGCTTATTTTTGTTGTTCGTTTTGAAAAGTCAACAGTTGAAAAAGGGCTAATATTAAAATACTTCATCTAAAGTCTCTTTTCTTATTGTTCACTGTGATATAAAAAGAACTGGAAAAAAATATTTCATTGCATATTTATGCCTTTCAAATTCTCAGATTACTGAAGAACAGAAACAGAGGAGCGAAACAGCATCTTCATTGTGATGGTTTCTTTTATCATCTGGATGTTCAAATCAGACAGTGAGATGCATACGTACATCTCCTTTTAATAAATAGTTGCTCATTGTGTTTTACACATTACGTAGTGTCTGCTTTAGAAGAACGGCACTTTGCACCCATTGTAGCATTACCAGAGGTGAGATCTCAGACACAATTTAGTGCATGACTGGAACAGAGAAGCACAACAAGATTCAAGGACTGGAAGTTGAAGCTAGAATATATTAAAGCAAAGAGAAAGGAGCAAAATGTGAGGTGTGCTTAACCACAAGCATAGATAAACTAGTGCCAGGTGTTCCTCTCTTTCATTTGAGGGTTTTCAATTATGTTTGAGTACCTTTTACAAAATACTTTTTTTCTTTAAAGCTCTGGCAGGAAAAGAAGAATAGTTGAGAAAGAATTCAAGCCACATTTTTAAAAGCCTCAGCAACATCCTAGCTGGACACCAGTCACAGCTCTTGCACTTTGAGGGCAGGATCCAAAAGGACACAGGCAAGGTCTTCAACATGTTAAAAAAAACCATTAAAGAATGAAATTCATGGTACTTATTGCACAAGGATTTGTACTTCAGTAGGCTGAATACGTGATACTTAGAAGTCAACTGTTGCTGAAGTCAAGAGGACACATGTCATACTGCCACACTCTTGGATGTAGATCTGTATCTTATGACTGCAGGAAAGAACATTAGGGAAATCAAAATTCAGGTTGAAACCTTCTGCACTAAGCATCCGACATGCCTATCCTGATTTCTGTCTTCCTTACAATGGTACATTAATTAAAACCCAAATTTGTTCTGTAGCTAAGAACCTAAGAGTTGTAAGGTCAGAAGAGTAGCAAAAAGGATAAAGACTCATTTGTTCAGTGCCAGAGAGTCAACAGGCAACAGGCAGATCTGCATACCAATTTCTGCCTCCTTGAGAGAACATTATTACTTCAAGGATATGCCAGACTGATTCACAAGAGACATAGTTCGATGTTTTTCTCAGTGTTTCACAAACAGATTTCACAAAGAACGCTCTTTTGTATTCAGTGCTCCCCAGAGTATTGAGCTCCTGATCTCTTGAGCTAAAGTCCAGTCTCCTTATTGGTCACTTCTCTTTCATAATTTGACCAGTATGCCATTTTTTCTCCATTTGGAATACCTTCTTATTGACAAAATAACCAAGAGAATAAAAACGTTAACATTTGTCCTTACTAGTTCTTCATGTTCTGTGTAAATTTTTGAGTTATTCTGCATTTTTCCCTATTCACAACTGTTTTGATGTTTCTCCTTTGTCTTTTTAGACTATTTCTCCCCAGACCTCCTTGCTCTCCAGCAGGAGTGTTTTCCCCCTTATTGCTTTTCACTTTGTTTAAGCTCATTCATGGTGCTTTCTGGTACCATACCAAGCAACCTGACCAACGTTGTCTGCAGTTTATTCTCATCATTTCCTCACAGGAAAGACACATTTTCAAAGAATATCTTATTTTTTAAAAAAACAACAAAACAAAAAATCATTGTTCTTGGAATAAAGGAAACATTAAAGATGAAGACAGCTTTGGCAGTTGTTCTGGCTGACAGAAACCTTCCTGTTGCTGCTCTTTTGTCTCCAGCCACATCAGTGGTTGTGGTCGTCACTAGCACTGTTCCTCAGTATGTTCCCACAACCCAGAGAGCAGCTTTAGCTTCCCTGTGTCATTTCAGGAAATGCAAAACTCTGTTTTATGGATACTTTTCCACAGGAAATGTGCCAATCATTACAAGAATTGATACCAACCACTGCACTAATCTATCATCCTGATATTCGAAGCCAAAATATCCTCCTTGTTCTCCAATTGTTACTCCTGTTATAAATGTCAAATTTAGCATTAAATTCCCCCATTGCAAAGCTGAACGGAGAGTGACTTTTTCATATTGAAATATACAAGTAACCTTGCTGCATGCCCAAACAGGTTATACGTCATTTTTCTTCCTAAGGTACTTCTTGTCAGCAATAAGCTATTACCATTGCTTTTCTCCAAGGAGTTCAAACTTATAATCAGCATATTTAGCACCTGCACATCTTTTGTTGCTGCAGCAACCCCTCTTCTCTCACTCCTCACCCCATACTTACTTTAATCACAAGTTTTACTGATTAGTACATGATTTTCTCACAGTTATCTCTCAGATATCAGAGACTTTCACCATAACTCATGACTACCATTCATTACAGACTTCACCAGCCCAGTCGGGTACAAGCCCAAAGATTCATAGCATTGACTAAGATTCAGATCTGGAAAGACAAATGAGTAGAGCACATAACTTAAACACGAAAAACTGAATATTTTTTATTTGTGATCGAGAAACAAAGACACTAATTCTTATTTGCACCTCTTGCTAGCCTAATCTCCACCCACTGCTGTCTAGAGTACATCACTTGTGTATTTGTCCCAGTGGCCCTGTAACAGGTATGCACCAGAAGTAAAAGGTGGTGAATGAGGAATCCTATTTACTCACCAGATGGAGTCTGCAAACACGCAGTCCCAGTATGCTCCCAGTCGGAACCATGGCTTTTGTGAGGCCCCAGAAGTAAGCTCTGACCTACAAAAACCTACGCAAAATAAGTTCTGCATACTTCAGAGTTTGCTTTGATCTCCAGGCACAGCAGAGCTGGCTGGATTTGCCCTGCCAAAATCAGCAGATTGCTGGCAAGAGCCACTGAAGTGCCCAACAGCTTTGTGAGCCTTCCTTCCCTGGTGTTAGAAATGGGTCCTGTACCAAGTCTGCCTGCCTGCAGCAAGCAAAACCAACCTTCTCGAGCAGGCATTCACTCAAGGCTGGAGCCTGACGTTTCTTTGGGGAAACAAAGATCTGAGAAGTTTTTACGGTAACACAAATGTGTCAAAGAGCTTTCTAACACAGGATAGCAAAAGCTGCTATTTCTGTCTTGTAGCCTTAGACAGTAGCCAAGATTTTTACAAGGCTGAGCAAGGGTTTAGGATGCCTCTGTTTTGGAAGACCTCTTAAAGCAATGCAATCTTAAAAAAAGGAATTGCTAAGCACTCCTTCACAGGGAGACAACAGCATTTGTCTCAATGCACCAGGGAGGGATCTCCGAAGCCAGGGCACTTGGATTTGTATTGTAAATTGTACCTGTAGATGGCCAAACTTGGATACATAGATCTATATTCTGGAAGAAAATATTTTAAGAACCTTTCATGTTTTTAGCACTTTAAAGGATTAACTTGCTAGGAAGAATACTGATATATTTGATAGAAAAAGACAATTACTTCACAATAATTTACTGATATTTTATGGAGACTGTCCTTTCAGTTAGCTTAACTGCTCCAGATACAAGCAGAACTACAAGGAAAAATTTACTCGAATATTGAGTACTTCATATAGCCTGTGACTGTGTTAAACATCCTTCATGTTTCTTAGACATATTTTCAGAGATGTGTAGTCTAACAGAGTACAATTAGCTTAATGAGACTTAAATTGCACTAATGGACCTCATTAGGAGAAAAGCAGTAATTCCAAGTCTCATGTTAGCATAAGGGGAGAAAGTTCCCTGAATTCTTCCAAAGTCAGCGAAGAGAAATAAGTTCTATAGAGAGAAAGAGCCAGTCCAATAACCTGATTCAGATGACCTGATACATCCTCAGAAGATCATGTGTCTCATAATCAACTCTCAAGGAAGACTAGAGGCTACCTTCCCAGGAAGACGATAGACTTTGTGGTTGCCCACAACCGTCCAGAGCTACTTACATATTTTAAGGTTTTCACTATTGTTTCAATACCTGATATGGAAAGAGGCATTGTGATGAACTGGACAAAATCCATCAATATGCTCATTTGCCATAAAACAGTAGTGGCCAAAACAATTTAAAATGGTATTTTCCATATTTCATAAGTAGAATGTAAGACTTGTGGGATCCTAAAGGAGTTCCTGGTAAAACAGAGGCCCAAATCTTGAGCCAGATTGCTTCTTCAATCTATTTGGATAAAGCATATAGACAGCCCATTATACCCAGTCAATAAGAGGATTAGCAAAAGCAAGGCAGAGAACAGGAATCACAATACTGAACTTGAAGCCTTCTCTTACATTCTGAGTTATTTTAGGAAGGTAAAGATTTTTTTATCTATTTGCTCTTCTTTGTAGCCATTATAGAACATTTAAGAACTGAGCAGGGAATTATTTTAACGATTGAAAGGTTTGATAAGCTGTTCTACAATGAGGAATCTACTACTATACAGAGAACAATGCATGACAAATATTGGAAATGGGTACAGTTTTGTACTTCAAGATTTAACATCATATTATTGTACATCTATCGGTGCTTGAAGTCTCATAAATTCACACAGAATATAGTTTCTTATGGTTAAATGGCAGCTATAAGGGATTGATTATTCTCATGTTTCTTTCCCAATGGCAGCCTTTTACTCCCTTGTGAACCTCATCTAATCACCGAGAGCACTCTGAAGATTAGGTATCACTGTTTTATCCTCCATTTCAGAATGTGGTATTTTGTGGACCTTGTTCCATGTTTTTGTGGCAGTTTTTTCTTTTTCCCTGTAATCTGGCTTGCAGTCTGCTGTCTTCTATCAGGGCAAAGGCAAAAGTCCTCAGTACTCCATTAGCTGTCATTTAGCAGAGACATCCAAAAAGCCTTATTGTTGCACTTGGGAATATTTCTCCTGCACAGACCTTCTTCATCATATTGCTGCAAGAAACTGTAAGAAACAGGCCAATACTCCATTTTAAGGGCCAATACATTGCTCTTCTCCATTTGGAAAGAAAAGATTGGTGTAATTTCTTTGGTACTGTTTAGATCTTTCCCACTCAGTTTGTACTAGAATCTCATTATATGAGAAAGCTGGGAATCTTTCCATCCTCTCCTCCACTGGTCATGCTGCCTCTGAACTTTCTCATGGCTCCTTCCCAGCTCCTTCCTTCAATATTCTCTTCCTTACCTTCCAACAACAGCCCTAGTTCCTAAAAATGATGAGCTGAAATGGTTTAACTTTTGATGGGAGCTGTCATAACCCTGAAATCTCCTCTTTTTTTCTTGATTCTTAGGATCCCACTAATAACATTACCAGGCTTTATATTGTGGTAAAAATGTTGGGAGTTTTTTGTTGCCGTTTGTTGGTTTGGTTTGGGGTTTCGGTTTTTTTTATTATTATCAGTTGAAAGAATCTAATTGGAAAAATAGCCAATGCTATCTAAGGACATATCCCTGCCATCTGCCTGCTTAGTAAGATCTAATTATTTCTTCAGTTTCTTAGCTTCTTTATCAGACTGATAACCCCTTGACTGTTAAGAAGGGCCAAAGTTATTAGATAAGTGTGTTCACAAAACCCAAACAAACAGAATTAATAACCTTTAGAAGAATTTGTTTAAACTAACTCCAGGCTAAACCCCAGTGTGTTAGAAACAAGATTAGCAGCAGGCAAGATGCCGCATCATCTGTAGAAATGGCTCCAAAAGCCCTTTTCATCTTCACAAACAATTCTTAACTATGTATTGCACACATAATCTGAGAAATAAGGAGTAGTTACTTGGTTAAGATAAGTATATTAGTTTGCTTCACAGTAATATTGTATCATGTTTACTTAATTATGACAATATTCTATAATTAGGAATTATTGCACAATATCTAGCATATTACCAAGTTCCTTCATCTAGTCAAAAAGGACTCCCATTTAAAAAGGTGTTCCTTCAGAAAAGGTATCTGCATTTCAGACCTGCCACATCATATTCTCTTTTATTGTATTCTCTAATTAATAAATTAGCCATTAATTATTTAATCAGACATTAGCCATGTCAAGGACAATTTTTGCCATGTATTCTATGTCATACCAGTATTAAGCCTCTGCTTTTCTTCGCCTTGCAGATATTTTCAGTTAAAATCAGTAAGCTGTCAATAACTTCTTGTTTCTCACCAGTAAATTCACCTGTCTCTGGAGAGAAACAGTTATAATTTGTTCATCAAATGTTTTGCCAGTTTTTAATTATATATGCCAGCCTCCAGTGAGTAAGATTAGCTTTATGAAGTTTTAGGAAACAATCCCTTCTTTGCATATTTCCCCACATCAGCCTGAAGCTAAAACCATAAGCTCAGCCTTTGATTTCTTCTTGATAAGAAAAGCTATGTGCTCCCAAGTTTCAATACTACTTCGGGTAAAACATCAGTGTGTGATTTTGTCCAACAATTAAATTTGTATTTGTGGAACCAACCCAAAGGATGAACCAGAAAAACACCCCAAAATATACACACAGACAAAAACACCATGGAGGCTTCTCCAGGATGTGAGAAATCTGGACTTCTCTCCTGAATCAAGATGGCTGTGTCTTGTCTTGGGTGTTAGAGTAGATAGTGTGCCAGAGATGTCCAGTTCAAAGAAACTGGAAGGACCTTTAATCGAAAGTGTTCTCTATGAGCCTGGGAAGGCTCATATTAGCCTATCTCTAGAGCATAGATCTAAAACTTCAATACAGGGTGAGAAACCTTTGCAGCACATGCACGGAATGCTTGGCAAAACTGGTGATGAAAATGGGGGATTGCTGTGCATGCAAAGTCAAATAAAAGAACACAAAAAATACAGAAAAAAAACATGCATCTCTTAAAAAGCTTTCAATTTTTCCAGGTTTCAAACCAGAACTTGGAAGAGCAAACCATTTGCAACAGAAACAGCAATATATATTCTGAAGAAATGCAAGTTTCCAAAATGTTGTTTCAGGCTCAAAACACTAAATTTTAATGGCAATCCTCTGAAGCTGTAAAATGGGGGAAATTTTACCAGTGTCAGAAGTTGCATTAGTATGAAGAACAGAAAGATCCAGTCCTCTTCACAAAAGTTTAGTTAAGAGATTCCCCATAAGCAGAAAAGAATACAACTTTGAGCCTCAAAATACATCACATCAGCCAGAAATTTATCAAGATGTTGACCAGAAAGACAGAAGACAGATGCAAATTGTCCCTGGAAACAAGCTGTTATATTTCAAATAGATTGTGAAGGAAGTGCAAGAATCAGGTATCTGAGAACAGAAACATGAGATATTTTGTTGTTTTAAGTGACAACTCAACCTTCAGCCAAACACATCCCGGATGCAGACAGTACTTTGTCTGAGAGCTACTGCTGAAGGAATTAACACTTCCACAGTGGATGTAATTCTTCAAGCATGCTTTATTTCACAGTCCTTTGGAGGATGAGATATTCTTGGATTAGTTTATCGGTAGGAACTGAGACAAAGACTTTTTGTCTATGTGGCACCAAGCACAAATAGTGTTCCTGAAGGACTAAACCCAGCTAAACACTGAAGAGTATCATGTCAACAGAGGACCTGTGCTTAGGTCAAACAATCCTCATTAAAGGTTTGTTTAAACAGGTTAAAGAGACTTCTTCAGAAAAATGGTTTGAGAACAATTAATTGTCCAGAGGATCTTTAGAGTTTTGATTCACTGAGTACAAAATCAGTGTTAATCTGCTGTTGCCATCTTGTTTATTCTGTCCCAAGGGTCATGCTAGCAATTTCTCAGCCCATGCTTATTTTCCTTTATTGGACTAGAGACCAGCAGACTCCTCTCTCAAATAGAGCCAAACCTGGGAAAGGTTAGCCTGCAACATATCAGTCAGAGGTGGCTTCATGTATACAGGGTGTAAGGCAGGACAGGTGGCAGAGGTAAGGTCACCTTTATGTGAAATGAAACCCTCATCAAGGTATTCGAATGAGAAGATTTTTCCCCCATCATCTTTTAGCACTAAGATAATTCCAGGAACGTTCCAGTAGCATGAAGACTTTTTCACTAACCAAGATAGCAATCGAATGCAAACATTCACATTAGGAAGCGTAAGTGACAGAGCTGCTAACTGGCAGTTCCTCGTAGCTTGTTATGCTAACAGGAGTTCAGCTATTGCTATAACAAGGATTATGTTACTGACAGATCCCCCACATGCAGGATACTGAAATCTTGACCCCTACGAAGTCAGTGGGTGTCTGTCATTATGTTAAATGTGGACGTGACTCTGTCAGAATGCGCTAATGTTTCTTTTTTTATTTCCCACACACATTCATATGCACCCTTACCTTCAGAAATACTCAAGTCTCAACAAAACCTTTCTTTCCTGCATCAGTCACATGTAGAGTACTGAAAGCAAGAACTGTCCTTCAGCAGCCCGCTTTCTATATGGGGCTTACATGGGGCAGTCCAGCCTCTTCAGACAGCAGCGTGCCCAAGGTTTGCTAAAGGGCTTTCCAGGTTGCTGAAGAAAACTCCTAAGGGGAGGAGGCTGAGGGGAGACCTCATTGCTCTCTACAACTACCTGAAAGGAGGTTGTAGAGAGGAGGGTGCTGGCCTCTTCTCCCAAGTGATAGGGGACAGGGCAAGAGGGAACGGCCTCAAGCTCCGCCAGGGGAGGTTTAGGCTGGACATTAGGAAAAAAAATTCATGGAAAGGGTCATTGGGCACTGGAACAGGCTGCCCAGGGAGGTGGTTGAGTCACCTTCCCTGGAGGTGTTTAAGGGATGGGTGGATGAGGTGCTAAGGGGCATGGTTTAGTATTTGATAGGAATGGTTGGACTCGATGATCCAGTGGGTCTCTTCCAACCTGGTTATTCTATGATTCTATGATTCTATAATTAGGCTAATGTAATGTTCATAACTGCATAACTTTAGACCTGTTAAGCTCTAAATATAGATATAAACTTCTCAAACTTGCATTCTAACTTATAATTAGTGTCTTAAAGCAACTAGGGGATCTTCTTTTTTCTTCCCCTAAAATCTTTCTCCTCCTCTTCTACTAATTTGTAAGGGAATTTGATGAAAACGGGACATTTGAAGCCAAAATGCTGGGAAAGATGTGGAACATGAGGTATGTGCTTGGAAAATTCCCAAGAAAGTTTATAGATGGACAAATATTTTCAGGGAGATGTTAGAAGGAGCACTGGAAGAGGCTGCCCAGGGAGGTGCTTGAGTCACCATCCCTAGAGGTGTTTAAGGGTCAGGTGGACAAGGTGCTGAGGGGCATGGTTTAGTGTTTGATAGGAATGGCTGGACTCAATGATCTGATGGCTCTTTTCCAACCTGGTGATTCAATGATTCTAAACAAGCTGGGTGTCCTCTGCCAGTTGGGGTAGGTAACATGCACGGAGATAAGGTAGGACTCCAGAATGCTGAGGGGTGACAGGACTGAGCCATCCTGCAGGAGAAATCTCTGTGTCAGGCTCTGTTAATCTGAAGATCCTATCCGTGCTGTACCTCTGCTGACAGCATCCCTCTTTCCACTTCTCAAACCATTCAGACCAACCCAAGTGATGATAATCACACTCAATTGGCAATGAGCAGGAGAGAAGCTGTAGTACCAGGCCACAAATCCACAAGACTCAAAGCTAAGGAGGGAGGGGATAAGGGTAATGCAGAGGATGTAGAAGACCCGAGAAGACCCTGGCTTACTGCCAGACAGGTCTCTTTGGGTGTTCCAAGTACTGCCCAGTTTCATTGCTCCTTTTCCCTCCACTAAAGCCACCTACGCATTAGCTCTCCTGTCAGACTTCTGGCTTTCTTCAGGAGCTGCAGGTCCTCCAAGTAGCACTTGTCATGCCTCTAGCACCACCAGTGCCAGCTTTCTCAGAAGACCCTCTGAGCAGGAACATAACACATACAGCAAAGATGAGCTCATATAATTTACGGAAATATATGCTTTTTCCACTGTTTTCTCTGTCAGAACTGCTACCAAAAATCAGTTGAATAAGACACGAAAGTACCTGCTACCACAGCAGAGAAGTATGGGTAAACTTCTGCTCATTGTACCTGCATGAGCTGCTCTCTGCTCTGTGTGCTTTTAGTCTAAACATTGCATAGAGGCAACATGCAGAAAAAATGCCTGCTGGCTAGGCTGTGCTACAATCAGCAGTTCTAAAGCATTTGAAACTGGTGGGGGGACCAAAGGAATGTTTTTATTTCTGTCATTCTCATGCTGAGGGATGCCAGAAAGGCCATTCCAGAAGAGCAGTCAAGTTAAAGTTGGCTATAAATTTTAAAAACAACTTAGAAACCAGCACCCCAAAGCTGAGCTGGAGACATCAGCCCTCTAAAACTACTTTTCAGATGTACAAACTATCATCTATACCACAGGAAGTTACCACAAAAAAAAAAAAAAGGCATTTTTATTTGGCAGATTTCAGGATGAGACTTTACTATTGCCACAGTGGCTGTTATTATTTGAAACATACAGGCAAATGGCTAACTATTACATGATTCCAATATTAAGTCAATGAGGGATCCAAATAATCTATTGCGAGCTCAGATCGGATCCTGAGCAGCTTTCTGGTAAAACACTAATCTTCAATTTTGAAAACTAAATTAAAGCCCAGATCCTCTCATGCTCAATCAGCAGAACAGGTGAATTAACTTCACCCCCATCTCTGCAAGGGACCTGCTTCTAGAGTGTTGTATTCATTACTAGATCTGATCTTCTGCCTTTTGAAGTCAAAGGGAAGCTTTCTGTTAGTTGCAGACTCCATAGCATAATGGTTCTTATAAAGAAAAGAAGCAGAAGACTGAATATCAGATTATATCATCCTCCACCTTTCTAACAGTAGGTAGGAAACAAACAGCGTAGCACTGGAGTTTATTAACAAGCATGTCAAATAACATGAGAGGAGAGAATCCCTCACTTACAGAACTTGAACTTATTTCAGCTCTAAATGCAAGGCACAGCTATTTTTAGAAATCAATATTTTTAGAATTAAAAAAAAAATCTTTTTTCTCTTAATGTGCCTGAAAATCAGTTTAAGAGCACAGTAGCACCCAAACTGTCTGCTTGTGAGCAGACCACGGTCCTGTGCTGTTCTTCTCTGGTGTCAAAAGATATTTTATCATTCCCAAAGCATATCCTGTAAAAGAGTTCAATCCATCCATAGCAGGCTAGCTTCATTAACATAAGCCAAGGATTCAACAAAAAACCTGCCAGTTTTTCTCCAGAAATGGTCCCAAAGCATATGCTTTTGACAGCAATGGATTCTCTACTCCAGCAATGATTTAATTTTCAGATTTCAAATTCAAACTTTGCCATTCGTTCAGTTTTGGAGGACAAGCATTTCTCAGTCACTGTTACCCATTGCCTTCACTTCCAAACAGAATTAAATTTACACAAGAGATTCCACTTGGCAGTGTGTGTACATACAGAACTCAAAAAAAATGTTGAATCCCTCCCTCAATCCATTTGTTACAGAAGCAAGTTATGTTCAAATGTATTAAGATTTCTATAGTTTAAATAACAGAGAAGAAAGATCCCAAACCAGTACAGTTTTAACTTAATGTCTCTTCTTATTAGACACCAAGAAACTAAGAGAGAAACTCTGATTTGGGGGAATATCAGAAATGTTTCCTAAACCAAGAAAATCTTCGCCTGCTTTTTCCATCTTGTTAGCCATGAAAAATATCCTCTATATAGTTGTAAGGTGTGAAGGGGAAGCTATCTATCCATCCATTGGAAGTCAATTCCTTTTTTTTAATAACTATTGTGGCTCTTTACCTATGATACTTTTCCAAGGTAAGGTAAGAGTAATCTGTGTAAGATCGGTTGGACTCGATGATCCGGTGGGTCTCTTCCAACCTGGTTATTCTGTGATTCTGTGATAAAACCGGACATTTACTGGGGCACAGTCCCAAATCCAGAGATCTTCCTCTGCCTCATTGGTGCCAGAGGCAGGATGGTAAGCTAGGTAGGCTTTTGGTCCAGCAGAGCCATCTCCTTCCTCTTTTTTTGGCTTTAATTTTTAAGTTCTGACTCCTTTCTTGATTAGATATGGACTACCTGAAAGGGGGTTGTAGAGAGGAGGGTGCTGGCCTCTTCTCCCAAGTGACAGGGGACAGGACAAGAGGGAATGGCCTCAAGCTCCGCCAGGGGAGATTTAGGCTGGACATTAGGAAAAAATTCTTCACAGAAAGGGTCATTGGGCACTGGAACAGGCTGCCCAGGAAGGTGGTTGATTCACCTTCCCTGGAGGTGTTTAAGGGATGGGTGGACTAGGTGCTAAGGGGCATGGTTTAGTGTTTGATAGGAATGGTTGGACTTGATGATCCGGTGGGTCTCTTCCAACCTGGTTATTCTATGATTCTATGATTTGGGAATACATGCTCAAGTACCTGCTTAGCTGCTGACTAGGCAATGGTGCACCCTAAGTTAGCCATCACAGTAACGACCTCAAACCCATGAGGAGGAAATTTAGGGCTGGGTTTTAAAAGCATCTCCCTGCAAGCAATCAATAGAAATGGTGTGCCCAAACACCTTCCAACATGCTGGTCCCAACCACTGATCTCACTGCTTGCTCATAATATTTGCAAACCACAGTGACATCTTTTAATGTAAGCAAGTAACTTACTGTTACCTTTTGTCAAATAAAGGTATTTTGGGTCCATCGAGACTTGTAAGCTGCTCTGCACTATTCCATGAGTAGCCTGAATAAAAAACAAAATTGCTTCTACCGCGCACTGGATTAATTGCTACTCTGGCCATAAGGCAGAGAAATAGAATATCAGAGCTTATTAGTTTTCACAGCTAAAAGAGGCAGGCAGGAGTGGGGAAAGGCAGTGAATTTATCTTGACGAAGCAACAAAAGACCACAGACACTGCCAGAACAGAGGGAGGGAGACATCTCGGCTGCAACAGGGATGTCACTAGTAGGGAGTGCTGTGACAATAAAGCCACATTTTCCCCCTTCATAGCGGCACAAATACCACAACCTAGTCAAAACATTCACTGGAAGGCATCTGTTCCCAGAGGATCATCTACTAAAGCCTCAGATCATGTCAGGTGTGACACATTGGTATAGACATGTACCTAGCAGAGAGTCCCTGCAGAGGTTAACTCACATCCAGGCTTTTACATGATGCAAAATGCTTATTTTGTAGGGCTAAACTATGTTAACAGAGGCCAAGAGGGCCCTAGGGTTCTCACAATTACTATTTCAGCAAGAAGCTGCCTTGCTTTCTCTGTGATAATATTCTGGCTTTCCATACAAACCGTCTCCTCCTCCCAGTAGTATGAATTAATCTTCTAAGACAAAGCCTTAACCAGGAATAAAGGCCAACAATTAAATGTTTTCTGATTGCAGGCGTTGCCTTTCAGTTGGATCCAGACTAAAATTCACTGGACTAACTAGTGTCTGTCCTCCACAATAGCAAGTTCAGCCCTCAAAAGCACAACTGGAAAACAAAGGCTACTCCAAAGGGTAGAAATCATACCAAATGGAGGGCTGCAAATAATCGTATTGTGTTTAAAAACATGGCACCTGAAACTCAAAGCAAAAACTTTACACCCACTTCCTTCCAAAAGTTTCCATGTCCAGTACCTGGACTGAACAGACCTTGTGTAAGGACTGCATTACTTAGAGAAGTCCCATCCTCTGGTTTCCACCTCTTGCAGATGCCCATTTCTCCCTGAAGCCAGGATATGGGAAGACATCATGAAGGAAGAAATCACCTGATGGATTTCTGTACTCAAAAGCATGATTTTTCCAATGCTGCTTAACTGATTAGCCCAGACTAAATATCACCAGCAATGAGCTTTGTCTGACTTCAGTCGATACTCATTGGATTCCGATCTGTTTTATTTTTGTAAAAAAGCTATGGTACCAAAACAGTGCTCCTTTGCTGTTCTGTTTGATCTTGCTAAAATATTTATAACATTCCTGAGCAAAACCACATACCAAAATTATATGTTCTTTAAATTTCCACAGTGACAAGAAAACTTAAAAATTAGGAAATATCTTCTGTATCTAGGGCCATTTTTTCCCTTTAACAACAAACACAGTGTCTTCAAATCCTCTCCCTTAATGAAGCCTATTATCATGTAAATTATTTCAGGCTGAATGTGAAATAACTCATCTCATTGTACTTTTTATTAAATGTCATATCTGGATGTCCAAAACCTGAACTAGTTAATAATGCTCTTGGCAGATAAATATTTATGCTACTATGAAATAAAAGCAAATTGATTTAGGATTAAGGTTCTAGCCTACATTTCTTTTAAAGTCTTAATTACAAGTTCATTGATTTTTCTATAATGATACAGAAATATACCATAAAAAGGTTTTGAAAGCACTACGCTCCTGGTATTTGTAGCACCAATAAGTGATATGTGCAACAGTGATATGTGCTCCTTTAGGCTAAGTGGACAGTAATGTATGAGGTCTTTTTGAATAAAACGTTTAAAATAAAGGTAATTGAAATACGGGCAAGAGGAAAAAGGATCGTTACGCCCCCTTTACAAGCAAAAACCTGACACAAAAGCTTTAGACACAGGTCATTTTCTGTATCTCACCAAGTCTAAATCATGTGTCCTGAGCTTCAAAGGCACTCACATTGTTGCTCACTTTACTATCTCTCAGATTAATCAAAAACCCAGCATCCAGTCTACCATGGCTATGACTTCAAACCCCAGCACTTCTTACATCCTCCACAATGCTCTCTCCCACATTACTAATAGAAGTTCCTTGTAATCTTCCAGAGTACCGCTTTGGGCCTCTCCTCCTTCTTTCCCCATGCAGCACCACCTGGAGAGGGTTGCAGAAAACAGCCATAAGCATCTGAAAATTGTCTTTCTGTAGCCAGTCAACACCTCAGCTTAGTCCATTAAGTCTTTGAGACAGGAATGTTCTTTTTGCTTGATGTCATAGCAAAGTGAGCCATGATATCAAATCTAGTGTCTATCCAAGCCTGGCAATGAGTCTTCCCCAACCCAGCCTTCACTATGCAGTAAAGCAACATACAAGAAGTTGATGCTACAGACTGAAGCTCTTTCTGTATGTTTCGCAAAAGAGGATAAATAAGGATTGTACCTTTCTTCACACATCAACAGATAGCTCAGCCTGGCAGTCCAACAGAAAGCATCTCAGATTAAAAATGAATGCTTTGACAGAGAAATGGCACTTAGTTTGCAATTTATACTATTTGTGATACAAACTTGCTGAAGTTCTGGCTTTTAGGGAGTCTCCACCTGTATGTTCACCTTTATGAGAGTCAGTAAAGGGTTCCTAATGGAGAGGTGTGGTCTCACCCATCAAATAAGAAGTGGTTCTAGCTGCTTTGGTTGCTCTGTATAGTTTTTCAAAGTCTAGCATCTGGCTTCACAAATTTGGTGTTTTAAGAGTAAAACTTGAACAACTTTTTATGTGCATTATTGGGATAGGTTTTTTGATGACAGAGCGTATATTGAGGGGTTTTTTAATAGCATATGGGAATATATAATTTCTAGTGCATCTTCTAGCTCAGAAGTGTTATACATAACCTGTATGTTAAGCAGCTGAAAACCAGAGAGACAAAGTCTTGGGATTTGTATAGAAGACAACAGAATTCTGAGTCACAAACCAAGATTCAAGGCCTAATATTGAACAAACAAATAAAACAAACATCTGGGTTTCATTTCCACCTTTTTCTTGCATCTCCTGAACTCAAATGAGCATAGAAAATGTTAATGAGCTCTTTGATATCTTAATTTATGCAAACAAGCTCATTGGCTCCCAACATCCTGAAATGTTTGTGCTGTTTGAAAACAGTAAGAAATTGTCCATTTGAGAAATTATCGAGTTGAGCATGGCACCTCTGTCTCCTCAGTGATTTTGGAGAATACACACATTATATTAAACATACAACATGACATGTCTTTTGCTGCAGTTAATAGTTTATTCCCCTTCTGGTCATAGTACAAGCAGCGTTCATCACTCCTCTTCTAGCTACCATAGTCCTGCACATTCCAAAATTAATCCAGTCCTAGGAACAAGCTCAGATAAAACTTTGACTGAATTTGCCTTCAACCCAAACACACTCGCAATGTGGAAATGCAGAGCTAGTGGAGGAAAGAGGTGAAGTCAGATGCCTCTAGTTGCAGCAAGAGGGGAGTTGGAGGAAGAAGCAGGCACAGGCTGATGGAGAAATGTTCAAAACAGCCACTATGAAGGATCTAGGATGGCTTCAGGCAGCGAGAAGCAGAAAGGAATTCTTCAACAGGTTTTGTTTCCAAATATCATGCACTGGTAACTGGGTAAAGATTACAAACCAGTTAATAAAATACAAGTCACACCAGCACAGAATAAAAAAAAAAAAATCCAGTACCAAAGAATTATGACCTAAGCAAATGTTTCCACCTCTGCAGACTGGCATAGCTAAGACTGATGTCAGACAGCCACAGCATGCAGCCAGTAGCACTTCTTTACAATACAAGAGCACAATTCACTCAACCAACTCAATAACTGGCTGCACCTTGCCAAAGTTCCTGGCAGCTGCATGAGAATATGGTAGTGGCCAGACATTGTGTTGATGCCAGGAGAGGTGAATATTTGAGCCTAATACTTTCAAACACCTACCAAATGAGTCCTGCAATGACTGTCTCCTAACTGATCTGGGAACATCAGAATTACATATGAACATGTATTTGTTTAAATAGAAACTGTTGATCTGGATGCCAACAAGAGTATGTTATCTGCACAGCCCATGGAGGATGTGAGGTTGGCGTCAGTCCATTACTGTTTAACCATTGCCCAGTACAGAGAACTCACAGCAGACACAAATGTGCATGAGCTCAATACCCGAACAGTTTTATTTCTGCCTCCCACATCAGCTTTTGCAAGACCTTAATTTCTGACGATTCCCTGTTTGGTAGTGGGCAGGGGGATAGGGATCATAAATCTGCTAGTTCTTATCAACACTGGTACCCTTGTGATAGCCTCAGGTTTGGAAACACTCCTGCCAGTAGGACATGAACCCTTCATGAAATATTAAAGTGCTTGCATACTGCACACTCAGTTCTCCCACACAAAGTAAAAATGCCTTTGTCATTCATGTTTTAGTATCTTTCAAAACAATACATTTGCAGAAAAATATATTCATACTACTGGGCATACACTCAGCATCATTAGAGCTACAGAGATTCCATTCCTATTCCAGGTCCCATCTACAAGAAGGGTCACAGGGAAGATCCAGGGAACTACATGCCTGTCAGTCTGACCTCAGTGCCAGGGAAAGTCATGGAGCAGGTGATCTTGAGTGCTGTCATGAAGCACATGCAAGAGAACCAACCGGGTGATCAGGCCCAGTCAACACGGGTTCACAAAAGGCAGGTCTTGCCAAACTAACCTGATCACCTTCTATGACAAAGTGACTCGGCTGCTGGATGAGGGAAAGGCTGTGGATGTATCTTCCTGGCCTTCATTAAAGCCTTTGACACAGTTTCTCACAGCGTTCTGCTTGAGAAACTGTCAGCCTCTGGCCTGGACAGGCGCACACTCTCCTGGGGGGAAAACTGGTTGGCTGGAGGGCCCAGAGAGTGGTGGGAAATGGTGTGAAATCCAGCTGGAGGCCAGAGACAAGTGGGGTTCCCCAGGGCTCAGTGCTGGGTCCAGCCCTGTTCAATGTCTTTATCAATGACCTGGATGAAGGCATCGAGTGCACCCTTAGCAAGTTTGCAGATGACACTAAGCTGGGTGGAAGTGTGGATCTGCTGGAGGGTAGGGGGGCTCTGCAAAGGGATCTGAACAGGCTGGACTGCTGGGCTGAGGCCAATGGGATGAGGTTTAACAAGGCCAAATGCCGGGTCCTGCACTTCGGGCACAACAACCCTGTGCAGTGCTACAGACTAGGAGAAGTCTGTCTAGAAAGCTGCCTGGAGGAGAAGGACCTGGGGGGGGCTGGTTGACAGCAACTGAACATGAGCCAGCAGTGGCCCAGGTGGCCAAGAAGGCCAATGGCATCTTGGCTTGGATCAGAAACAGCGTGACCAGCGGGTCCAGGGAGGTTATCCTCCCTCTGTACTCGGCACTGGTGAGACCGCTCCTCGAATCCTGTGTTCAGTTCTGGGCCCCTCACCACAAGGATGTTGAGGCTCTAGAACGAGTCCAGAGAAGAGCAACAAAGCTGGTGAGGGGGCTGGAGAACGGGTCTTACGAGGAGCGGCTGAGAGAGCTGGGGTTGTTTAGCCTGGAGAAGAGGAGGCTGAGGGGAGACCTCATTGCTCTCTACAACTACCTGAAAGGAGGTTGTGGAGAGGAGGGTGCTGGCCTCTTCTCCCAAGTGACAGGGGACAGGACAAGAGGGAATGGCCTCAAGCTCCGCCAGGGGAGATTTAGGCTGGACATTAGGAAAAAATTTTTCACAGAAAGGGTCATTGGGCACTGGAACGGGCTGCCCAGGGAGGTGGTTGAGTCACTTTCCTGGAGGTGTTTAAGGGACGGGTGGATGAGGTGCTGAGGGGCATGGTTTAGTGTTTGATAGGAATGGTTGGACTCGATGATATGGTGGGTCTCTTCCAACATGGTTATTCTATGATTCTATGATTCTATGACCAGAAACTGGGAGAGACAGGAGAGCTTCAGCCTTACCTTCTCAAGGAGAGGCAGTTTGCAGGGAAGGAATGAGTGAGTTAACGAAGATTCAGAGGACACAAATGTGACTGCTGCCAGCTAAGCTTTGCATGGGGAAAGACTACATCTTCAGCCATTAATCAAAGGATAGTGGTATAGTGCATGCTTTGGGTTAGGCACATCCCCAGTGCTGACAAGTGCTAACCCAGCCAGGAAACAAATAGCCTCTCTACATCACACATCTCTCAGCTGTAAGTGGCTTCATGTCAATCTGAGTTGTTAATTACACCCGAGTAAACATCTGAGCTCTCTTGCTTTTGCCAGCATTAGCACATAATTTGAGGTTGCATTTTAATTCCTTTGCCCATGACCAGCAGAGAAGCATAACCGCTGCTACCAGGCTGGCTGCAGCACTGTGCTCTGCTGCCCCCAGGACAGGCAGGTGACACCGTCAATGCTCACATGCTATGGCTTTTCAGACAACACTCACATGAGCGCACACATAGCCCAGGTCTTTGTTTACCTTTCTATTTAGAAGTTTTAAACGGGAACACAAAAATTATGACTGGAAAGTCACATGGAGCAAGCAAAGCTTTAAAAGAAGGGTAGGTGGAAATATTAGGTACTCGCAGAGCTGATGAGAGACAGAGCCTTTGGGCATGCAGGTTAGGTCTGTGCTATGGTTGGGTCAACACATTTCTCGCTTCTTCAGCTGTAGCAGGGAACTGACAGCTCTAGTTTGGAAAGCGTCGACTCTAGGGTAGAAAAATTAAACAAAAGCCTGACAGCTTTTGTCTAGAAAACTGCAGTTGAGCTCTTTCCCTCCATGCCTCATGGGAAGTGCATTTTGGACCATGCATGACTGACTCACATTCCTACATGAACTGGACTCCTCTGTCACACTCTCAAAATACGTTACATTCTGCAAGTGCCAAATCACAATCTCTGGACAAGAAGTTGAATGATTATTTTTTTCTTTTATCAAAGGGAGCAAGGAGAGCAGGTTTCTACAGAAAAAAAATCCTTGTTTAATAAAAAACTATTTTTCCATCCCAAACAGATTTTAAGAAAGTATTTTAACAAGCTTTAAGAGAGCATTATGCACTTCTTGCCAGCAACCTTCTTTTTATTTTTTACAGCAGTGCTTTGTCTGTATTTGCTCCAATAGAAATCATGTCTTTGGCTTTCAGTCCTTGAAGTCCAAGACTTAATGCAAAATATCCTTACCATGCGGAGTGGCTACTTTGTGAAGCTTTCTGTAGCTTTTATTTCCGCAATGGCCCATTTCCAAAAGTTATATCTACATTTTGCACAAAAAATAATGTGAGAGGTCAAGTCAGGTTAAAAATAACTCTCTATCCTTCCTATTCTAGAAAGATATTTTTATCTGGATCATTTCTGTAACATGCAGTAGTGCCAAAAGACCATGTTGGTATAACTGAGGAAGCAGGAAGAATCAACACTGGTGACAAGAAGGCCTTAACCTGGCTCAAGTCTTCACAGCCAAGACCTAAAGAACCTCCGCTGGGAATTTTCTGTTGATAAACTAGTGCTAGAAACTTGGGTCCTAGGTAAAAACAATGGGGAAAACCCCCCAAATTATACTGGGCTTCCGTAAGCATCCTCCACTTATATTCCTGTTTGACAGACAAACAACATTTCTGTTTATGACCATTAAAATTCAATCTGAATACATTTAATATTAAAGATTGCTTCTAACTATGCCTTTCAGCTGTACCTGCAGGAAGACAGGAAACAGCAGGAAGGGGAGTTACTTCCCTAGCTCTCAGAAGTCTCACTGGACAGCTAATTCTGTTGGGATATTTGCTGTGATACAGTTAATGTCAGCAAGCTGAAAATCTGATGATATCATGCCTGTATATAAGCACTAAGATAATCCATCTCAAGATTGTATCCGAGTCATATAATCAATTTCTGCTGAAAGAAGTTCTCGACATGAAACATCTGGCATCTCATGGCTACTTCTAGGAAGCATATCTTTGAATAAAGCTCCAGGAGGTAGTGGAGATCTACCCACGCAGAGTTAAACATCCTTACTTTCCTAGTCCAAGCACAGCAGTTTTGTAAAATTGGATGAAACATAAACTTAAGTCATTAAAAAGAAATGTAATTATGTTGGCACTACGTGGAAATAAGAGACCAAAGAACAACACTATGGTGTCCAAACATCAGAACTCATATTAAGAGACGAAGAAAAGCCTGCCCACCTTTCAAAAGTGGGGGAGAAAGCCAACAAGGACACAACACCCTCGGCACCCTGCTTTATCCTCCACAGAACTGACATGAAAGCAACAGGGGAGCTGAAAATTTCTCCTTCAGCTCCTATTTTCATTGGCAGATGAGGGGAAATCCTCCATTATTCACGGTAATAGGCTTCATTAAAGGAAAAATCCCAAACCCAGATGAAACACCTGGCTGTTTTGTCTGCCCTCCTGTTACTGAGAACAGAGACTGCCCATTTCTCCCCACTTGTCCTGTCCTCTGATCTTTCCTTAGACTCCAAGGCTGAGCGATAACAAAGAATGAGTCAATGATTTTTCATGGACATTCTAATTTTTATCTCAAATGATGCTAAGTTATCAGTTAGAGTGACATCCTGTTAAATGGACTCCAACACATTCTGACACCCCATTCGTACCTCACAGAGCTGCAGTGGGTGGGGGAAACATCTCCCCCAGCCTGCAGGTGGCTAGTCAATACAACTTTGCATTGCACTCTAGGCACTGGAGATGGAGAAGTACAAAAACACACAGGGCTTGAAGAGTAAGGTAAATTGAGATCACCAAATAAAGGAAAAAGACAGGAGGAGTTCAGTGAAGCTCAATTATCCATCATGGCAGGCTTGGAGAACATTTTACCTCTGCACATTCACCCTATTTAATGTAGTGAATATGTGGCACGTTCTCCAGATAACATGGATTCACATATTGATCTATCTGCCATAACTGGCTGGAGGTTTTCAGACAGAAGATATCTGATGATATCATGTCTGTATGTGAGCACTAATGTAATCCATCTCAAATGCTCCTACAGAAGGATCAGGGGCATTACCCAGGAGCATGGTGATGCCACCAAAGCATTGACAGGCAGCAGGAAGATTCCTCAATAGCTCCATCTACCCAGAAACCCTTACACAAACACTGTCAGCCCAGACAGGCCACCCACCAAGCAAACTGCTGGGTTATGAGGTGGCCAAACATCTCAGAGTTTCCAAAATCACCTGTTTCTGGAGAAAACAAGAAGTTTTGAGAAGTGAACTGGATCTTTATCTTTTCTTGACTTGTTTTTTTGGAGGAAAAGCACACTCAATTTCCTACCATACACTGAAGCTGGCCATAGGTTGAGATTTTCCAAAGTATCTTAACGTATTTAGTCACTTAACCCCACAGCAACCTCAAAGGACTTTCAAGGGCTAGCAAATTTTGTACCAAAATTAACAAGTTGAGAGCAGCTTATCCACTCTTTGGTGTTAGCCTCCTTTGAATAAAATATTGCTTAGGGGAAAAATACAGATTTCAAGGTTTGGATTCAGCTGGGCCAAATTTAAATAGGCAAAGCTAGTTGCCCAGCCTCCTTTATGAGGAATGAAGAAATAGGAACTTCTAAGGTTCAATCTGTCTGACTGGTCTTGCACAGCTGTCATGGCATGAAATAAACCACCTCTTAAAAATATCCATTTCTCTTCATCAACTTTCAAGGGAGTTTCAAAACCAAGTCAGATCAGCTGTATGCAGTGCGGATGCCTGCTAGTTGAAGTTGATGAATCCCAGCTCAAATCGTTCCAACCAGAGGCATTTCTCTACAGTACTGGAGGTAAAAACTGTACTAATAAAGATGGAAGACCATTTGTTACACTTGCAGCCTGCAGGCAAAGGAAGCTACCAGTCCCCTGTAGTTATACTTTCTAGTAATAAAGCAGGAAAAGCAGTCTTGGTTGGCAGCTTGTTTCTTTGTGAAACTTAGGAGTTGTGGGTCTGCAGAAAACATAAGGGGTAAGGTGAACATTTACTCAGCTTTATCAGCGTTGATGCTTTGTTCTCTCAAGAGACAGAGCTCTTTGCTGCAACTTCCAGAAGAACCCTGTGACTCCTGTAAGTCCTCTAGGGTGGCAAAATTATTGCACATGCTAAAGAAAAGCCCACAAAAGTGACATACTATCTATGGCATGCATAAGTGACATAGAAAAACCCATCAAGGGGCAGCTGTTATTAGTCTGCTGCCAAATCAAGCGAGGATGCAACATACATTGAAGGATGAGATCCTCACCCAGCTGAATGCATCATGTGGCCTAAAACAGCAGTGCTCAGGTTGAATGCTAAAGGATGCATAAGCCTTGAAGTCACTGTCTCATGCTGCTTACATGGGCATCATAATCCTCAAAGCCCATCTTTTTTGCCAGACAGCCTCCTAGCAATCCCAGGCATCCTATACAAGCCTCAATCTTCTGACTCCTCCCTCTTGTTCTCTAAGACAACCCACTCAGACACTTTCAGAGGAGCCCTGCAGCCCTCTGGGAAGAAGAGGTTAAAGTGAAGGATGCTACGTGGGAGCAGATGGAGGCATGTTTCTTAGTTCTGAGCCATTCTTAGGAAGCCTCACTGCCTATGTGCTCAGGAGCATTAGCCCACATGTTCCAGCGGCTTTTCCACGGGCAGACCTTGCATGGTCTACTGAGTGACTAGCAGGCATGCACATGACCAGCAAAAGCCCATCTTCCTTCCCACCCCACAGAAAAGCTGAAGAAGATCACAGATGAACACAAAAATCAATCCAGAAAAGAAAGTCTCCATCAGTCCCATGAACCGGGAGAGAATGACACATGGTCAAGTTATATACAGAAAAATCTCCTACATACCCAGCTCCAAGGCACTGAAACTTAAGTTTTCTGCTCCACATAGTCAATCCAGGAAATTAAAACCTGCTATGCAGTAGTTGCTTTTAGAGTTTTTGTTATGTAGAGTTTGTTCCTTAATATTATATTTTCAATGAAAAGTAAGAAAGCTGAAAGATTGCAGGAATTGCCCCAGCAATGGCCTCAAAGAAAGAAAGTGATACCTTAAAACACTATTGATTTAACCTCTGAGGGAGCTATACATCAATGAGAGTTGACACTCTCGACTCACTGCCAAATTGAAATGAAACTCAGCAAGGCACATGGTAGTAGAAGGACAAGACAATAAACTCCAGAGGAGTTCCTTAGCCTCTAACAGAGTCAAAGTCTCCATAAGACATATCCCTGGAAAAGAAAGGAAATCCTGAAGGATGCCCACCCATTAAACTAATAAATATAAATATCTAAAACTGAAGACTTGTGCATTTTCTGGTTTGATTTTCATCTTTGTCCAAAGATAAAGCACATACTGAGGGGATACTCAACAGAAGTCCTGATGCTTCAGCAGATACCTTAAAAAAGTCAACAGTGAAATACAATTAATGCTCATAAAAATAAATAAATGAAAAATTCTGACTGAATGCAATGTAAAGCCATCAGAATAAAGACATTCATTGCTGTAGTTTAAGCACCACAGGCAAATGTGTCCAACTCTAGGGACCTTGGGCACCATATTCCTAGCACAATAGAGTTGCAAAGATTTCTCCAAAAGCGTTCTCTTTTACACAAATCTTTTCAAAAAGAGATGATTAGAAGAAAAGTCTTACTTTGAACAGATACTTACTATATCTACTAGATAGTCACTGAACAGATGGTAAGTGTACAACAGCAGTAATAACATTATCAGCAGCAGAAATATTGAAGCAAATACCAGCAGCACTGAAACTTCAAGGCCCCATCTAGGAACCTACATAGTCAATTTTTTAAATAATATATTAACCATACAGGCTCACAAATGTTCTCAACAATTTACGCACTTCAATCCTTTGTCTTTTTTTTTTTAATCAAATTTACTATTGGATCTTGGGATGTGCATGCTAATTGCTATAAATAAATCATGAATGATTGGCTCAATGTATTTTTCCATGGCAACTCCTGCGTCACACAGAGCGTTACATTTTTGAAAGAGAGCTATGCACTTTGAGAGAGAGGCAAAGATTCACGCTTAGGATGGGCCTCAGATCAATTTTACAGCTTCTGTTTGAGTAGAACATATATTAGCAATGAAACAGAACTGTTGCCAACTAATCATAAATTACTTAGACACAAAAGCCTGTATAGTGACCTCAACCAGTGCAGAGAGCTGTGTGGTAAATTCCCATACAAAATTCAGGGCTTCTTCCTGCACAGATTCTCTGTGACTTCCTCAAACATGCTGCATCACACACGAGCAAAATAGAGTTTAATTTGTCTCACGTTTGTGTCCTAAGAAACCTGCTTTCTGGAGCTTCCAGCAAGGAGGGGGAAGAAATTAATTTCTTGAGGTTTATGACCTGGTCTAAAACAGAAAGCTGAATTCTGTTGGGCCAAGAAAAACAAAGAGCTCTTTGCAACACAGAATTTGGACCTGGTAAGATGAAACAAGCAAAATGTGAGTTGCAGGATATATATCCCCCCCGCGCGCCCCCCTCCCCCCCCCCCCCCCCCCCCGAAAAAAGGACAGTTCTACATTACCTAAAGTCACCCATCTGCATTAGAAAGGAAAATTCTGAAAGTGCAGACTTCCAGCTGCTTTCTGGAACACTTAAAAAGATGTAGCAAATTACAGAATTAACACAAAATTTCTATGTATGAGGTAATATTTGAACATGAGTTTAGAAGTTTTGATATCTGAAGCCCAGAAACCTTCCACTGTTAATTAACAGAAATCAGCTTTAAAGACTCACTTGTATTTAAAGCTTTCAAAAGCTTCCCTAAAATCCCATTTATGGCATAAAACAAGTTCTTTGTCTTAGACAGTACAATTCAGATGCACCTCCTGAGAGAAAAAAGTGAATAATTTTAACTACAAAACTGCAAAACAAAGTATTACAGTTCAGGGCAGAATGAAGCCTTCAAGAGGAACAATTGTCATCAGGCTGTATCTAACCAAGAGTTTATGAATATACCTGATCCCAGTCATCCTTCCACCTTCTGAGCTTCAGCCAAAGCCTGCCAAGTATCTACATTTTCAACCTGACTCGAAACCAAGCAGTGGGTTGGCCATAGTTTAAACTTCAGCAGATTCAAATACAGATAACTTAGAGCATGACTAAAAGCCTACATGAAATAGAATCTACAGAAAGCTATTCTTAAAATTAAATAGCAAATTTCTCTCAGTCAAGAAGCTCAAATTCTTCCTTTTTCATGGTCTTTATACTGTTTCCCTCTGAATAAATTTTTTGACATCAGTTATTTAGTCTCCATTTCTAAGCGGTGTAAATTTATGACATCCACTGCCTACATTACACAGTTTAACTTCCATTAATTCAGCAACATTCATGTTTACATTCAGTAACCTGCGGGAGACCACACATACCTTTGTTAAACAGCCATTTGCGGAGTAAAATTTACAGTGATGAGCAAACAGGCTCTATTATTTCCTGTTCATGGTGAGCATCAGGAGAGCATAGTGAATTATCCATGCTGGGTAAAAAGTATGCCTGAATTTTTTCCTAGGAGGAAGCCAAGTTTTTGCTCATATGAATGCTTCTACTGTCTGTTTTCCAGAAAAAAAGATGTTAGCTATTACTGAATACTTTAGTCAAAACTTTCATTTTAAAATTTTCCTCTTGTTCGATGAATAAATCTGCACTTTCCAAACACATCTGTTTTCATAAACTGTTTCCAAATGGGGAAAAAAAAAAGACTAATATATACCTTTGAAATACTGCACTGAACAGCATGTCCCCTGGCGTTATCAGTGAAAAAATAGGGAAAAAAATCCATTTGACAGGAGAGATTTTTTCCATATAATAACATACCTGATTTCAAGAAGAACTTAAACACTGGAATCTCTCAACCATTCAGTCCAACTAACCATGCGGTTCCAGAGATGGGTAAATATAAGATCTTGTATGAATTATGTAAAGTCTCTTAGTAATTACAAATTATTGTTAACGGCAACAAAGCTATCTGAAGAGTAACAATCTGGCTCATGTTAATTATTACAGCTCTCCTGCTAAGGTACCTGACTGTCTCAGAGCTTCTAGACATAAGGCCAAATGAGAATGGCTCGAACATCATTGTGCCAGTAAATCAAAATCACTTTAATTATTCTCCAGTGGGACTCCAAAGACTTCAAGTCAGCATGGCATGAGCCATATGTTTCTTTCTGTTTGGGCAATGCTGCTAATTAGCAAAGTTGGGGAAATCTATTTTCAAAGTGACAAGCACAAACCTCAGCATATGTTTACCTGAGAAGAAGTAATCTTAATTGCAATTACTACATTTACCGCGGTATTAACAAGGAGGCTTTGAGGTTAAACTATGAAACAACTTGCTTACATTCTCTGCTAGTGTAAGTCAATGTTGCTTCACAAAGCAGCTCTGGTGAATGAGACCGCGCCAGGCTGCATCTGGTTGTGTTGCTCATCATTAAGTGCTTGCAATCACATGAAACCTCAGAGTCTAACATCCTCACAAGGGACAACCTGAAGAAAGACTTTGCAAGAGGAAGACCTGCACCTATCCAGGCTTGGAAACATCTTCATTCTTTGACCTGGAGCTTACCTTCACCTGAAGGCAAAAGGAAATGTTTTATAAAACAGAAGATTGCTGTCATGAATACTAGTGAAAGGTTCATTCCCCACAGCAAACTCGAGGATAAAATTTGCTGCCAGTCAGATGATTAGAGATGGCATGGGAAGAAGGGCCAAAAACCAAAGGGCTGATACCAAACCTTCTAACTTCATACTAGTACAAGCAGCCTTGAATATTCCCACATACCCTCATTTTATTGTGATTAGTACAGCTTCAACTAACAAGAAGATAAAGCTATTTCAAATGAACTATGGTCTGGATTTTTCCAGCCGGTTGCAATACACTGAACAAGCTCCTTAATAAATTCAGCTTCAAGGCTGCCTTTAGACAGCAGGAAGTGAATGGCCTAACCCCAGTAGAGCTGGGAAGTAAAACATGAAAACTGCAAATCAGAACCAACACCGCAGCATTCATTGATGTTACTGTGCACAGCAAAGGGAAAACAAGTAGGAAAACCCACCAGCATACCAGCAGGTGGAGAAACCTGAGACACTATTACACGGTTTATTTAATCTCAACCTCCTGCCTCACCTACTACAAAAGTGTCTTTGACATTTCCTTCTCCTTTGTCTCTATTCAAGAACAAAAGCCAGAACAGATTAAATAAATTGGGAAGGGGGAATCTTTGTTAATAGCACTGTTGCTTCACCAACTTGAGGTAGAAGTGAGTATTTTTGAAGGAAAGGTATTGATGACTGCAGTCATCAGTACCACTTACCAGAGTGACCTCCTGAAGTGACAGGACCTGACTGACCGGCCTAAAACAACGTAGGTGACCCCTGGATGATTCATATTGCATTGCTATGTATACTGTAACTTCTCCCATTGCTATTATCGATAGATTTGTGCTGTGCTATTTTTAATACATGGAGTGTGAGAAAACACGTCATAGTAGGCATTATCAGTAGAATTGGGCTGTACCATCTTAATTGCAACTTCTCTAGCATTTGCAGGATGAGAAAGGGACCGTCAACACAGTCAATCAGTGCAAGCAAGAGCCCTGTGTGAAAAGAGAAGAGCTGTGCAGGAGTGCTGCACCTCAACAGCCCCTTAGTATAAAGATAAAAGATACTCAGCTGCTCCCTTATCTCCTTTCCTGGGACCTTGGCCACACTCCAGGAAGGGGGAACAATGAGCAACTGGGGCCAGAAACTTGGCATTTTTAGGCTGATGTAAGTTGGTTATTTAACAATGTAAAAGTAGGAACCTTTTGATCTTTGGAGACCTCACCTGTGAGTGGATGTGCTGCATAGGACCCCCGGTTGCCAGGACAGGCTATCCAAATCTTTGCTGCAAAAGGGGCTCCCACAGTGACTGCAGGACTAGATGATGATGATAGGGAAATTCATGATGTATCTTTCTTAATTACTACACTTCTTGTCTTGCAGCAATGATTAGAGGCATTGCCTTGAAAGCTCTTAGAATAGAATCATAGAATAACCAGGTTGGAAGAGACCCACCGGATCATCGAGACCAACCATTCCTATCAAACATTAAACCATGTCCCTCAGCACCTCATCCACCCGTCCCTTAAACACCCTCAGGGAAGGGGACTCAACCCCCTCCCTGGGCAGCCTGTTCCAGTGCCCAATGACCCTTTCTATGAAGAATTTTTTCCTCATGTCCAGCCTAAACCTCCCCTGGCGGAGCTTGAGGCCATTCCCTCTTGTCCTGTCCCTTGTCACTTGGGAGAAGAGGCCAGCTCCCTCCTCTCCACAACCTCCTTTCAGGTAGTTGTAGAGAGCAATGAGGTCTCCCCTCAGCCTCCTCTTCTCCAGGTTAAACACCCCCAGCTCTCTCAGCCGTTCCTCAGAAGGCCTGTTCTCCAGACCCTTCCCCAGCTTTGTTGCTCTTCTCTGGACTCGCTCCAGAGCCTCAACTCTTACTGTTAACTTGTTGTTAGCCACTACTAATCACTTGTTATCTTTCTTGCAATAAGTTAAGTAAAACTTGATTTCACAGAATATTCAGGAGTTTGAGCTTTTATGTTGATTGCTCTTTGTGTTTAGCACCCTGTGGTAAAACACCTCCTTAATTTCTAAGTTTTGCAGTCAATTCCCCTGTGAATGCATCCCAATATATACAATTTCCCACACAGCTACCATTTCCCTGCTCCTTCTAACATCTCCCTGAAAATATTTGTCCATCTATAAACTTTCTTGGGAATTTTCCAAGCACATACCTCATGTTCCACATCTTTCCCAGCATTTGGCTTCAAATGTCCCATTTTCATCAAATTCACTTACAAATTAGTAGAAGAGGAGGAGAAAGATTTTAGGGGAAGAAAAAAGAAGATCCCCTAGTTGCTTTAAGACACTAATTATAAGTTAGAATGCAAGTTTGAGAAGTTTATATCTATATTTAGAGCTTAACAGGTCTAAAATTATGCAGTTATGAACATTACATTAGCTTAATTATAGAATCATAGAATCATAGAATAACCAGGTTGGAAGAGACCCACTGGATCATCGAGTCCAACCATTCCTATCAAACACTAAACCATGTCCCTCAGCACCTCATCCACCCATCCCTTAAACACGTCCAGGGAAGGTGAATCAACCACCTCCCTGGGCAGCCTCTGCCACTGCCCAATGACCCTTTCCATGAAATTTTTTTTCCTAATGTTCAGCCTAAACCTCCCCTGGCGGAGCTTGAGGCCATTCCCTCTCGTCCTGTCCCCTGTCACTTGGGAGAAGAGCCCAGCTCCCTCCTCTCCACAACCTCCTTTCAGGTAGTTGGAGAGAGCAATGAGGTCTCCCCTCAGCCTCCTCTTCTCCAGGCTAAACACCCCCAGCTCTCTCAGCCGCTCCTCGTAAGACCTGTTCTCCAGCCCCTTCTCCAGCTTTGTTGCTCTCCTCTGGACTCGCTCCAGAGCCTCAACTCTTACTGCTTACTTGTGGTGAGGGGCCCAGAACTGAACACAGGATTCGAGGAGCGGTCTCACCACTGCCGAGTACAGAGGGAGAATAACCTCCCTGGACCTGCTGGTCACGCGTTTCTGATCCAAGCCAAGATGCCATTGGCCTTCTTGGCCACCTGGGCCACTGCTGGCTCATGTTCAGTCGCTGTCAACCAACACCCCCAGGTCCCTCTCCTCCAGGCAGCTTTCTAGACAGACTTCTCCTAGTCTGTAGCTGCACAGGGTTGTTGTGCCCCAAGTGCAGGACCCGGCATTTGGCCTTGTTAAACCTCATGCCATTGGACTCTGCCCAGCAGTCACTAAGAGTACACTGAAATTATATATTAATAGATAGTGCACATAGACACCTTTAACTCAAAGAACTCCAGCAGTTCTTTTGCAGTTATTCTTTTAAAACTGGAATGTTTTAAGTCTGGAAAACACTGGATTATTTCAGAAACATAAGACTAACCCATTTTGAAATAGAATAAAAATATCATGTCTTAACAGCCACTGTGAGGAAAGTAAAAGTTGTCCCAGTAAACTGCATTCACCAGTGCATTTGAAAAGAATTTGAAAAGAATTTGAAAATTCATGCACACTTTACCTTGCTTTATTAGCAAAGCAGCACAAAACAATTCCATATCTTTAGTCATTCACAGGGTATTAATTGCTCTCAGATATCTACGTTCTCTAAGATGTAATACAACTTAAGCCTGCTACAAAATTGAGGAATTTACTAGGGAAGGGAAATAAATCAAGGAGAATCCACCACTACTACCACTGCCTGGTCACGACAATATTTCTAGGTATTTGCACACTTAAAATTACAGATTAGCTCCTCTAGGAGGAAATATGTTTCTCACTGTAGAAATCTTCAGAAATGCAACCGTCTTGTACAACTACTAGCAAGATATACAGCCAGATTTTTCTTTGCCAGTCATAGGGCACAAGAAAATGGACAGAAAGGAAATTCTAATTAGAGACTGGGGACATCCTCCATCTCCACCCCCATCCCCTCAAAAAAACTCTTTGTGAGAGTAAATAGACTTGGAAATGAGTCGCCCAAGCAGGAGTCTCTACCCCTAGAGATATTCATAACTGAACTGGACAGGGCCCTGAGCAATCTCAAATAACTTGATTAGAGGATGGAGTAGAACTCTGAGAGATCCTTTCCAGTCTAAATCACAAATCATCCTATGATTTCATGAAGAACTTACAAGATTCACTGATCATTAAAATAAGGTCTTGGGTCCTGCTGAAATCCATCCCTCCCACCTCCTTCAAATAATGTTTTGCACAATAACATAGTGAAAGATGTTAAACAGATAACAGCATTCAGTGGGGATGCACAGTCCTTCAAACATTTTTGGAGAAGACATCATCACTAACATGTGGGCCAAAAAAAACCCCAAACCACTTAAAGCACTCCTAATGAAATTGTGTTGTGGTAAACACCAAAATCAAGAAGGAAACACTAGAAAAAAAACCCAAACCTCAAACTACAAGGAAAAGCAGAGAGAGAGACAAGATGCTCCAGAGAAACCCCAGACTATGACTGTACCTTATTTACACTGAACACTCTTGAAGACATGATGTAAGGCCCTTCTAGTAAATTGGCAAATCTTCAGCATAGTACAAAAGCATTGTGCACATATTTAGAAGATGCTGCCATATGAATGCATAAGCATTTTCCCAGGGTCCTTGCGGTCTGCGCTGAAGAATTGAGAGAAAAATTCATGAGTTCCTCATCCCTTTGTTTCAAAGGCTCCTCTAACAAGTATTGTTGTAGCAAACATATTTTGACCTGGATTTAAATATGCAGTAACCAATCTACATAACATCGCTTTTCACCAGTTTTTAAGAGTGCTATCAGGTAGATTTTTTTTTTTTACAGTGAATTTATGGAATATATGTAAAATTTTCTCTTTTTCTCACTTCCAAGTCACTTCTTGTGTTTGTGGTCAATCTCTATATTTAGTAATCTTCCCCATCTCTTTAAAAGACTTGCTTTCTTTCATTATTTGCAACTATTATTTCTTCATTAGACACTATCATGCTAGCCCCTCTAAATATCTATTTCCAGAAAGAACAGGTTCTGCTGAGCTATTACTAGTTGCAGCCCTACCCTCATGCTAACCTTCCTGCCTCCACCACGACCCTAGAGTAGCTACATCCAATTATATATGCCCATCAAGTCTCTCTTTCTGGGGAAACTGGGTCTTTTAAATTCAGAAGCTTAGCTCTCTCCTTCATCTCCACAGCTTAATATACAAGGTCAAATCTAACAGTTATGTGATTTCTATTCCCAAAAGTCTATGTATTTTACTGCTCCTTTTTCCTAGAACCTGCCATTTCGAGGATTGCCTTGTATCCAGTTCTTTCTTTTGTAACTTCCATTCAAATTCTAGTATACCAAATTTATTGCAATTCTCTATTTTCTATCCATTTATAACCTGATAAAGCACGATAATAGTTTTCTTAATGTCTTTACTGCTTCAAGAAAAGCATATATTTAAGTACCATGCTTATAAAGAATATATTTCAGTATAAGTGAAATTCCTTCTCTCTCTGAAGCCATAATAATTCACTAATTAGTTGCATTGACTCATTCAGGTCAAGATGAAGAGCACCAAAATTCTACATCTCTTCTAATTTCACTGGCCTCACTTCAGATAAACAAGCTGATAACCACAGGTGGAGCCTATTGTTATTGTAACTTAAATTCCTACACAATTTGAGATATACAAGTAGGGATGAGTTAAATATTTGATGGTAGCTCTTCACGTTTTGCCTATTTCCTATGATACACAGGGAAACAGACAATGTGTTGTTCCCCGTTTTCTCAAACAATATTTTCAAATACACCTACAAAATAGAATCCAAGAAAAATCACCACATGCCAGCCAACTCTCCAGATAATGGACTTTTTCATACTTTCAGACTCTGAACTACCACAGTCATTGCTGAAAGGTCAGCATTTAAACAGTCACAACAATGTAATTTCAAAGGTGGTCTTTTGCACTTCGAATAGTAATTAATTATTGTAACATTGTTGGTTAGCTGCCACTCTCAGAGACTACCTGATTTATTGCCTTACCAGCAAAGCTTTGGTCTTAGCAGAATGCTCTCCAATTTTTTAGGAAGTCTCAGATTATAAATCAGAAGAAGTCACACAGTCTGGTTTGGAATGGCACGATACCCGTCTCCTGTTCCTAGTTCTCTTCTTGATCTCCTCTGTGACTTGAGACAAGTTGCTTCACTTTGCACTGGTTCTGTCTTCTCTATTTGTAATCAGGGCACAGACAGTGCCCCTGGGAGGTGTCTGTGAGGGGCCTACCATAAACAAGGCTTTAAGTCTTCGTATCCATAAAAGTAGGTGAAAAAAATGTATGACATCTCAAATGAAGTGCCATATACCAATGTTTTGTAGAGCATAAAAACTTCCACCACATACTATAAGGGAAAATAATGACAATCATTTTAAGCCCCATTAAAAAGTAGAGTAAAGCTTTCTCCTGAGGAATTAGCATTAATGTTGTATTTCAAATAAGCAGTAGAAACTGCATTTAAAATACAAATAAAGAATTTATGTAAGTAATGCACCTAGGCATCATCTTACAGATATGAATAAGATGTGAATATGTTTTTGTTTTCAGGAAGAAGGACTATATTTAGATTCTGGACCAACCACAATGCATTTTGTATGGGAATCAGATTCAAACCAAACAAAATAGCACATGTTGATGCTTAGTCTCCATAAACAAGTCAAATGAATTCCAACTTTTACAGCAGTTTACAGCAATGAAAAGGAGTAGATACATTTTTATATAGAAATCGAAATTTGAAGAGCTTTAATATTTTTGACATTTATATTCACTCTGCAATACTTCCACATCAATCACCACCCACGCACACTTTGAAGACTGAAGGTAGATAGTAATTCTAGCAGAACTTCATGGTGGGAGTTGTGGGTTCTTTTCTATCAAGCCTTAAAAGTAGGCTTGTAAAAGGTAACTGTAAAAACCTGGTTATATTGGAAGGATGTTACAATTTGGGACCGACTACTTATCTCCTAAACTTTAACTCAGTGGGTTCATCATTTTAAGTAAATCTTAACTGAATATTGGATTATTTAATATTATTTTTAAAAATAATGATTTCCTTTAGTTTATGCAAATATTTAGATTGGGAAGCATTACTGACTTTATTACGGAGGAGGTCAGAATAGATGACCAGTACTCCTCCTTTCTGGCAATGCAGATTTACAAAACCACCACTGAATTAGAGCATGGAGATAAGATTAAAAAATAGTAATCATGAGACTTTGAAGAGAGCTATAGACACAGCGAAGATTGACCTTCAGCCTAATTTCTAACCACCTGGGTGACACTTCGTAGGAAATTCACTGCATCATTCACATGATAAACACAATGTTTCTGCTTGACCCAACACACAGCTTCCAGAAAAAAAAATTCCATTCCTGATACTTCAGCTTCAAATGATAGAGAATGCAACATATGTAGTCACTGGTTTTGCACATTTGTACCTGGGTAAAAAGAAGCCATATGAGAAATTAAACCTGCAAGTCCTCTCTAGGGAGCTAAGAAAAAAGAAAACCAAAGCAAAATAAAACAACAAGGGTTTCATTTTGATTGACCTGAGTTTTAGGGCAAGATATCAGTTCTTTTTCTACGTGGACCAGTGCACTAACACCAAATACAGAAAGCTTATATGGCTAAAAAAGCTTAGGTCATAAGTAAATTGTCTCCACATGTTTACCATTGGGGCAGGCAAAGACCCAGGAAGGGAACTTCTGATGGTATAACTGAGCATCCAAGCCTGAAGACAGTGCTTTTAGCAATTGACTCAGTAGCCATCCACTCAATATTTTCATTTCTCTATTATGTATTTTGTTCTCCAAGCAACGTTGCTTTATTCTGGGGTCCGACTTACAGAGAACTAAGCAAGGCATCCAGTTCCTTTGTGAGGGAGTCCAAGATGATAAATTCACCCATATTAGTGCAATTTGAGTCCATGGCTGCTAAAAACTACAGCAAAAGCTCATAGCTGTGGGCAGAACTGAGGGATTTGTTCTTCTCTTTAGGGAGCTCTTCTGCCTGGGAACACCTTTTAAAAAGGTGCTCTGTGTTCACAGTCAGTGGTTAGCCCCTGCCAAAAAGCAAATAACTCTAATCCCCAAAGTTGGCAGGTTGGACAGCCACAAATTGAGTGCTGTCCTCTATCTTGAAAGAGTTCCGCAACAGCAACGTATCCCTCCAGCACCTCAGCTCTGTCCTTGTTGTGGCTGTCAGGCACACTTGAGGATTGGAGATCCTGCAGAGCAAACGTGGGACCCTTCTGAGATGCTCTATATCCTGAGCTTGTCCCCAGCCTTCCCAGGGGAAGCACCTAGGAGGGTATGCCAAAGGATTCATGATTCACAGCTGAGATCTTAATTTTGAGGACATAAATGAGCACTTGCAACAGAACAACATGAGCACAACCAGCAAGTGTACAGAAACTTGCATGTGCTACATGTTATTTCTGCTTTCTCAGAACTTTTAAAAGTGCAGAATACTGTAATAAGCATGCTTGAACTATTTCTAGGGATAACTCCTTCCCCTGTAATCAAGAACATCAATGTAGTGACAGATACTCAGTGCTCTCTGGTCTCTTCTTCTAAGACACATCCTTCAGCCCTATGAGGCTCAGATGCTTCCCTCCAAGGAGTCCTTCACTAAGTCTCTTCCCAGCACTGTCCCTTTAAGGAATTTAGCTTAGACTTAACAAGTGCCTGGAGTTTTAGGTTCTGGTTTTTGTTCTTTGCTTTTGTTTTTTATAGGGATTTTCATTTCAAGATGCATGTAATACATAGATAAAAATATTGCCAGGGTATTGTCATAATAATCTTATGGGAAATAATGCTTCAGAAACTGGAATGTGTTCTCCCTATGATCTCACATGCTCTACTTTTAAAAGACAAAGAAAGCAAGCAAAATACCAGCCACGTTCTCTCTTGGGCACAGATTATGTAGAAGTCACAGACTGAGGTGAATAAAATGATTGGTTATAATTTTTTTAATAAATTATAGTTTATAATAAAAAAAAAAAAACCCTTGAACTAGTCCTTCCTATTGTTGAATTGACCCATTTTTGTTTTGAACAAATTAAATTCTTCCAGTGTGATGAGATTCTGCTTAGATATTACGAGTTTATGTTTCACGGAAGGTGTGAGTATATTCCTGCCTTCTGCAGGCTTTGCATAGCAATATAATGTTGTTTTCCCTTTCTAATCTCCAATATATTTCTCTGAAACTGCAGATGCACTGAATCATCAAGCTTTGTGTTTGTTTGCAGGGAATAACAAAAAAATTCAAGCACCAGTAACTTTGCAGTGCTTTCTTTGTATTTTCAGTGTTTCTGAACTATGCAATTTTAATCTACCTCATTGATTCCCAATGGAATTAAGAGGTAACATTTCTAGTCCTAACTTACTTATTTATCCTAAATATGCAAGACTATTAGAAGCTGGAGCAAGCAAGACAAGCTGCTTCTTTTCTTCAATATTAGAACATGGAGGAATGACTCTGCTCCAATCACCTCCCCTAAGAAATTTTCGTCAGCCTGGGAATGGCTCCAGTTCCAGTCCGGAACTAGGCAACTCACTGATGAGCCTCAAGACAGCAATAAAAATAATCAACAGCCTTCTGGAGCATTCATCACATCCAGTAAAGATGTTCACGGAATCAAGATAAAATACTAGTAAGATATTAAGCAGAGACTTGATGGGGCGGGTGCACGAGGAACGGTGGGGTGAGGAAATCATACTAAAGAATATTAAAAAATAATAATAAAAAAGTGAATTTCTGTCTTTAAAAGATCAATCTAACAGAATATTTCAAAATGGAAGACACTTTTTATAGCAGTCATACTGCAAGAGGAAAGCCTGCACAACACACTAAAATCCTAACAGGTATTAAAAGCTGTGAAGTTTATCCACTACAGAACATAAGGACAAAGACAAGGTCATTCACTAAGTGCAAATGAAGAAACAAGGTTCCAAGATCCCCAAACAAACAAGGGCAGAAAATAATCTCCTTGGCAAAGTTTTGCAGTATTTGAACATCAGGAGAAAGTCAGAAGCAATATCATTGACTAACCAAGCTGACATTTGGCTACTGAGGTATTTAATTCTTATAGTTCCTACTAGAGGAAAGAACGCCACATCCATCTCCAAGTGATGGCTTGGCACAGTCAACCATAGAATACAGAATATCAGCATTTTTTTCTTAGTGAGTTGAGAAAAAGAGGACCATCCTAAAAGTTTCTCATTTGTTTCTTGCGTCTTATCTTTCTTGACTAGTTGAATTTCAGCAGCACCTGCGGTCAAGCTCTGCTAAACAATCATTCCCATCTTCCTTCAGTTTTTCCTGGGGGAAGCTGGGTGCAGAGAAGGACTTCCAGGAGGACATGTGTGCTGGGTGCTATCAGCAGTCCTACCCGCAGCTGGGTCAAGCCACAACATCCACACAAGAGTGACAGGTAAGGTGGAAATACAGCTCCTTCCTGGGGAAAGGAACCTGCATGGCTTAATGCATTGAGCAGGAACCTGCAATAGTGGCTGCAAGATGGTATATCCAACAGCAGGTGAACAAATCAGACCAGTTCTTCTCACCTGGAACAAAAGGGTGCAACACATCTCAGTCTTATAGCAGAAGCTGCTGAGAGAACAGCAGAGAGGTGTGAACCCCTTATAGAGAGGTAACATAGATCACCTGGCACCTAATAATTGCAGGCTGTCGTTGTTGACATGATCAAGGTCCAAATACTAAAGAACCTAAATAATTGTATCTGTTTTCTTAAAAACCTCCAGCTGGGCAGCAATTTGTACTCAGCTATCTGTATTTTATTGGCAAAGCAGAAGCCAACCTTTATAATGTTCAACCACAGATAACATCTTATATTCCAGCGGACATTTCATAGTAACTGCTCAAGTAATTCTGCATTCTGCTGCTCTTCATGTTTGCAGGCTACCTGCAGGCAGAGCACAGATTTTTTTCCATTTTACTCAAAGGGTGTTTGCTAAGATTTTCGTGCATAATCTTTGGATTTCTGCACATATTTGAAGTTCAAAATTAGATCTTCATCAATTGCTGACAAGGTAATATCAGCTATAGGGCTAAAAATGCAACTCTCATATTTATGGTGCAAGCATTGAAAGTGTAGTGTACATTTAAGAGAGAATAATAAGTTTGGAAAATTGTGGCATGAAAGTCCCCAGGTTTACTCTGTGGACTAAGTTATTAAGGGTCAGTTAATTATGTGGGAGAATTCATTCCAGACCTCTGTTTTTTTATTATTATTTTAATTCATTGACTTTCTGCTCCACCTGGCAACTCCACCTGGCATTTTTGAAATTAAGGAAACAGAAAATCTTGATCAATTTTCTTATGACTTACAACTTCATGCCTCCTTGCCCTGTTCTCTTTTCTTCAAAAGAAACCTTTCTTTATGCTAAACAGCCTCCCTTCAGTCCACCTCCCCCACAGGAAGCTTCCTTGCCTGTAAAATACATTCATTGCCCTGCTCTGAACCTCTCTTAACTTCCTTTAATTCACTCTTTGTGCTGACCCATATTTTAGAAGGCAACAGCATCATTCGTGAGCAGCAGATTAGCTGTTTTAGTCCATCTGCCTGCAGGTGAGCATTCACATTACAAGCCATGCTACCCATTTCCCAAATGAGCCCCTAGGGTGCTGTTCTGACCATAGAATCATAGAATAGTTCAGGTTGGAAAGGACCTTAAAGATCATCCTGTTCCAACCCCGCTGCTGTGGGCAGGGACACCTCCCACTAGACCAGGCCACTCAACGCTCCATCCAGCCTGGCCTTGAACACTTCCAGGCGGGGGGCATCCACAATTTCCCTGGGCAACCTGTTCCAGTTCCTCACCACTCTCATCGTGAAGAATTTCTTTCCAATGCTGTGTCTAAATCTGCCCCCTTCCAATTCAAAGCCACTGCCCCCTCATCCTATCACTGTAAGAAGTTCCTCCCTGGCTTTCTTGTAGCTCCCTTCAGCTACTGGAAGGTTGCGATATGGTCCCCCCAGAGACTTCTGTCCTCCAGGCTGAACAACCCCAACTCCCTCAGCCTGTCCTCAGAGCAGAGGTGCCCCAGCCCTCTGATCATCTGTGTGGCTTCCTCTGGACCTGTTCCAACAGCTCTATATCCTTCTTACATTGTGGATTCCAGAACAGGACACAATACTACAGGTGGTGTCTCACAAGAGTGGAGTAGAGGGGGAAAATCACCTCCCTTGACCTGCTGATCCCAATGCTTCTGATGCAGCCCAGGATACTGTTGGCCTTCTGGGCTACAAGTGTGCATTGCCACCTCATAACAAGCCTGTCATCAATCAACATCTCCAAGTTGTTCTCCAACAGGGGTGCTCTCAATCTTGTCATCTTTCATCCTGTATTGAAACCACAGATTTCCCCAACCCACATGTAGGACCTTGCACTTGGCCTTGTTGAACCTCATGAGGTTCACACAGGTACACAGGCACTCCAGCCTGTCCAGGTCTCTCTGGATTACATCTCATCCTTCTGTCATGACAACTGTACCACTCAGATTGGTGTCATCTGCAAACTTGCTGAGGATGCACTCAGTCTCACTTTCTATATCATCAATGAAAATATTAAATAGCGCTGATCCTAGCATGGACCCCTGAGGGACAACACTTGCCACAGATCTCCATCTGGACATTGAGCCATTGACCACTACTCTCTGAAAGTGACCATCCAACCAACACTTTTTCTGCCAAACAGTCCACTATCAAATCCATATCTCTCCAATTTAGAGAGAAGGGTGTTATGAGGACTGTTTCAAAGGCTTCACAACAGTCCAGATAGATTATATCCATTGCTTTTCCCATGTCCACTGATGTGGTCACCCCGCTGTAGAAAGCCACCTGGTTGGTCAGGGAGGACCAACTTAATGCTCAAAGCCATCCTGTCCAGGTGATGACTCTGGTGGTGGGGGAGAGGAGAGGTGCACAGCATCCAGCCACGTCATTACTGGCCCTCTGCACTCACTGGGCTGCAGTTCCTGGGCTGTCAAGCTCAGCACCTTTCAGGAAAACTAAATTTACACCCACACACTTCCCCGCTCCCTTCCTCTAGACATTATTAAAACAGCTTCATTCCCCGATGATTCACCAACACCTGGGAGCAAGTTCTGGTTTTTGTTCATCTCCGAGTAAAATCTTTTCTTCCCCTTAGCAACCGAATGGCAAGCCTTCAAGATTTAAAAGAAATGAGAATGACTGTGTAAGTGTATGCTCACTTCCTTGGACTGTGTGAAAGGTTAATTACCAAAATTAAATGTTAATTTCTCAAGATTAATACTGGCAAGTAAAAGGCTTTTGCATTGTTTGCATAAGAGGCTACTTCAAAACCTTTCCTCCTTCCCCTCCTTGCCTGTAATTTCTATCCTTCCTGCCTGTGCTAGGTTACACCAGGACAGGGTTTTAATTGGTGCTCGTTAGCCAAGCAGTAGACACTTCTCTCTGGTCAGTCCCTTTGCCAACAGGCGACTGCTGGCTACATCTCTGTAGGGCTGGGAACAGTAAAAGAGACACTCCCTCTTCCAGCAACAGCAGCAATTTGAGCTCTGTCGTCAGTGACTTTCCTGGCACCCTGTGGAGAAGTTTAAAGGGGAAAAACTATATGCAACAGCAAAATTTTACAGTCCAGCTCCTTTGTCTACCAAGAAAACACAAAGAAACAAATGCATGCATTCCCAAAATCGCCATCATTTTGTTGCACTTACTAATAGGCACTGACTTCTACAATTTATTGTCACATTTGATCATGCTCAGAACACTCCTGTTCAACATAACCCATGAACTGTCTCCTAAAGCATGACACTGCAAATGCCTTGATACATTGAAGGTCTAATAGAGATTTGTACATACATATATATATTTATGCATTTCATCACATAAAAGCTTTCTCCAAAACCACGGAGGGTCTGGCATAACACACTGGTTACAAGTTAGATTGATGAACACATGTATGTGAACATTTTACTCTGCACTGGTGAAACTGCACCTTGAATCCTGTGTTCAGTCCACGGTCCCTCACCACAAGAAGGATGTTGAGGCTCTGGAACAAGTCCAGAGAAGAGCAACGAAGCTGGTGAAGGGACTAGAGAATAGGCCTTATGAAGAACGGCTGAGGGGAGACCTCATAGCTCTCTCCAACTAACTGAATGGAGGTTGTGGAGAGGAGGGTGCTGGCCTCTTCTCCCAAGTGACAGGGGACAGGACAAGAGGGAATGGCCTCAAGCTGCACCAGGGGAGGTTCAGGCTGAACATTAGGAAAAAAATTTTCACAGAAAGGGTCATTGGGCAGTGGCAGAGGCTGCCCAGGGAGGTGGTTGAGTCCCCTTCCCTGGACGTGTTTAAGGGATGGATGGACGAGGTGCTGAGGGACATGGTTTAGTGTTTGATAGGAATGGTTGGACTCGCTGATCCAATGGGTCTTTTCCAACCTGGTGAATCTGTGATTCTGTGATAACTTACATCGTTACACTCAAGCACAAGAAAAGTAGTTGAAAACACATTATCTCACTCTGATTGTCTAATCCAGCATTCAGCAGAACAGTAACTCATTGCAAGCTAACATCTAACCACGCTGACCGTGGCTCTCTAGCAGGGCTGATGACCCTACCAAAAGCAGCCAGTCCCCATCACAGCACAAACTGTCTACTAAGCAAGAATAGAGAGGTCCCCAAGCACATCAAGGCCTCAGTCCATCATGCGCTGATGGGAAAACAAGGAGTGGGATGAATGTGAGATACATGCTCTGCTGTTCCTAAAGCGCTTTGTGTTTTGATATACTGTTCAGGAATGTCAGTATTTGGTTTCTGTTCACGGTCCTCACCCAGTAGGAGCTACCAAACTACTCCCAGGAACTTTATCCGTGAAAGAATAACAGAACTGCCCTATTTGAGAGCTATAATAAGGTAAGGAAAGAAAAAGGAGTAATTTCATATACCTACATGCACATATTAATTAAAGATAACAAGAATAATTATACACTTGGGAAAGGCAAAGACAGGTCCTCAGAATATCAAGAGGTCTATAAAAATTCTGGTGAAAGGCACCAAAACCTAAATAAAAAGGGGTGCAATTATTCCCCACCACCCACCTCTGCTGAGTGTGGGAAGGGACAAGAATCACAGCAAGAGAAATTAAATGTCACAGACAAGTAATAGGGACAGCAACTGAGAAACACTCTGAAAGGTCTTCTCAATACAGAACAGCTGAACTGAAAGGATGTAGCAATGGGATTTACTCACAGGACTCAGAAAAAAATAAGGGACATTTTGCACCTCTCCCTCAGCTATGGCAAATGAACAGGCAACTCTTGAAAAATAATTGGAAAAGGGTTAATGTGAGCAAAAATTAGAATTTTTTTTTTTTACAGACTGGTGACATTTGCATTTCACCTCTTTCATGAAAATAGAGAGAATCCCCTACTTTCCCCACCTTGGTAAAAAGCACAATATGTCTTCCCTGCCACGTATCTGCAGCAGACATTATGCTTGAGCTAGGCATCAAAAGAGGAAAGTATCGTTTACAGTAAGAGGATTGCATGCAAACACCTTTTGCCTCCAGCTTAAATGCATGAAACTAAGCAGACCCTAGCTGATAAGCAATACAGCAAGAATAAGTTTATTGAGCTGATATCCTAAATATGTCTTTCTGCATTAATTGTCCAGTGACTGCAGCTGTCCCCATAGGGATGGTGAGGAAGCTGACATTATTAAGACAAGAGAAAGATGTTTGCAAGATATCCTTTGAGCAGCAGGTACAGAAACATTTCAACAGTGATTTTAAACTCAACGGGATGCCTACATTGGATTTAACCGATGAATAACTTACATTGTTATAAATGTAGACTCCCCTCATTTGATGTAAAAGGTGCCCAGCTTCTCCAAATGTTTCACAGAGCAAGGAGAGGTGACCCCAGCCCAGTGTGAGAGTATTATGGATTCCTGTTGTTGCAGAGCAGTCAATATACGACAGCAGTTTTATAGCATCATGCCTTGCGAGATTTGAGCTCTTGTTAAAATGTACATCCACTTGTACACACTTCTAGTGTGAGCAAAAAGCAACCAACACTTAAGATATGAATCTGGGATGTCATGTGGCTCTGATCAAAATTCATAATCCTAATTGCATTAATCCTTGCTGCCAAATCTGTACACAAGTAGTAATTAGAGCACTGCCATTTTAATCTAGCTGAAGTACCAGAATATGGTTTAATTGGAGAATAACCTCATTTCCCCAAAATAATCCAGAAAAAGTCTAAAACCAGAACGCAGAGTGCTAGCTCTAGCAATATAAAGGCGTCGGTGTACGTTATTGCTGTTAGTTGATCTCCAGTTAGTAACCAAGGGAGTTTCACTGCAGCCTTTGGGTTACACTAACAAGAACAGAGAAAAAATCCTTATGTGATGGGGGCCTCAGCAGGATTGGTACTGGTCAGCTGGAGGATTCTGAATAACTTCTTTGCTCTTGTTCAAAAGACTCACCACTAACATAGGGCATCACTAAGGGTTCTCTCACTTTACAGGCTTTCTGCTCAAGAAGTTTCTTGTGTTAGGCTTAACTATCTGTTCAGTATGGCTACAGATCCTGTATCTGGCTGAAGTTATGGTTCAACAGCCACTTTACTAAGAGACGCGGGTTAATAATAAACACCCTATGAAACTTCAGGTGCAGGGAACCATACTGACATGCTGTGCTTTCACGTAAGTGATTGTAATCCAAATTCTTTTTAAATAGTAGTATCCGCATGCTTGTTCTGCCAGCCGACAGAAGACCTAATTGTGTAAGAAATATGCATAATGCAAACAAATGTACTAGAGGATTCTCACACTCAACAGCTTTCCCTGTGGCATCAGGCACAGATACTTCCAACCAGGTGAACAACACTTAGGGAACTAAATTCTGCATTAAAATATATATATTGGATGCCCTTGGTTTCCACAGGGACTATTTCAAAACAAAGGGCAGACTACGATACTGATGCCTGATTGCTCAGAGACTGCAAAAACCATGAGAGTTCTGGAAAGGTTTTTTGCCAGATTACTGAATTGCTTTGCTTTGCTTTAGATAGTAACTTAGAATCCTTTTTGGCAGCAATTATACAGTGTAATGTACAGATGAGATGTGGCACACATTCCACCATATGGGCTAGAAAAAAAACAGATGTCTAGGGAATATCTTCAACTAAAAATATTGTGTCTTATCTGACTAAAAGAATTGTAAATATTTTAAATGATAGTCAGAATATTTAATTGCACTCTTTGAAATCCTGGAATTTACATACAAAATAAACTGAAGATTTGCTATGACACCTTAAAAGTGTAATTTCCAGTCCTTTTCTGTGGTTGTATTACAATGAAAATATATTCAGTGTGACACAAAAAAAGAGCAGAGATCCCCTGGACAATCTTCCTGAAAGAACAGAGGCAAAGCGAAATTCTAACTTCTTCCAAGAAAGCTTTAGATTGCCTTCTGGAAGATACTGAGAAAGACCTGTTGACCCTGAAGGCCTCTTCTTGGTGTTTACAAATATTCCAGCTAAAATTATTTCCCATTGGAAGCCAGCTGTCGAATATTTAAGATTCCATGACTTAATGCACATCACCACCCATATGCTAATTTAGCAGACATGAAAGATTGTCATGGAAGTTATCAGAGTGAGTCACACTAGAAATTAAAAATCACTTTTTACATAATGGTGACTTGCAGAAACTGACTTCTGCCACTCCAGCGCCTGGGGAGACAAGGCTCGGTATACATTACACAACTCTAAATTTACATGCAAGAGAATTACTCTAAATTTACAAACAAGAGAATTAGGAATCTTAGTCATTATTTGTTCAGGCAGTGATCTCATTTGCATGTGAAAGCCAACGCTTGTAGATAAATGCGTAAGACTAAAGATATTTGTAGACTTCAAATAAACAAAAGTAATTGTAACTATTTCTGTTATTTCAACAACTAAGCTGCTTTAGAGGAATATTAAGATAAAAATCTAAGTTCAGCACTAAATGAACACAACACCTCCAAACCCTTAGCCTTCATTTATAAAGTGGTATTGGACTTGTTTCAACTAACATGATCCCAGCTGTCCCATGGTGGGGTGGATATGGGAGGAAAGGGAATGCTGTGTTGCCAGAGCACTGCAGCCATATGGCCTAGCATGTCACAAACCTTCACATCTTCTGGAGAGAGGAAATGTGGCTCCATATATCTTATGCATCAGCCTCTCTTTTCTCCTCTGAACCACCGCAGTGCAAACACATTTATAAATTCTTACTTGAGGTTTTTCAGTTTACTGTAGTGGTCTTAATGGCATTTGTCTCTTTTGGGTTCAGAAGCACTAACACTTCTTCTACTATCTGTATTTTATTCTCCGCACAGCTTTGCACAGCAAAGCAGAAAAGACTGGCTTTGAAATCCTGATGTATATCCAGATGTGACCTTTTGATACTTGACTGTGCAACCTGCAGCTGTGACAGTCACTGCTGTCCCTCCCTGCAGCCCAGTGCCCTCCTCCACTGGAGTCTTGGCTTCAGTACCTCCACTGGGGAGCAAGACTGAGGCTACAGTGGCAGCTTTCTGTAGATCAGATTTACTTCCGATGAGCCAAAGAGCCCTAGCACCAAAGTAACCAGAGCCCACCCACACTACACTGTGAGTTTATGGATGCAGCAAGAAAATTCCTGTCAATGGGGATTTAATTCATCACCACAGACCCTTAGGATGTACTGTCAGCACTTTGCAAACATGTTTTCTCCATCCTAAACTCATATGTTCACAGCTCAGAAGATGTTCAGGGAGAAAAGTTTCACAGAGGCCCCTTTTGCAGCAATTATCGCTTGCTTAAATATACGGTTCCTTTACCAGTGGAAGGAGACAGATAAAGAATAGTCTCCATGGTATTATTTTAGCCAGACTTTGTCCACATGTGACCATGTTCCTCCTGAACAGCTCAACGTTGAGTAACTTAAATCTGGCTCAGCTACATCCAGGCTGAAAATAATCCTCCCAGTCTCACTTCAGATTTCTTCAAAGCAGGCTCCTCGTAAGGGAATCCCAACAATGAGTTTCATCTATTTGAGTTCAGAAGTTTCAGACAGGTGAAGTTACTGTTGCTTCAAAAGTACCTGATAAAATTTAAAAAAAATATGTTGGCTAAAAGAATTTAACAGATTCTGACTGCAATTTAAAAAAAAAAGTCATAAAAATGCAGCAGTGTAAAATATCGAATTAGAAGCAAAACTTCATGACAGGAAAAACCAGTATTTAGCATGAAACTCATTCCCTCATTAGGCAGATTCCTAGATCAACTATGCTTGCTGTCCATCCATTGAAATACCTCTGTTTTGTTCTGCTAAGGAAACAGAGATAAAATTTAACTTTGCAGTGTCATTAAACTCGTACTTGCACCTTCTTGAACACTAACAGTTTCAGTTAGTCAAGCTTGAACCAAGAGCTTTGTGAAGAAGTTGCTTCCTCTCTTCCTCACCTTCAGATACAAGTATTTACACTTCTGGGAAAACATCTAATTTTGGGGGAATTAAGCCATATTTTTCTTCCTAAATTTATAGAAATATATGCAGTTCACCACCAGAAAGGTTGAAGCATAAGGCACAGGAGACCCATTTTAGTCCTTCTCACTTTCCTCTGCACTACATGAAAACTGAGTTGGTACATACATTTTCTTCACCAAAACACAGAAACAGACACATCAACATTTAGAGGTGACTCCATAATTGCATCTTAAAATTCAGAGCAAGCTTTCGAGGCTGTCCGGAGATGGCTCACCCCAGACATCGCTGCAGGAACTTAGGAAATGCACCACTAATGTTAACCCATCCAATAAATGCAAACCCTGTGAGTCAGCAGTGTTTGCTCCTGCATAAAGTGGAGCAAGCTATCAGCACTGCTGTGGACCTGCTTGTGCATCTAAATGGGCCAGGGCTGCTTAGGAATGGAGAATAAGGTAGCATCAACAAAAAAAGCAATTGTACAGCCCCCTCTTGGTGTTCTAAACAAAGATGCGCTTTGCTGGTGTGTTCAGAACCTTACCCGTGGTGGACTAGATTATTTTATCAGTGGTAACAGGCAGTCTTGTCAATAATACCAATAAATCCAAGGCCAATGCTCAGCAATTGAAAATTTAACTCTGATGGCTGGCATACAAATCCCCAGTGACACCTCATGTTACTCGGTATAACAGATGAAAAACAAACGTAACACTGACAAAAGAAATCATAATTAGGAAATTTCTTTCCATCCTGATCTATGAAGTGTAGACCACTTCTAAAGAAAAACAGGGAATATATAAAAATTTTACATACAGTCTTGTTTCAAAACAGAGCCTTTCTATCCAGTTGAACAACAACGTAAAAATGTACTTGGGGGAAAAAAAAAATAAAAGCATAAGTCAGAAACTACAGGAAACTGGAAGAAATCGTAAAGCACTCCCAGAAAATATCTTAAATACAGACTAAGTAGATGCCAAAACTCTCAGGAATCTTGAGGAGGAAAATGAAATAATTCTGGTTTCATGAATGAGATTAGTTTCCATTAAATCATTTTTTACCTGAAAAGGCTTTGTTATTAAAAAAACTGTCTGTTCCAGAGGAGGTTTTTAAGCTACTGAAATTAAAGCTGGACATCTCTATACCTCATATACACTAGTTTCAGTTCTGTGTAATACCAAATTCAAGAGGTACCTCAGACCTATTTCTGTGTTGTGTGATGCAACAAGCAATGTATTCCTATGGAGCAAAACAAGGAATTTAATCTCTTTCAATTTCCACTGCAGATCACTGAGTCATTACTGTTCTAGTATGTTTTCAGGACAGCAAATGAATACAGTCTAAAGCCATTCTATATAAAGTCATTGAAACAAGTCTGCTACCTGTGTCATTTCTTACTGTGTTGAAAAATCTCAAAAGGTAACTTAATGAAAGACCAGCCTGGACTGAAAAAAAAAAAAAGAAAATAGACGACATTTCTTGAAGCATTGCGTTGTTAGCTTAGCCCTGTCTCTGAGTTTTCGGTGGCTTTTCCATATTTATGATGGAAGCAGGAGGTGGATGCATTGTGTAGCTCAAGCCCTCTGCTGATACAGAACCACAGGATCGTAGAAGAACAAGGCTGGGAGGCACCTCTGGAGACCATCTCATCCAATGCCCCTGCAGGGTCGGCTCAAGCAGGTTGCCCTGTTCAGGTACTCTGTAATTTCATCAAATCCCTGAACTCATCTTAAACCAATGCATTTTAAATTGTTCTAGAATAATTAAAACTAAGACATCTTAGCACAGGACTCTTAACA